>NC_056745.1:853643568-853793568 GCF_019279795.1 Protopterus annectens
AGAAATGTCTGACATTCCAGAACAAAACATACCTACAGCCATGCATAATACAGGATTACACTTATTTGCACAAATAAAAGCTTAATCTAGTTGCATGTGAATTGCTTATGCTACTTCACATAACATATAGAAGTGTCATATATAAAATAACTGTTGTATGCAATCATTAATGAAACGTAGAATATAATAATGTCCTGTAATCTGGACATGCCCTATGTCTTGATTATTTTCACACTGTCCCTCACAAAGTGGGACAGGTGGTTACCCTAAAGTCCTACCTTGGCCAATTGAGAAGGTGGCAAACCTATAATAGGTATGCGGTAGCATGACCCGTCTGACGGATGTGGCTACCACAACCCAACTACTCATTTGTAATGCAGGGTCTCGGTTCCCATGTATCAGCCAGATGGGAGCAGAGTATATGCAGAACACACAAATATGATTAATTCACTGGACAGGCCGCTGATTCTGTACAGTCAAACGCCATGCCATTGCCTAATAGGCAGCCATTCCCGATACTATAGTCATGTAGTCCGATGTGATAGGCATTACAAGGTGGAAGCAGATTGTAAGAGGAACACACAATTATGAATAATTCACCAGACAGGCCACTGATTCCATACATTCGAATGCCATGCTGTCGCCTAATGGGCAGCCTTTCCCGATACTGTAGTCAGGAGTGGCCTTAGGTCAATTGGTGCCCTAGGCAGAGGGCACAACGGCACCCCCCACCACACCACCCAGTGCCCCCATCCTGGTCTACCTACACCAAATAAATACTGGTAAAATGCACCCACTAAAGTGGTGCCCTAGGCGGATGCTTAGTTTGCCTATGCCTAAGGCTGGCTATGACTGCAGACATGTAGTCCGATGTGATAGGCATCACAAGGTATGCCTAAGAGGAACACACGAATATGAATGAATCTCCAGACAGGCCACTGATTCCGTACAGACAAACGCCATGCCATCGCCTAATAGGTTTCCGATACTGTATTCATGTATTCTGATGTAATAGGCATCACAAGGTGGGAGCACATTGTATGAGGTACACACACATATGATTGTGTCACTGGACAGGCCGCAGATTCCGTACAGCCGAATGCAATGTCGTCGCCTAATGGGTGGCCAGTCCTGATACTGGAGTCATGTAGTACGATGTAATAGGCATCACAAGGTAATATTGTGGTCCTCGCTCACACCCAGGGGTGTGAGTGACAGATGCAAGCACCAATGCCGGTGCATTAGCAAGTGTGTGAACGAGCGGGTGCAAGTGTGTTTGGCTACCAGTATGCGAGTATTGGATTGGTTAAGCAATGTAGAGGCTAATTGAGAGTAAGAGGCTGTAACCAGAGGATATCATACAGCATGGTCATTCAACAGTATAGGAATGTATCCCATCATGTAGAAGTACATGTGAGTGTTTATGTCCAGCATATAGGGACATATATATATATATATATAGATGTATCGGGGACATGCTATGTGGCAACAAAGCATTACAAACGAATGAAACTGGAAACACCAGTGACGCCTGTATTATGTAGTGGTGTTGCTCTATGTGATCACAAGACTCCCTCAGACAGACAATAGTTGTACATTGGCCATATACATCACTCTGTGCATGTAATGTACATTAACACAACAGTACCTGTCCAGTCATTATGTGTGAACAGTACCCCTGCAATGTGCAACATCATCATCATGATAAAGGTAAATGGGGTAACCATAGAGGGACCGTTAGTGTTATGTGTACAATGGGGTCATCCTCCTCACATGTACCTGAACCATGTAGGAGTGATGTGCATACCAGGACTGTGCGCCTGAGGGACAGTGGTGAGGATAACAGTAGTATGTTACGATGCATATTACAAGGGTTTCATGTGCCAGTGGGCACATGTGTGTAATGGACAGCTATGTATAGGGCAGATGGTGTCCCAGGAGCCGAATGGCCTTATGTATCCATAGGTGAGGGTCAGATGTTGGGGAAGGAGTGTAGGTATGGCCGTGGAGGATAGGTAGGAGCACAGAAATGACAGCATACAGGGTTGGTATATGACACATGTGGGGGGGTGGTACACCCTGGATGGGGATGGGTCTTTGGCATTCAAAATCCCATGGGAACAGTGGGATGGAGGTCTCCAGCCATGGGCAACTGCCACTGCACCTACACAGCTGCAAAGGAGGCAGTGCTGTGGGCTGTCCAGGACAGGCAGCATCACCCTGTAAATGTGACACTCCGCCCATGAACTGGCATATCTGGCTCTGTAACCCCTTAGGAACCCACCTACGAAACATGTCCAGGACCGCACAACATCAGATATGTACCTGTCTGGTCCCGCTCCCAAGGGGGACATACTCCATCCTCAGTGGTGGAGCCACTAGAAGGTGGTGCATAGCCAACAGAGGTTGATGTTAATGGCTGGGCCCCAGATGTGCTAGTGCCTGGTGCCATGGTCAGCTGAAGTGGGACAGGAGGATCTGCCGAGACCTACCAACCCATTCGGCCTATGGTGTTGCATTTTAAACCCACATATGGCTTAGTGATAGACAACAGCATACAGGATTACCTACGACAGTATGCATAGATATCACCAGCAACACAACAGATTGTATACATTTGCAGAGGGAGCACAATACACGCATATATACCGCATGGCAACTGTACAATGTGTAGTAGACGTGTGACCACAGCTATGAACAGTTGCCCATCATTGGCTTGTCACTGGGAATCCCACAAAGTGTCAGTCATACCACTGTCTCATGTGACACATGTCCAGTCAGGGATGCGATGGCAGTAACACATCCCTATCATCATGTACTGTCTGCAATCCCCACACCATGCTTCTGCTGTGCACAGAAGTGTGTTCAGTGTATAACACAGGAGACAAATGTTTGTGCACACTGACCTGTTCACAGATGGCCCTACAGATAGGTTTCTCTGATGAACAGGGTACTGTCATGTCTGTATTTTAACATGCAGAATAGCCATTACCACACACATGTTAAACAAACAGTAGTCTCAATGCAGCATAGCTACACTTACATGCTGTAGTTGTGTGGCACATCACCCTCCTGTCATTAGGCTATTTCCCACTGTTGAAAATGATTGAGGTACATACAGATATCATCTGCGATGCCGTGTCAGAACACCACATTCAGGTACCACTCACAGTGACTGTCATGGCCAGATAATAACATCTTTCCCTAGATAGTGTACTGTGTTTATCATGCAGCTGGCTATAGGAACACCATCACAGCTGCACCACATGCAATCAGCTAGAGGAGGACTGCAATAGGTGCAGAGGCCATTACCTGACCATTTCCATCTGTTACAATACACATGCTGTTGTTGTGCAGGTGTACACCTTCACATCCACCAAAGACTGTGTCTGCGGGACAGGCAATGTACACCAGGGAAGGGGTTGCAGACTTCACCATAATCTGCCACACGCTGAATAGTACAGGGTCAAACCCCTGACTACTCATTACTATTACATGTGCATGACATTACTACATGTGCCACAGAGGCACCATGTTGCAGTGCTGTAAGAACATGTGTGTAGGTGAGTGAGTGCCATCTGCAACAGATATAGTAGACATACATTAGGTGTGCCACACATGTCAGTCCATGAGAACGGATGTCATTGTCACCACAACCACACTCTAATGGACATGCATTGACACCTTTGCCAGGGCGGCAAATACACAATGTAACTACTTGGGTTGTCACACCACAGTAATGCACAGGACCACATGCACCACAGGGGATATCTGGAGGTTCAATGGGCTAGGCCATGTGAAAGTGCTTGACAACTGTTGGTATGCCAAAGAGGTTTATACTGGGAGTGACTGTGGTTGGGAGCATCACAACCCACATGCAGACACAGGGCGCCAGTACTGTCATGCAGGTATGCATTGCTCCATGGGTGTGTAGTGTTTGGCTGTGCAAGATGGCTGTAAAAGGCTGGGTGAGGGGTAATCCTTGCCATTGTGTCACCCAACAATGGTGTGCAGTGCAGGGGGGTAGTGTCTGCAATGTCCCACACAGATGGGTACTGCAATATCTGGCCTGACATCCTGGTTACCAATGTGTAGGGCCATAGCTTTGCAATGCATGCCATGTCTGTGTTTGAAAGTCCTTCACATGGACATTGCCTGGGATGTACATGTCCCACAATACTGTATAGTGACATGTACAGGTGTACCTGGTATGGCAGACACATGTAGTGTACACAGCCTGTTATACCCCGATATGCCAATACTGGCCTGGTGTGGTGAAATCTGTTTACAGTGAGCAGGTCGGCCCTGCACCTGCATGTATAGAATGGACAGGTATTCCTTGGTGTCAGTGGCATGGGTCCATACAGGGCACATGTGTACAGCATTGTCTGGCCTTAGTGGATCACATATGATGGCACCACATATGTTGCAGCCATTCAGTGTGGAACATAGTGAAGGCATGTCTGCATATATGTGCCAATTGTACCACTGTACGTGGTGCCATGTCCTCTGCAGGCCACTGCGGTCACACCATGCCTACTATCTGTCCTCAATGTGCATGTTACTAGCAACATAGTGGGATACCCTAGGCAAGGTTGCATGTGCATGGCACATGGGTGCAGGACATATACCAGGTACTAGTAGGGCTGCATACTTAGTTCACCAGCCCTTTTTTCAGATGTATGGGTATGGCTTGCCAACTCAGTGCCATGTGTGACTGATAGCTGTACTCCTCGTGAGGTGGCCAATGTGTCATAAGACGGATACTATATAGGAAAACTACAAAACCCGCTCCCAAACATGTCCAATGTTAAGACAATCATGGCCACCTCTACACAGGCTCTGACAGACAAACACACACTTGCCATGTTCTGTATACAAACCCCTACCATATCACACTGCAGCAACACGCATTTAGGGCACGCCCTACAACAAATACTACAAAGCACTGTACTTGTCTCATGCAGGCAGACACACACCCACACACACACACACACACACACACACACTTGGCATGTCCGGGATTAGAACACCTACCTAACTACTTTACTACACTACAACAGTACACAGTTACAGAACGTGCTACTGAGATTTCTGGGACACAGCACTCCCAGAGGTGTATTTGTAGATGGGTGACATCATCGGCCTTGCTAACGGTGTGTATAAGAAATGTATGGAGTGTGAGCAGTATAAAGGTATTATTCAGTCCTCAGGGAGATACACACACACAAACAGCAAGTGTGGGACTAGAACACCGACCTTACTACTTTGTTACACTACAGCATTACGCAGTTACAGAACGCGCTACCGAGATTACTGGGACACAGCACTCCCAGAGGTCTATTTGTAGATGGGTGACATCATCGGCCTTGCTAACGGTGGGTATAAGAAATGTATGGAGTGTGAGCAGTATAAAGGTATTACTCATTCCTCAGGCAAAAGTGGAGGCACACACACGGCAAGTGTGGGAGTAGAACAACAACCTAACTACTTTATTACACTACAGCATTACGCAGTTACAGAATGCTCTACCGAGATTACTGGGACACAGCCCTCCCAGAGGTGTATTTGTAGATGGGTGACATCATCGGCCTTGCTAACAGTGGGTATAAGAAATGTATGGAGTGTGGCCAGTCTAAAAGCAATTTAGAGTCCACCGGCAAACAGGGACAGACATACACACACGCCAGCCTCGGGTACGGAACACCTGCCTATTTACAGATTGTTATTACAATACTACATATATACGAATCGCGCCACACAGGCTACACATGTCAAGGCTGTCATTATGACCATCTGGAAATGCGGACTTCAACAGGGATGCTGGCAGTAAAGATGTGCATACCTGTGAACCTGTGTGTTTAAAGTATGAATCCATCCTGACCTGGAGTATGCCCATCTGTAGAACGGATGACTACTACCACTATACAGGGTTACAATGGCCATGCCCATACACAGAGGCACATAACAAACACAAGGTGTCACTGGGCATGCTCACACACTTAGTAGCACAGGGCTGTTCGGAATGCACTGTGTCCATCTACACAAGGATATACTGGGCATGCTCATACACTTAGCAGCACAGGGCTGTTTGGAATGCACTATGTGTCCATCTACACAAGGATATACTGGGCATGCTCATACACTTAGTAGCACAAGGGGCATGCTCACACACTTAGTAGCACAGGGCTGGTCGGAATGCACTATGTGTCCATCTACACAAGGATATACTGGGCATGCTTATACTCCTAGTAGCACAAGGCTGACTGGGATGCACTCTGATGCTAAACACGGAAGACCACAGTGGCCATGCTATTACAGGTAGACGTAAATAACACATTGTAATGGGCTCTGGTGTTGGTAGTTGTCATTGTTAGCAGGAACGCTGCTCTACATATATTTGACACTGGTCTTTAACAAATCAGCTGTCATTCTGGGATGACATGGCTGACAGTAGGCAGGCCTTTGTCACATATCACATGCATCCATGATACAAGGGAGTGTGGATATTACCCAAGTCACATCCGCCCACACAGTGCCATTCCAAGGCAAATGTCCTAAACACAGGTTAGCTCCCATACACCTACAGGACAACTGCAATGTTTTCTTATGCTAACCAGTGCTAGATGTGTAGCGTCCATATTCACAGCTGGCCACTGTAGATCTAAAAATGGGGAGTACTGACATCTGTGCAGTGAGGAACACCTGGCTGTCTCTGTAGTGCACAATAGCACTACCACCATATACTTCAGAACCTAGCACTACCACCATATACCTCAGAACCAGACATGTGGGCCATAAGACAGGTGCGGACCTGTCCAGGTGGTGTACCCACATACATAAAGGCCACTCACATGTACTGACCGGTTCCCCCCATGAAAGGCATCACAGATGAGCCATCTGCAGGACACAGTGTCATATGCTGCATTCTAGGATGTAAACTGCAGACACCACCATGCCCTCAGACACCACCACGCAACCATACATGTTGTATGGCAGATGAGTATGCCACCATGTGACCATTGACCTGTGTACTGTACTAAGCTCTACATCAACTATAGACAGTACACATGTACTGACACAGTTGCATCATGTGTTATGCAATGCAATGATACCACTGTCTGTGACCAGGTCAGCTGTACACATACCAAGGGCCCTTAGTACTGTCCACCTTTAGCAGATGTCTGTTGCTGTACACCAGTACACACCCTCATGTATGGATATGACATACATATACGTGCCCTGGGTATGTACATGCCACACGCACAACATACCTGTAAATAGCATAGTTGTTGTAGTCCTTTGTGCAGACAGGTGGCTACAGCCATTACACACACGCACATGGAATGTAGGTCCATGGCTGCTGAATGCTAACAGTACATAAGATGTGATATCAATGTTGACAGAGGTAACATCCCCTCTGTACTGGTCACCCATCATATCATACAACAGTCCATGTGTCATGTATGTTATTACACATATCCGCCAATTGCAATGCCTACAAACATGACCAAATGTCAAGATTGTAGGACCTACACACCTGTACACGTAGTGTTGTGCTTTCAGATAACATGTGTGTGCAGTTGCTGATGTATGCAGGTGGCGTGTATCCTTGTACATCATGCAACTGCAATGCAGCCTCAACATTGCCAACTGTATATGGTGATATGCTGAATGTACAGGAAGATGTACCACAGGTATGGACAGATGTGTTGAAATTACTAAGTGGCGGGGCATCTTTGCAGATGGATATTTGCTGTGGACAGCTCACAGGTGTGTCACAAACGGTCCTACAATACCCTGTGTAACCAGTAAGCAATGGTTTTGTTAATTGAAGAACATACACAACTTAGACAGTGGTCAGGGTGATAGCGAAGGTAAATCACTTGACACCTGTTAATAGATATGATGTCCGTAGGGCATATATCAGCACTGCTGTCACAGGAAGTATCAGTAGAGTTTGTAATGCGTGCAATACTGCTATACATCTGACATACATAACATGAGCTAGGCAGGTCTGAGATTCACAGTACTGGCATGTGTGGTTACGTGTGTGTCCATATTTGTCACGTATTGTGGGGAATACATCTCAATTGTTACTCACTCTCCTGTACACTAGTGTACACATCTGTACAGACTGCAATGTATAAAGCAAGACATTGGCAGGGGCGTGTATCTCACACGTGAGGTATCTGTATGTGCATGACATAGGTGTATTAATTACTCAATGCCACAGTGTGTGTATGTAGGGCTGACTGGTCGCTGGGGTGAGGATGTATGTTACCATACTAAACTGATAGGACCCCTCCCACCATACAGGCGATGCATTCAACTATCCGTGTTAATGTCCCCGATCTTAAGCCATACTGACTACCTGTACATGTGTATTCTCTGTGGCATGTCATGTAGGTGCACAGCACTGTAATGATGATTTGCACATAGGCAGTGGTCCTCAGCACACCAGTAGCAACTGTTGGTGAGTGTGTGTTAATGTGTCGGTGAAACCGTGAGTGTGTGTGTGTGTGTGTGTGTGTGTGTGTGTGTGTGTGTGTGTGTGTGTGTGTTACAGTGTCACTGAATACATGTGTGTTAATACCTGAGTGTGTGGGTGCAGTTGTGTGTTGGCATCCTGTCATGGGAACGTGTATTACTGATTCCCGTTGAGGCATCACACTTCCCACTGGCCTCTACCTTTGTAATCAGCTAGACCACTCTCTTACCTCACCACTCCATGTAACTGTACCTGCGATGTCACCCTTTATGGAAGTCACATCTGTGGCCACAGTAGCTTAATACACAGCTATCATGCTCTTGGAAAGGTAGACGTTTTTGTAACGTGGGACATTCTCACTGGTATGTGGCAGCTACATGGTGCATGCTGGTATATTCATACATACCTGTGAGTAGTCCACATTGACATATGAGACACTTAACTGCAAACACTGACATCCACCGGCACATGCAATTAGATCTGAAGAAGGACAGCAGAACAACATGACCAACATGCATTTACTGTTGTTACACAAGACACATACTGTTAACAGTATTGTACACCTGTACTACATGGTATATCTGCTGACTGACAACAATCCTCAACATTTGTAAACTACACATCATCCTAGTCTGTTCACCCTGTACATCAGACCATATGAGCATGCCCCTGCACCGATGGTGTGGATGTCAGGGATGCGGCACAGGCATCATCATATGCACAGGGTGTTAATGTTTGCCAGAGGCCTAGGCTGCACCATTGGATGACATCATGTGTGTGGGTTTGGGCCTTTGATCTAATTGGGCGTGTGGATGTTATGCATGTGTGTGTTGCGGTGCCCTACATATGTGTCCAGTGTGTGCGTGTATGTCTGCACACAGTTCTCCCATGTGTCTGGCCTATATAGGGGTATTATTGACAGCTGCAGACTGTACAGGTGAGGTATTACAGTTCACGGTGTCCACCCACGAACATGTGACCTGTGCCTGCCAGGGGTTGCATGGCCACTACCAGTCAGAGGTGCAGATTGGGTACTGTCTGATGTTACTAGTCCACTGGAACTGTGTCCCTGTTGGGACCATCCCAGGCCATGAGCATGTGGCCTGCTGTGTTGTGGTGTGGACAGCACAGCACCAGATGCACTGCTGCTGCTACCGCCACTATGCAAGCTGGCATGTGAGGTAGCTCGTTCATGTAGACCTGACACAGGTGATGTAACAGGCCTACGTCCATGTGCCCGATGCCTCACTCCTACCAGATGTTCCAACACAGACAGCTCACGCTCGCAGATTGTCATGCCACAGTCAAGGACTCCAACCATGTCACCCAACCGTCTATCAAAAGCATCAGAAATCTGCTGTTGAGCATTTAACATTGCCTGGATGCTGTTGTTTAAGGAATGGACAGCAGCCCTCTGTAGCCTCTGATCTTCTCTGTTGTGCCATTCAGCATGTGCCTGTGCCTCCATTACAGCATGAAACATGTGTCTGGTGACACCAGCTGCTGTCCTCTGTCGTGCAGGAGCATGTTGGCCAGAGGTCCTCCTATGAGCAGCACTGGCCAGGTGCCTGTGTGGGACACCACCAGTAGTTTGGCTGACACAATAGTGTGCAGGCACACCTTCCATAGCCCCCACACTTTCTTGTTCCAAGCTACCATGCGCCAACTGTCCTTCCTCTATGGCCACTGGTGATGGGATATGTGCAGGTATGGGATCTGTGTGCGGGGATGAGGTGGATATAGATGGAATGGCAACCAATGGCACAGTTTCAGCCCCTGACAACTCTGCCTGTGACCCAATCATATGTTCATCATCACTGCTAGAGTCTGTGGGGACACTAAAATCTGATGTACTGCAGGAGGGCAATGCACCTACATTACCTGTGAGGGCAGACAAGAACTGTACATTACAATCTATACAATAGACACACACACACACACACACACATGTGATATGACAGAAGGCATGTAACATGTATGTGATACGGCAGACGGCATGCAGCGCAGACAATAATAGTGGTAGTTATCATGCATACCTAGGTTGCACACAGCATGCAAGTGTGACAGCAGATGGCATGCAAATTACACAATCATAGTAGTGGTTAGCATACATCCCTGTGTTACACCATGTGGACCAGCACAGGTTAATAGTACACCTGCCTGATGTGTGACATATGACCTTGATAATCACATGTAGTATGACATGTGATCTGCTGACGTGTGCAATGACATGAATACATGTTTAACACAATGGTTTCCTGTTGAATATGCATTGGGGCAATGGTGTACCAATTCAGTGTTGTCTGTCCACCCTACAGATATACTGCAAATTTAGCTGATGTGCATGGCCATTGCAGGGAATCATGAGGAGTCTCTAGTGCTATACAGTGTGAGTTACAGGCAGGGTTCATAGCCATGACTGTGTTCAGATACAATACATATATACTGTGGAATGTGACCCACGTCACTGAGGTGCATACACACTAAACTATGATGTGGAAGTTGTGACACAGGTCACTGATGGGTATACAGATGACACCCCTGCACATTTGCAACCATATTGCTGCAGCCTGGCAACTATGGGCAGACATGGCGAACATGTTGGTATGCCATGTCCCACATGACATCTGTGTATCACACACACACACACACATGAGGAGCTAGTATGGCATTTATGTCCATCACCAGCAATGGGAATGTACTGTATCTGTGGCCTGATGTGGATACTGTTACAGGTAACTGCTGTCATGTTGCAACACCCTCAAGATGTTCAGCACATCCTATGTGGTGGATTGATGTTACGCCTACACAAGATGTGCACAGGCCTATAGGATGTCTAACGTTCCACATCTACATTACGACCATTATACAAAGGCCATGGCTGAACCATGTGTAGCCATTGTATGACAGGGTGTACACACAAGCACAACACTTCTAGTGTGTGTGTTGATCCATGTCCCTGGCCATCCTCCATGGCCATGTGTGTACATGTGTTGTCCAAATTATAGTGATGGGCATCTATTGCACATGTCTGTGTTGTCCCATATGACATATATGCTCCACTGACAACAGGGTTATGCAGATAAAGGGTGGTATGCGGGATATGTTTTCAGGTTAGGTAGGCAGTGTAGCAGCCAGGCCAATAGATGTCATGGACATGTCAAGATAGAACATCACATTGTGTGACATTCATAGCAGGGATATGATCCACACCGGTGAAACCTATGTGCTGGCCATACTCCAGCCCACTGTGTAGTACTGTTTGTATTCACCACATGTGTAGCTCAGATCTGTTGTATGTTCCTAAAGTGAACAGCACCTCCACCATTGTATGCACAGCTGTCAACACATCTGGCAATAAACTTTGTGAGGATTCATGTCGGTGAGATGATACACATAGTTTGCAAGTGTGGCACATGGATAGTCATTGTGATGCATTGCAAGTCCGACCTGTATATTGTGGAAGGACCATACATTATGTGTACATGTTGTGAATGGCCAAATGGCAGATAGATTTGTGCATTACGGTTCCTGATAAATAAGAACACTCTCACCTGCAACGGGCTGCTATCACAGCAGAACACCAGAGGTACCTAAATAGGAGTAACACAGCATACATTAGACTATACTATGGTGTATGCACATGTGTGCATACACAGAGTAGAATACTATAGTATGCGGCATGTGTGTATACATGCCTTGCATATGATGTTACATTACATATTGTACAGTGACACATGCAGCTATATGGAATATAGTTGTTATAGGTGCAGTACTGACTTACCAGGCAACTCCAGGCTCAGTGGTTGAGAGACACCACCTCCACAATATCGGCTAAGGCTTGTGGATGTGGTTCTGCAGGTGTTCCCAGGTTGACCAGTAGCTCCTCGGTACGTGTGAGTGGGGGCTTGGTTGGTGGTCCACCACCTGTTGCACCATGTTCCCTGGCGATTGCATTTGCATGCTGTTTGCCCATCTAATGAGGTCTGTACAGTGTCTGCACACCTGCTGGTATGTGCGGTTGTGGCCACCCACATCATTAACCCTCCTGCGAAGTTCCATCCACAGGGAATCCCGCTGCTGTGCATCCTGTGGCACATGGCTGAACAGGATGTCTTGATTATCGAGTAGGTATGGGATGAGGGACTCATCCTCCAAGTATGTAAAAGGGGTAAGCCTTGCACACGGCATACCTGGAAGACATAATGATGGAGACAGGTCACAGTACCTCAGAGACATACAGAGCTACAGCTGAACATACATGTGTATCACATTACTTCAGTTTAAATAGTTGTATTTGCAAACCTACATGACACTGACGTGTTTGTGTCACACACATGTGACACTCAATGTTGAGTGGATATTATTACCATGTGTGTGTGTGTGTGTGTGTGTGTGTGTGTGTGTGTGTGTGTGTGTGTGTGTGTGTGCACCTGATTACATTGCTCATACTCCTTGTGGTTGCTGTCTTGATGTAGGCATGTCTGTTTGCCTGTACTGGTGTTCCTACCTATCAGCACATGGCTGGATGTGTCCACATTAATACAGTTGACCTTGATGCAGTGTATATGTCACATATAAGGACTTACACTGCCTTAACAGACATGACCTGTGACCCTGCAGACATGCTCACATAAGGTTTTACATGTATGTGTTCTGCCATATACATCTACACGGCACTGTACAGTGATTCAACATCCTGCCATGTATCACCTGTGTTGCACATGTGATACACATGGGACACTGGCTAGCCAGATGGTATTTGCAGGGATGGATATCAACTATGGCATGTACAGTCAAAGTCAACTAGTGGGCTATATGCCATGGGCCATGTATGCATCTGGGATGAAAGGTTACCTGGCAGTAGCCGACAGGTGGGTCTGTGAGGCCAGGTGGAGCAGTGCCACATTACTGATCCACAGGGTTAATGATACATATACCATGTGTTACCATGCAGTCATCACACCATGTCTGAGAGGGGAGCAATGTGCAGCTTTGACAGACAGGAATGCATAATATGGCAGGACTATGTCAAGTGTATGGGACAAGGATCTGCCCAGCATGTGGTAGGTGGATGTCCATGAAGTATGTGTTTGAGATCAGGATGAGTACGTGTAGCATGTCCGACATCACTGGGTTGGACATGGATTTATTCAGTGTGTGCATCATGCTACATAGTGGAGATGGGGAATGGGAAGGCTGGTGTAGGCCATCTGCACATGGCCAATACCCCTTAAAGGAAATATGTGATCTGATATGGGTCACTTGAGTGGTCTGTATGGCTGGACAATGATCTCTATATTCATAAATGGCACCCTATTATTAGTAGGGTTGCCACATATGGCTCCCTGACAGGTGTGGTGACATAGCTATCACAGGAAAGACAACTGCCCAGCTGCATCCCTCACACACAAGTGTCCATTATGATGACCGCTGCCTAGGTGATAGTTCATGGGTACAGGGTTATTAACATAGGGGTGACAATGCGAGTCAGCTATTGCTCCTAGGTCATAGTCATTTGCATATTTCAATAGGCAGATGCCTTCTGCTTGCCTGTGAGGTATGGCCTACAATGAGGAGGAATAGAATTCATTAACCCTGACATACTGTAGCTGCCACTGGTGTGATGATCACATATTATTCAGGCACCTTCTGTAGTGTTATTTCTGCCAGCAGTCCTGTTGCAAAACACTCCTGTGACATAGGAATGTACATCTAGTATACTGAGTGTAGGTGGTACACAGTATGTGTGATGATGACCTATGACCTGGCAAGGTAATGATATACAGTGTAACATCAACCATACTGTCATCTACATCTGTACTGCTGACATCACTTAAGTGATCAAGGTTCATGGCCTTCCAGACCAGACTCAGCAGGGTAGTAGTGCAGTACTTCCCATTATCAGTGGTGTCTCCTCCTTTGTTGGGTTGCGATACCTGTTGGTATGCACCATTTAGTGTGTACACAACCTGACATGGAGCTATGTTTTACATGATGTGTATGTGGAGAGCATCTTGTTTTGCCATATGTGTATGATACAACCTGCGATGTGAGCAGGTCCCATGCAGACTGAGCGCAGCTTGTACCTCCATAGTTCAGGGGCCCTGTGGTGGACATGAATATATGCTTGTGTACCTGTCAGGGGAGGGGCCGTGTTTTTATATTATCCAAGACTCTATCTGGATTGCTTATTCATGCTAAGCACTTGTTCAGGACTTGTAAACAGTACGTAAGCTAATGGTTACTACAGCACTCAATCTTCCACATCACCTACAGGTAAGGGTGAACAGGTTTTGTACATACATTTCTCACTTGCATAGAGTAATGTAGCTGTTGTACTCACTTTCCTCACTTATCTAGGTGAATGTAGTTCTATATTCACGCATGTCCAAGAGTCAACTGCCAGTGTTATCTCCTGTCTATCTGATGAATCTGGACATCTTGAGGCAATGTACACATTGCCTCATGTACACAGACAAGCCTCTCCACCTACCACCCAACACGACAACCTGTGAGAGATGCACTCATCTAGCCAAACTGGAGGTAAACGTCTCTACAACCAAGCCTGATGCTGACTGTCATGTGGAGAAGGTACACAGTCGCCCAACACCACATTCATCACATAAGCCTCACTGTATCTACCCCACCATTAACTGGGAAAACTACTCGTGTACCAACACATTAGCTCAATGGTTTCTGGAATTCATAAACACCAATGCCCTGACTCAACATATCCACACACCCACCAGGGGCAACAATATCCTAGACCTAGTCATTACCAACATGAGTGACTGGTGCTCCACACGTGAAGCCAACTCCTCGTTGGTCTGATCAGACCATGTGCTGAACACCGTTGATATCCACATCCCGCACCTACCCCCCATTAAGCGAAACACAGTATAATAAGTCTACAGGGCCAACTACATGCATCTTTAGGCAGACATGGTGGACGTCATGACACCCATGCAGATGGACAGTACTGTTACAACTGCTGAATCCTACACAAATGCACTCTATATGCACTTACAGGAGTGCATGGCTTGTGCTATCCTAAATAGAACCAGGATGCTATACTCATAATTAACTAAACCAACCTGGTGGTCCCCTGCCATAAACATATTGTACTACAGGAGGAAGACACTGTTGCAAATGAGAGCACAATACCATGCATGGAGGAGATCCCTGGCCAGCCTCAGTAAGAAGGTGAGATCCCTTATACGATCCTCCAAAGCTAGCTACAAAAACTTTAATGCAACTAATACCAACAACAACCACAGAGCCTCGATGTCAACAACCAGATCTGCTATGAGTTACAGCACAAAGGCATGAACATTACAGAAAAAATGGATATTGGCAACAACCTGGCAGATCCCTCTCAAAGCTGCACACTCTGAAGGCAATATCACAGCATCCATGGAACTGGACAACATCCCAGGCTGCGTTTTACACGAACTTCAGATCGTACTGTCTCCTCACCTATGCACCATGTTCAATAATAGCCTCACATTGGGCATAATGTCTCCTGAATGGCGCATAGCAACAGTTATCCCACTTCACAAAGGTGGCGCCACAACAGACCATGTGACCTATTTCCCTATAGGCCTGACTAGCCTGGTCTGCAAGGCTATTGTGCACATCATGGATCACTGTCAGAAACATTGGGTACCTCCCAACCTTTGACCCCTCCCTGTTTGGCATTGTTAAGGCCAGACCATGCCTCCTAAACCTGGTGGGCTTCTTAGAGACAGTTACCAAGGCATTAGGTGAGGGTAAGGAGGTCCACACAGCCTACCTAGGTCTCTTAGGCTTTCAGCACCATTCCTCCTTCTGGTATTATCAACATACCCATCCGCCTGAACATTAACCCCTATGTCATGTGATGGTTTGCAAAGTGGCTCACGGACAGAACACACACAGTAGGAGTTGCATACCCTAGGTCCAACTGTATACCAGTTACAACTGCCGTCCCCCAGGGCTCAGTCCTAGGACCCCTCATGTTTGGTATATATTTCTCTGACGTACAGACAAGCACAGGAGGGCTTTGGCTGAAAAGGTTTGCAGGTCGACTGAAAACTAGGGGACATAATTGTTTCCCCAGCTGTTACAGACACCCTCTGGAAGAGTCGCACTGAGATGGATACCTGGTGTTAATATCATGGCGTCAAGCTGAATGCCTAAAAGTGCATAGTCATCCCCTTTGGATATAACTAATTACCCGCAGACTACCACATAGGTGCTAGTCCCATACATACAAAAAATGTAATACGGGATCCAGTAGATAGCAATCTCTCCTTCGATACTCATAATGACATGGTGGTTAGAATATCCTTCTACATGGTCCCCCTAATCTCTAATGGGTTTGCATCCGGATCAGAGGGGCCATTGTGACTTTACACATGTCATATCAGACCCATTAAAGGATACAACACCCCATTTGGGATATACCTTACAAGACAAGTGCAACAGCTTGGAAGACCACACCAATAGGATTACTGACCTCAAACAGATGACCTATGCAGCCCAACCTACGAACTCCAGCTGTACTCAGTTGCATACCGTATACTCACAGGTGATCTCTGCTTGACATACAAGGCCCATGTCCAACCCTGTATTGCTGTTTATGCGCCACCTAAACAGAAGCCTCTGAGAGCCACATGCTCTTGAGATATACACCTAACCACAATGATGAGTAGGATGTTCTGAACGAATAGATTCCTGGCCCGGACACTCCCTATGGTTTGGAACGTGATTCCAATGTAAATCAGGCAGGGCCCCTCATGGGCACTCTTCAAGGGAAATGTTGTCGTGTGGATGGGAGACAGACATGTACCCGGGGATTGAAGATGCAAAAACCAAATGGCTGCAGGTACAATGAGGTGCCCAAA
Source organism: Protopterus annectens (assembly GCF_019279795.1). Classification (NCBI taxonomy): domain Eukaryota; kingdom Metazoa; phylum Chordata; order Ceratodontiformes; family Protopteridae; genus Protopterus; species Protopterus annectens. The sequence continues at coordinate 853,660,948 of NC_056745.1, forward strand.
ACACACAACAACAGCAAAAGTAAATTAAGGCACCAAAGTTACACACTGGAAATCAGTCACTGTACTTTATTGCAGAAGACAAACGGTAAGCGCTTTCACAACTTAATGTTGCTTCATCAGACCACATCACTACAACTGATGCTTGGTTAAATACTAGGACAATTAGTATGACATCACAATTTAAAGAGATATTACTCCACTAACATAAGAACATATATCAATATCCATAAGAAAAATGCATAAAATATATAGAAAGGTGTGTATTTACACACAATAATATTTAAAAAAGGGGGAATGTCATCCTTGATGGTTATTAAAATATATATATATATATATATATATATATATATATATATATATATATATATATATATATATATATATATATATATAAGTGTACATATACACACACATTTTGTGCACATATAGCCATAATAGTACAATAAATACATTTCTTGGATGTGAGTGTCACCCTTACTGATTTAAAGCAGATAAGAACCAGTATTTATCACAAACCCACAAGAACCAATGCCTGTCTTCACAGGTCAAGCATGCACCCGAGACACATACCTAGAAATGTCCTCAAAGGACAAGTCTATAGAACCCTATGCCTACATAATAATGATGAAGAGGCAGTAGTTGCTTTAAATAAGTTACAAGACGAATTTCAAACAAGAGGCTATTCTAGCTCAGAAATCACTAGAGTGATAGCAGATGCATGGAAATTGAGATCTACAAGATGTAAACCATACATGAGCTCTTATAGTGCTGATACAAATATACCTTATGATACAAGTATTGATAGAAATAAGTTTAGAATAGTGTTTAGATTTGCAAGTGACATCAATAAGTATACGAAAATTATTAAAAAGAATTGGCACTTATTACATGAAATACCAGGTCTGGTTTCCACAGTTGGTGACACCCCAAACTTCAGTTTTAGAAATAATGTGTCTTTAAAGCAGCAGCTCTGTAATAGAGAACATCAGTCTTTTAGAAAAATCTCTCAAACAGATAGGGCACCTTCCCTGCAGGAATTGTGCTGCTTGTCAGCATGTCTACACTAAAAATGAGTACATTCAACCTTTGAAATGTTTTAAACTTTATCCGTAAAATTGCTATGATTGTAAAAGTGTCGATGTTGTTTATTTTTGTTTTTGCCAAGCATGCCATGCCTATTATGTAGGCAAAACAAATAGGAGCTTTAAAGAAAGAATGTTAGAACATATAAGGGACATACGGAACCAAAAGCAATCAAATGCTCTAGCTAATCATGTCCTGAATACAGACAGTAGTCATTGTTTTAAATTTTTAATCTTACAACAAATAGTAAGGACAAACAGAGGTGGTGATGTAGAAAACCACACTGAAAAATTAGAACAACAATGGATCACTAAATTACAAGCAGATAGATGTCCTGGTTTGAATGGCTGCACCTCATTAGTTTCTTACCTTAAGGCAAGGCACCTTAAACACTAAATATGAGTTTTTTATATATTTTTTATTGTACTGTTATGGTTATATGTGCACAAAATGTGTGTGTATATGTACATATACCTTATATATATATATATATGTATATATATATTTTAATAACCATCAAGGATGACATTCCCCCTTTTTTAAATATTATTGTGTGTAAATACACACCTTTCTATATATTTTATGCATTTTTCTTATGGATATCGATATATGTTCTTATGTTAGTGGAGTAATATCTCTTTAAATTGTGATGTCATACTAATTGTCCTAGTATTTAACCAAGCATCAGCTGTAGTGATGTGGTCTAATGAAGCAACATTAAGTTGTGAAAGCGCTTACCGTTTGTCTTCTGCAATAAATTACAGTGACTGATTTCCAGTGTGTAACTTTGGTGCCTTAATTTACTTTTGATGTACCCGGGGATCACTGCAGTGGCTCTGCTGGACAGAGGCACAGGGAACTATTGGCTCTGCTGTTCAGAGGTACAGGGAACCAACCAATGGGGGTGGAAAAAGACAACACACACTAGCTAGGCTTACAAATACCCTTGGTAAGACAGTCTAGTACTTACTTTTGCACATATTACATGTCTTATGTGCATAGATTCTTAAATAGCTCTTCCATTTTACTTTGCTATTATGCTGATAAATTGTCGGTTCACTGAAAGACATATGTATCCTGTTATTGTGTATTGTAAATGCCGATTGATATAACTAATGTTTGCCTACCATTACAGTAATGCTATGTAGCTTGTAATACATATCTGCCTACAATACTGTACATTACACAGTTATTGGCACAATATCCCACAATGCAAAACATACTTGCACAGTGGCCCAACCTTCCACATCTCTGTATTACACCCATACATATGGCTACAGTTACAATATATCAACATATACTATCCCCTGTTATAGCACATACTTGTTGGACCAACCCTGCCACTGACGTTGGCTGGTGAGGAGTATTTCTGTTCAAAGCCCTTATATAGCATCCCTTGTGGTGTATGTGGTGTTTGCCTTGTGACCTACAGCAGTACACACAAATACTACAAGCGTGACTATGCTCAACAATACATCACTACAAGATAACTGTTTCCACTATATGGATTGCGTGCACTTTAAATACTACAGAATAGTACTACATACACAGACATACTGACTGTTCTACATACCTTATTAGTAACCCCATGTATCGTTAACAGTTGATTCAATCCTTTTCAGTTTGTGTTTCAATGTTATTTGTAATATTCCGCTGGTATATATGGATGGTTTGAATGTGTGATGACACATCCTTTTCTAGTTACATATCGGTATGTGGTATCCTGTCCACCAATTGCTGTTCCAAAGTAGTTAACTGGATGCACATCAGCTGTGCAGCTACTCCATTAGCCGATACCATGGCAACAGTGGTGTATAAGTGAGTACTCCTTTTAGCGTTGTCCGTTTGCTTACTTTCGAGGGAGACGGCCTAGATGCATTATTGCGATATATTTCAACAGCTATATGGAGACACACAGAGATATAGTAGCTTCATGACTCCCACAGACTGTGTGTAATGGCTAGACAATTTAGTTCTACATGTGAGTACAGCTGTTATATTTTGGAACAGTGCTACTTATGCAGGGTTTGTTTGTACCTGATACTTCTGCAGATGTTTAAGTCTGGCAAGGATGTTTGGCCAGCTCAAGGCCATATTGCTATGCATAAACTGTTATGTGGTGTACAGTGTGCTCACCAGACATCCATGATTTTGGTGTACAAGTTTAGCATAATGTGCTGTTACTCACTAATTGTTAATACATCCCGGTGTACGCACAACCCTCTCACAACCCTCCGAAACAGGATTAGTGCAAATAAACTCTATTACATCAGCAGCTGTTCCATTGTATAACAGCCGCTATTTCACTTAGGGCCATGTTAGTGTGTCTCTGACAAGGTATGTTAAGGCTTTTGCAGATGTCGTACAGTGTGTGAATGATTTGTGATGTTATTACAGTTTGTATTGTAATATGTTTAGGTGTGGGAGTGATGGTAGGTGTGCTTAGCAAATGCAGGTGTGTAGGAACTGCTTTTATACATAATTGCTATGTGTGTGAGGGTTCCTTCTCTATTTGAACACCTATCCTTTTGTGGACTAATACAATGGTATTTGCAGGCTGATTCATTAAGGCACTGTTATGTGGTTCCTCTAGAGCATGCAGGTGATGTTAGTCCTTTAATCCCTTCGGTAATACATCTGAATGTAATAACGTGTTGCTACATGATAGCTGTGTATTTCTGTCATAGGTATATGCAGTCATCATAGTTGTGTTGGTGACTGACCCTCTTTGGCTAGGGTTGCCACCTTTTCATATGTCCATAGTGGGTCCTTTTCGGGACACACATCTGACTTTACAGGCCGACATAAACCCATGATCAGTACAAGGGATAGAACTTTCCTTTCTTGCCTAATTATAAGCTTATTCTTGTAGCAGTTTAGTAGCTTATCCTGTTTCCTGTACCATGTAGGTACTTTAGATACAGAAATAACTATTGCATGCAACTATGACAGTACATATGGGAAATAATTATGTCCTACAATCCTGGGACATTTGCCACGTTTAATATATTTGGTCAGGACACAACTGCCCAAAGAGGGAGTGTCCCTCGCAAAGTGGAACGGGTGGCAACACTATCATTGGCTCATGTCCATAGCACATATTTGTAATGGTGTATAGGCATATACTCTCTATATCCTTTGTTCATAAAGGTTGGTAGTGGAGAAATGTGTGATTGCTATGGTCTATGTTATACACATATGTGAACACTTCAACCGCTGTATACTGGAGACCTACGTAATTCCAAAACCATAGTGTTCCGACGCACACAGTCCTGGGAACAGACTCCCATACCCACATTACCAACATCGACAGTAACTCGTGAAGGAAATACAAACATGGAACACACACATACACAGACACACTGCTACCCAACACATCCAAACAAACCATCCTACACTATGTACGAGCAGGTGGCCAAGCCCCCCTACACACCCCATGTAGGTGTCTACGCCCCACACACCACCCACTACTTTAATATTCTACATCCTAGGTCGCGCAAACAGATGCACAAAGCTAACCCACAACCACACATTACAGTCCCCCAACAACACACACCACACACAGAACACACACTTACACACACTACAGCCCTAAGAAACACATGTACACACAGTAACCTACCCAAACCGCAACACCAGAAGCACTGACTAACTGTCCATTAACATCATGAGATTACACCTCGCGCATCTGGTGTTTCGGTACTGTGTTCTTTCAGACCTTAAGCCTTGGGATTACGTGTGTTAGTATGTAAAGCAGTCGGTATGTGGTAGGTATCCCATTTATATATACCTCCATGGTTATGTAGATGTTGTTAACCTATCTATATATCTACATATATATGTATATCCCCATATATCAACATATCTCTCTCTCTCTCCTTCTCTCTCTCTCTCTCTTTCTCTATATATGATTGTGTGTATATATTTATATATAAATATATATATATATATATATATATATATATATATATATATATATATCACATACACCTTTCATTGTGTATATGCCGGTTTGTCCTATTTCAACACATTCCTACCTTTTGTGTTTTATCCTGTCAGTATACACGACTGCCATTGGTACATCTCAGGTAGCTTAATGGTATGTTATTGTGATGAATGTGTACATGGTTGCGTGTTCTAATCCTGGCAGTGATATCTTACCTCTCAGAGCAGGCACTGGTAGTGCAAGGGTGATGAATGCACATTTCAGCGGTTGTGTGCTCCACATGTTTATTATTCTGTGGAGAACTACCTATATATGCAAGCTGTGTTTAAGGTATACTATGTAACATGTACACATCTGTGAAGATTCATGTCAGGGATATTCCCCATTATTTGGAAATACATCCCTGATTACATTATACAAAACCCCTCACTAACACTCCGGGGAATCCTTGCAGAGTGGGTGGTGAACAGTAGCTACATCCCAGGGATCCCGCAAGTGGCTCTGCTCCACAGAGGGACAGTTAGTTGATCGATGGGGTGGCGACAGCAGACACATTTTGCCTATGTTTATGAGTGGCCTTGGCGATTGGGCATGTACCTACCTATGTATCTATGAACCTGTAGATACAGTATAGACACATGCTGATAGCTTAATATACTTTTCAGGTATTGACTTACCTTGTGTCAATGGCGGTTGTGTGTACAATAGTTGAGGGCTACCTATGTAGGATGCACACAGTACACCACCTATATATGACAATTTACAGGTGGTCGTGTGTGTGTGCCATCCATGTTTGCTGTGTGTGCAGGTGGAGAAGGGTGTCAGTCCATGAGTGCCTACACTGTCAGTGTGTGTGCTATACGTTCCCTCTTTGCCAAGGCATAGGCATACTGGACATGCCTCCATCTGCCTACTGGGGCTAGCACAGGGTGTTCATGGTCCATGCCCCCCTGTGCCTGTGGGCCTCTTGGCAATGGTGGTGGTGGGCTGTGAGGTCCTTCCTGTCCCTGCTGCAACTATTTCCACAGGATCATATTGTGTAGCATGGCACATACTATGAAGATGTGGGAACACGTTCCTGGAGAGTACTGCAATGCTCCACCAGATATGTCTAAGCAATGGAACTGTGATTTCAGCATCCCAAAACACGCACTCTATGATGATTCTGGTTTCTGCGTGTGCCTCATTTTGGCATTCTTCAGTTGGCTGTGTGTGCATTTCTGATGGGTGTCATCATCCACGGTTCCAGTGCAAAGCCAGCATCCCCCACCAGGTGGCCATATGAGATGTCCCCCCTGGCAAATACCTGATACAGCTGTGAGGCATGCCAGATGTGGGAGTTGTGATAGCTTCCAGGACTGCCGGCACACACATCCATGATATTGCACACCATCTGGCAGTTGATGGAGGGGAATCCCTTGCGGTTTATGTAGCGCCTACCCTGCTCACTGGGTGGTGACTTGATGTGTATGTGCGTGCAGTCTATTGCACCCAGTACCTCTGGGTAGTCCGCCACATGGTGGAAGAGAAGCATATTGCTGGCCAACTCCTCCTGCATTTGGGGAAAGTGTATGTGCTCATTGGCATGTGGTAAAATATCATCCAGGAACTGGTGGAGTACCCTGGATGCTGATGCCTGTGAGATCCCCATGATATCCCCAGCTGGCCTTTGGAAGGTACCTGTGGCTAGTATTCTCAAGCTTGCACATACCTTCATGTCCACTGGGATGGGTTCCCCTCTGTTACTTCTGGCTCTGAGGCGTGGCCGGCACAGCTAAACAAGTTGCTGTATGATGTCCCTGTCCACCCTGTAACACTCTACTATCTCCAGATCATGTAGCCCCTGGTAGGTTACCCTGGGTCTGAACACTCGTCTCCTCCTCCGGTGCCTGAGATGGTTGTCAGCATCATCCTCCACACCACCGTCAGTCTCCAACACATGCTGGTGAATCAAAGCTATGGCAGCCCCTAACATATACATATTAAAAGTTCCCCGTCTGTATACACCAATGGTGCAGAGTGTCTGGGAATACACAAGTGTGTGTGTGGGGCTTTCACACCTTATACTATTGTGCAATGGATGATGCTGGTGTAATTGGGTGTGTTTGTGCTATTCCAGCTGCAGGGTATCTTAATTATTGGTTTTACAGCAGGTACTGCTATTGTGGGGCCTTTGGTGTTGACTTATGCTTTTCTGCCGTGATTCATCTATTGCCCTTTACTTCTATTTTCAACCCGATTCGCCTCCCATTGTCAGGCATGCATCCAGCTGCTGCCTTTCTTGTTTTGTGCTTCCACAACCCAGGATTGTGTTGGGAAATGTGTTATGTAACTGATCTACAGCAAGTTTGCTTTGTTCTGCTGTGACAGTTCTCTTTTCTTTGCTGTATGGCAGCTCCCTTTTTGTGTTCTGTAGGTAGCTGCTAGCAGCCTTGTTAGCTGTTGTCTATGGCCCACTGTAAGTTTCTAGGTGTTAATTACTCATTTGTACTCCAATTACCATGCTTCAGCATTTCCTTATTGTCTTCCCATAACCTTCTTGTTTCACCTAAGTTGTGCACCGTGCACGCCCAGTTTCCGGCTTTTGAGTGTGTTTTCATCCACGTTCACATGCGCTTTCGGTCACCTTGTGTGCTCTCAGCTAAGCATAGCTATGGCTAGGTACACACCCCTATCCTGCGGCTTTGCTTAGCAACATGCAACCCAGATTACCAATGCTCCAATGTGCTTACAGCTACGGTGGTGCACACCTCTCATGATGTCATGTTTACCTCCAGGCCACTCCTCGGTGTTGTACCGCTGCGCTGTGTGGTACATTCTTAACTGGAGGGACATTTGCGATTCAGTATTACTTGACTCATTTGCATGGCATTGACTACTAATTCCTAGTTACCGTGCAGAACACTGTCACAGACCCTTAGCAACCCTTGCACCTTGGTTGTGGTGTAGCATGCGTACCATTGACTATTATGGCGAAATCATGATTTGTGTTACATTGCAGTTTTATGACATCTAAATATATTTTCCTTGTGTTCCCGTTTGTGCACCCATGCACTGCGGTTGTACTTTGTGTTAGTGTGGCCATGACATTAAATGTTATTTTTTATGTGTTGTGCATGTTTTTTTTATGCCATTGGCTGTATATTTAGCCATTGGCATATGTTAACATTGTAATACGTAAGTTTGGTCCGCTTTCATGGCTCCGATGTTCTGTTTGAAAAAATGTAAACCTTTTTTTGGTTTACATTTCTGCATGCTTACGCTACGCCTGCACCACTTCATGAATCGCTATATACCTTCATTTGCATGTTACACTGCTGTACATGGGGTAATTAGCATACAAGCGCCTTGAGCTGTGCATCTCTGGCATACGCTGGTAGTGCACGTGGAAACAGCTCTTACCTGAATCGCTCAACAGCCATATTTGTCGCAAGATCGCCAACGCTACTCTGGCGCATGGCGCAAGCTTCATGAATCCCGGGGTTAGTGTTGTTTCTTTGAATATGTAAATGTTGCTTGTCTAAATGTCTTGTTTAGTGGAACTGTTAGGGAAAGGTACTTTATTAAGGTAATGTGCGTGGTTTTGTTAAGGGCATTTGTCAGCATAATTTAACTAACAGTTTGGATGCCCTAACTTGCTAAGAGTATATTAGGTAGTTGCTAAGCTCTAGCCACTTCAGTTGTTTTAAGACGTGGCAGTGGTGGGTTCTGTGTGCAGTGCTGGAAGTAAATTTAGCTACTTTGCTGTAACTGGAAGCTAGTCTGGATTTTTGTATAGAGCTTAGGTTTGTAAGGATAAGTGAGGCATATAAGAAGGATGGAAGGCAATAGAGTGAGGATAAGGTTTTTCTTGCTGGACCTGTAAGGGACTCTGACCCTATAAAGGGAGCCAAGTTTCTGGTGAGTCTTTTTAATTGTTCGAAGAATATGTAGATGAAATTTAAGATTGCCATCTTTTAAAATGCTCAGTAATTTAGTATATGGTGCAACCTCAGTTTTAGTGTTATTTGCAGAAATAACCAAAACAGACTGGTTTTGATTGAGATAATGTTTTGGGGTGAAGAGTATCAGTTTTGCTTTATTGGTACTGAGGGGCAGGTTTGCATTTTTCAGCCAGGTTGTGATTGAAGTGAAAGAAATTTGAGTGAGTTCTTGGAGTGTGGATATTGTGGGATCCATACATATTAAAGTCGAATCATCTGCATATTGTACTATATTTGTTTGGTCTATGGCAGTGTAAAGCTTGTTTGTAAAAATATCGAAGAGAAGGGGTCCTGATACAGAGCCCTTAGGGACATTTATGGTAACTGGCAGAGAGGAAGAGAGGTCCTGCTGCCATTTGCCTGTTTGTTGCCTTCCAGATAGATAACTAAGGAACCATCTAACAGAGGACTGAGAGAAACCTATAGAGGAGGATCAGTTGTGTGAAAGTGTGTGTATATCTGTTTTATGGACAGACCAGGAGTTAGTGAGGAGAATTATTTAGTGCATGAGTGTGTGTGTGTGTGTGGGGGGGGCTAGGATTAGGGTCATGGGATAGATTTAGTATGAACAACTATATTTAGGTAAGGGTTAGAGTAAGAGTCAGGCAAGGGGATAAATTTAAAGTTGTACTTATGTTTGACTGCGTGTGTGCGTGTGTGTGTGTGTGTGTGTGTGTGTGTGTGTGTGTGTGTGTGTGTGTGTGTGTGTGTGTGTGTGTGTGTGTGTGTGTGTGTGTGTGTGTGTGTGTGTGTGTGTGTGTGAGCATGGTGAGTGTCCAACCTATCATGCTTTGTAGCAGTATTACAGAAAGGGTTTTTAAGGTAAGGTACATGTTTAGGGTTAAGGGAACAGGCAGGGTGAGGGTTAGCACACATTATTAAGAAGGAGCATGGAGGTAAATTATTCTGACACACAACTCAAAAGCAGTTAGTAGAAAATGAAATTGGTGTCTTCCTCAGAGAAGGATGACAGATGGTCCAGCACAGAGGTTAGTGGAAATAGTTATTCTGATCCCTAAGATTATGGAAGGCATAGGTGCAGCAAAACACAGAAATTTCAGTGTGAGGAATTCATCAGCACTAACACTTCCTTTGCATAAGAATATTTAATCAAATAACACCCTGAAGCTATGCAGAAGTGGTATGAAGCTGGCATATATGCAGAGTTCTTTAAATTCATTGGTAACCCTAGCAGTAACACCACACTGTCATATTCCCCATCCATCCACAACCCCCTTTTCCCATTTTTGCACATGGGGACAGGGTGAAATTTCAACAGTGGCAGTCATCTAGAGCCAAGAATTACACTGCCAGGTGGCTATCCCTGCTACAGTATTTCTTCCATACCGCACACGTGCCTGCACACTCATGGCCAGTTTGGAGGGTCCAAGCCACTTACTGCATGTCTTTGGAATGTGGAAGGAAACAGGAGCACCATGAGTAAAACCATGCGAACAAAGGGAAGGCATGCAGACTCCACACAGAAGGCACCCCAGCCAAGAATTGAACCAGGGAATCTCTTGCTCTGAGGTATCAGCTGTGCCACTGTACTGCCCTCCATGTGCAAATATATTTTTATGATAATGAACTGGATAGCAGTGGAGGCATCATGTCAGCAATCTGTATTGAAATTAATAGGTATCCATCATGGATACTGAACACTGAAGATCTATCTTACATATACAAGAAACCTTCTCTGGAGGTATATGGAGCCTGAAGCAATCCTCTTAACTGGGATAATCATGAACACACAGTTTCTGGATCACTGGTACACAAACCTATTGTCCTTAACACACATTTTCATTGTCTTACAAGTAGGGATCACTTCCTGCAAACTTATCCCTTATGCCTTAGAAGCCACAGTCTCTTCTGGAGAATCTGCTATGCTTGTAAGAGGGCAGGGTTTCCCATGGCTGTCCATTTGAGGGTTTGTGTTGGAAACTAGCTTAGTTGGAGTGTCAGTCAGTTTCTGATAGAGTTGGTGTGGCATTTGTAAAAGTCACTAAATCTTGATTTTTGGACTACTATTCCACAAATCCATTGTTCTCATCATCCATCTTTACTCTGTGTTTAGCAAAGATCCTTTCCTCCAAATGATAAAATTCCTCCACGTCAGTGGTCATGAACTTTCTGGACTATTATGTTCCTATATCTTTCAACTGCTAGCACTTAAACATAGCAGTGTGATTTTTGCCATCTGATTGAGTCTTTGTTCTCACAGATTTGCTGATCTTCATTAAAATATATAGACCCTTTTAAGAGTACATACAATTTCTTATTCATTTATGTATACAATTTATACATTTTGTTAAATGGGGTAGAGCACTGGTCCCACTGGACCAATTTCAGTCTCACCCCAGAATGTGAACATACACGAAGTGGCAAAAATAAAAAAATAGTTTATACAATAACAGAGCACACCAAAAACAAAGATATAGTTAATATACAATAGAAAAGAATGTTTTAAGAAAGTATTCAAAAGAAACTACTATGTACAATATTAACATCAGTTAAAGCAGCGACATGTTAGTAGTTAGAGAAGTGATGCTATAGTGTAAATGCTAGGCAATATATGTCGTAGATTAGGAAGACCTAGGCATTGTGACCCTTAGCAGGGCATTACATGCAGCTTGTACTATGAAATGCTCTTTTAAGTTGTGTCTAAAAGGATGAGTAATTAGTGAGGTCTTCAAGATTTGAGGAAAGATCCCTCATTTTTAAATAACTTAATGAAGTCTGTACAAAACTTCATTATAAATAATATTATAGACTTGAGCATCTGAAAGTCTCTGCTATGTCTTTATAGGAGGCCACTGCGATTTACTTATTTTATTTGATCTTTAATACTCAAAGGCTAAGAAGTATGCATCTTCCAAATTAAAACAAACAAATGACAAAATAAATAGATGATAAAAATTGGACTTGTCCTTGAAATTAACTTCAGGATGACTCTAGCTATGTTTATGAGTACAATATGTACACAGAATCTGGAATTTCATTAATTCAAGCATTTTATTTTACTGATTCTTCAAATAAACCATTAACAAAATATTGATGAACACTTTCGTATTAATAAATAGAATTCCATGTATAGGCTATTACTATTAAATTTATTGCACTATGTCTCCCACACTCCAAAACTAAGTCGCACTCAACACATTGAGCTAAAGTAGGACTTCAGTGAACTAAGGCTGGAAGCAATTCAGAGAGCAACCAAAGGGAGCATATGCTAATGAGGATGGTGTAGGCTAGTTGTGAACTCTGTGCAATGTTGTCTGACTCTCAAACACTAAGCATGTGCTCTATGACAATAAAAAGTGGCAAACTGGTATTGCTGGAATACACCAGTACACCAATACATTATGTCAAGCAATTGGCAGAGGCTACATTTGCTTGAGCTAATAGTACAATTATTATATTATTCTGAAATATTTAACTATAATTTTTACAGAAAGGAAAAAAAGCTGCAGTAATGAATGTCACTGAAAATGCTCTACAGCAGGCTGGGGTTCTACAGGAGATGTTGTAAAATGATCCGCAAATATGCCTAAATATCGACAAACAAATAGCATGGTGATGAACTACGTTACAGTTAAGCCAGCTACCTAATCAAGAAATAATAGATACAGACTAGAAAGAGAGCTAGTGCAGGCTGTCTGTGCAATGTGTGCACCCCACATGTCTGCACACAGTCTGTTGGGTAATGTCATTCCAGTAGAAACAAAGGTGTGTTTGAGCTGAGATATAATGGCCTCTGGGACATTCCAGTTACACAAGTGATGTTGTAGGGGTGCCCCAAACAACTGATAGTTGCATACTAGGAAAGTTCCGGTAATCATGTATAGCATGGTAGATGAGTACATCAACTTTCCATAAACACCACGTAACAGCAGGCAGCTATGGAATGATTCTAAGCTATAGCCAATTTCCTCTGGGTCATTGGTGCAATTGACTGCACCCACATACCAAATAAACTCCATTCTGTAGATAGTCCAGAGCTTTATTACAACAAAAATGGGTGACTATCATGCATGGGATAAAGCATTTAGGAGCTGCCTCTGTCCATTAGTAGTAAAGGGATCAGTCCTGGCATAAATTTTCTATTTTCAATCCATAGATCCAATTTGCAGTTGAAAATGGAGAGGGCTGAAATTTGTTTAATGTGGATAAAGAGTCTGTTTCACAGTACAGTATCCTTTGTGAAATATACCTTTCCCTCCAAACCATTCTGTTGCTGTTGCAGAAGAGGTTTAGATCTCTAGATTGAGTATTTCTGATGCTATTTGATTTGCTGATGTGCAGCAAATCCATCAGTAATGGGTTGCAGGATGCCTTGTATGCCTTATTAGTGTATAGGATACTGAGTATAGTGGCAGGGCTTTGAGTCAGTCCATTTAGTAAAGTCATTCAAAGGGGATCCAATGCCTGTCAGCTTGGGATGATATGCTCGACAAGCCACGATGCTTCGCTAGGGATGGCTTGCACCTGTCACCCCTGGGCTTTCGGATATTAGCAAAGGCTCTTGCTATCCCCATAGTGCCTTTTTTAGGCAAGGCTCAAAAGACAAACCCACCTCCATAGGTATCACAAGGGATAAGAAACTAAGTAATGCTACTCAACACCAGAAGTCTAAACCTCAAGATGCATGCACTCAAAACTCTCCTTAGTCTGGAAAACATCGATATCTGTGCAGTAATAGAAACCTGTTTTAGGGCTCCCGAGAGCACCCCAGCACTACCAGGTTATACCTCATACCATGCTTTTCGGCCCCAAAACTTGGACCGAACCACAAAAGGAGGGGGAGTATCGATATTCATCAAAGATACCCACACCTTCAGGTTGGTGGCAAAGCACGAAGCATCAGAGACTATCCATGTGCAACTAACAGTGGGTAAAACTGCCTTCCAGTTTATAGCCTACTACAGACCACCCTCCCAAACCCAGGAACCCCACTCGGCCTTCCTGAGAACACTGGAAAATATGAAGGTCTCTCCAAACACCATTATATTGGGTGACTTCAACTACCCAAACATAGACTGGGAGCATTACTCTAGCTCCAACACCCTAGCCCAAAGGTTCCTAGAATTTATAAACTCAAATGCTATGGAACAACTTGTTACACTCCCACAAGAGGGGAAAACATACTGGACCTGATCATCACCAACATGGGGACTCTATGCTCCAGACCAGAAGTGTATCCCTCACTGGTAAGATCAGACCATAAACTAATCTCAGTGGATATTCACATCCCGACCCCACCCCCTGCCCAGAAAACCACAGTGAAAAACTTCTCTAAAGCAAATTTCACACTCCTCAAAACTGAGGTGGAATCCTTCAAAGCCCCCGGGCCTGTGGAAAATACGGCCCAGACCACAGAATCCTTTATAAATGCATTCTATGAATACCTTCAGGAATGCATGGATCATGCGATCCCAAATAAAACCAAGATCCAATCCTCCAAAGGCAGACGTCCTGTCTGGTGGACCCCAGCCATAAACAAACTATACAATAGAAGGAGGAAGCTACTAAATGATAGAGCAAAATCCCAAAAAGGGAAGGCATCACTGATCAGTATTAGCAAAAAACTACGGGCACTCATAAAATTGTCTAAGGCCAGCTTCGAGAGAAAAATTGCACAGGACACTAAGGATAATTACAAGGCTTTCTTTAGTTATGTTAGGAACCTGGGTGGTAATTCTCAGATATGCTCAGAATTAGTCCAAAATGACAAAAAATACACTGAACCCACAGACATTGCCAACATCCTAGCTGACAGGTTCAGTGCAAACTTCTCCCCCCCCACCAAAAGGGCAAATATCTATCCCAGAAGAGTGCTGCCCCCTGACATCTCAGATGCTCAGGTAAGAGCCGCCCTCTCCAAAGCAAAAAACACAGCATCAATGGGACCAGGCAGTGTCCCGGGCTGCATCCTACATGAACTCCAAGAAGAGCTAAACCCAAACATAAAACTACTGTTCAATCTCAGCCTTACTACAGGATATGTGCCCAAAGAGTGGCGTACAGCAACAGTGGTCCCTCTCCATAAAGGTGGTGCCTCAACGGATCCTGCAAACTATCGCCCCATAAGCCTGACTAGCTTGGTCTGCAAAGCTATGGAAAGGATAATCATGGACCTCATAAATAAAGATATTGGGGACCTACAGACACTGGATCCTACCCAGTTTGCCTTTGTTAAGGGCAGATCCTGCCTCTTAAACCTGGTTGATTTCTTTGAAACAGTCACCAAGGCCATTGACGAGGGGAAGGTGATCCACACAGCCTACCTGGACCTCAAAAGCCTTCGATACAATACCCCACTCGGGCATTATAGATAAGCTCACCAGCTTAAATATAAACCCCTATGTCACTAGATGGATTGCAAACTGGCTCAAGGACAGAACCCACATGGTTAGAATTGCTGGAGCCATGTCAGACTCCAAACCATTTACAAGTGGTGTCCCACAAGGCTCAGTCCTGGGACCTCTTTTGTTCGGTATATATTTCTCGGAGGTACAGGCCAACACGGAAGGACTGTGGCTGACCAAGTTCGCAGATGACTGCAAACTGGGCGCCATAATCGACTCTCCAGCCGACACAAGCACCCTCCAAAAGGGCCTCATAGAAACAGACAACTGGTGCCAGAGCCATGGCTTCAAGCTAAATGCCAAAAAGTGTATAGTCATCCCCTTTGGCAAAAACAAAGTGCCCACAAATTACCACACAGGTGGTAATCCATTAAGTACAGAAGAAGTAATTAGGGACCTGGGGACCCAAGTTGATAGCAATCTCTCATTTGACAACCACGTGGCCAAAGTGGTTAGAAAAACATTTTATATAGCCCACCTAATCATGAAGGGATTCATATCTAGATCAGGGGAGGTCATTGTGCCTCTTTACTCATCCCTCATCAGGCCCATAATTGAGTACAATGCCCCTTTTGGGATGTACCTTACCAGACACCTGCAGCAACTGGAAAGACCCCAAAAGTACCTCGCCAAGAGGATCAAAGGGCTCAAACAGATGCCATATGCTGCTCGGTTAAAGAAACTCCAGCTCTACTCAGTGGCATACTGCCTGGAAAATATTAAGATAGTACCAAACACCCTAATACTGGGTGATTTTAACTACCCTGCCATTAACTGGGAAAACTACTCATGTCCCAACACCTTTGCGCAACGGTTCTTGGAATTCATAACTTCTACAAAGCCAACTTCATGCTACTCAAGTCAGAAGTGACAAACTTCAAGACACCCATGCAGAGGGGAACTGAAAGTTCAACTGCTGAATCCTACACTAAGGCACTGTACGAGCACATCCACTCATGCATGAATCGTGCCATCCCAAATAGAACCAAAATGCTCTCATCCAAAAAAAGGAAGCCAATCTGGTGGTCCCCTGCCATAAACAAACTTTACAACAAAAGAAAGAAACTTTTGCAGAAAAGAGGAAAATTCCAGGATGCAAAAAACTCCCTTACTAGCCTCAGTAAGAAACTGAGATGCCTCATGAAATTCTCCAAAGCTAGTTATGAAAATAAAATTGCCAAAGATTCCAAAGACAACCACAAAGCATTCTATAACTATGTCAAGAATCTAAATGGCAATGCTCAGATCTGCTCTGAGCTAAAACAGAATGGCATTAAATATACTGATCCGAAGGATATTGCCAATATCCTGGAAGATCGATTCAGTGCCAACTTCACCCCCCCCTCACCCCCTAAATGGCCCATCTCAATACAGGAAGATTGCCAAATTCCAGTAATAACGGCCACACAGGTACAAAACGCACTCTCTAAAGCCAAGAATGCAGCATCCATGGGACCAGATGACATCCCGGGCTGTGTACTACATGAACTACAATATGAACTGGCACCTCACCTAAGTGTCTTGTTTAATCATAGCCTCACCTCAGGTTTCGTGCCCACTGAGTGGCGCAGAGCTACAGTTATCCCAATCCACAAGGGGGGATCCACCTTGGATCCCGGAAACTACCGTCCCATCAGTCTGACAAGCCTTATCTGCAAGGCCATGGAGCGTATTATCATGGAACTTATAAGCAAAGACATTGGCAACCTTCAAACACTGGACCCCACCCAGTTTGGGTTTGTGAAGGGCCGATCTTGTCTCCTGAACCTGATTGACTTCTTTGAATCAGTCTCCAGAGCCATGGACAAGGGTAAGGTGGTCCACACAGCCTATCTAGACCTTGCCAAGGCCTTTGACACCATCCCTCACTCTGGAATCATAGATAAACTTACTAAGTTGGGCATTAATCCCTATGTCACCCAATGGGTTGCTAAATGGCTTACTGATAGAACCCACACTGTAAAAGTAGCCGACTCCAAATCCAGCTCCAGACAAGTGACAAGTGGAGTACCTCAGGGTTCAGTCCTGGACCGCTCTTGTTTGGCATCTACTTCTCTGAAGTACAGGTCAACACTAAGGGACTCTGGCTAACAAAGTTTGCAGATGACTGCAAACTAGGAGCCATTATTGAATCCCCAAATGATGTGGATACTCTACAAAAGGGCCTTACAGAAACAGATGCTTGGTGCCAGAGCCATGGGCTCAAGCTCAATGCCAAGAAATGTATTGTTATCCCCTTTTGGAAAAGACATGTATCCATGAATTACCATATAGGTGGCAGTACACTAAACACAGAAAGTGTGATAAGAGACTTAGGGACACAGGTGGACAGTGGTCTCACCTTCGATAACCACATCGCCACAACAGTCAGGAAATCCTTCTATGTGGCACACCTCATCACGAAGGGCTTTTCATCCAGAAAAAAGGAGGTCATTGTTCCACTGTACTCATCCCTCATTAGACCCATTATAGAATACAACGCCCCATTTGCTATGTACCTCTCAAGACATCTGCAACAACTGGAAAGGCCTCAGAAATACCTCACTAAAAGAATCACAGGCCTAAAGCAGATGCCCTATGCTGACCGCCTTAAAAAACTCCAGCTGTACTCTGTCGCATATCGTCTACTCAGAGGCGATCTCTGCTTAACATACAAGGCCATGTCAAACCCAGAGCTGTTGGACATGCTACACTTAAAGAAATCCCAATCCCTCAGAGCTACACGCTCCAGGGATCTAAACCTTGTCATCACAATAAACAAAACATGCTGGATGGATAGGTTCCTGACCCAGAGACTCCCCAGACTCTGGAATAGATTGCCCATACATGTCAAGCAGAGTGCCTCTTTGGACCTCTTCAAGAGGAACCTTGACGATTGGATGGGAGAAAAGAAATTCACCCCAGGGATCACGTCAGTCACCCTGCTAGACAGGGGTCCAGGAAAGTAAATAATGTGGGAAGAAATAGCCAGGGAATTGTTATGGCTAGGCTTGTATAGGCCCTAGGGCTGATAGCCTAGTACCAACCTATGAACCTATGAACCTATGATCTGTGCCTGACGTATAAAGCCATGTCCAAACCGGAATTAATGGACATGCTGCACCTCAGAAAATCCAAATCCCATTGAGCTACGCGCTCGAGAGACTTGAACCTCAGCACTGAAATAAATAGGACATGCTGGTGGGACAGATTCATAACCCAGAGGCTCCCTTCACTCTGGAATAAAATCCCAGTCCAGGTTAGGCAGAATCCCTCGTTGACTCTCTTCAAGAGGAATCTTGATGAGTGGATGGGAGATCGTAGGTTTACCCTGGGTATCACTTCTGTGTCACTGTTAGACAGAGGCACAGTATACTAACCTCGAAAAAGGGCATAGCAAAATAAATTTAAAATGGGTGGCGAAAGCCAAACACATTCTGGCTAGGCTTATAAATGCCCTAGGGCAGATAGCCTAGTATGAACCTATGAACCTATGAACCTATGAACCTATTTAGGACATGTTGTTAAGGTCTTGTATCCTTTTAGTAAGGTGTTTCTGTGGGCATTCCAGTTGTTGTATGTGTCTGGACAGATACATGCCAAAGGGGGCATTATATTCAATGATCGGCCTAATGAGGGCTGAGTAAAGAGAGCAATGACATCACTAGAGTTTATAAGCTGTGCAATATAGAAGGACTTTCTTACAACAATATATACATGCTCATCAAAATCTAGGTCACTGTCTACATAGGTTCCCACATCCTTAATAATTTAGTCAACTCTTAGGTGCATATTCTCAATGTGGTAGTTCCCTGGGGGTAGACGACTTCCCAAAGGACACAGTAATGCATTTAGTTTCAGACCATGATTTTGACACCAGTTATTTATTTGAAACAAACCTTCCCACAGGATGGCCAAGTCATTTGGGAATTCAAAGACTACTCCTAGTTTGCACTCATCTGCAAATTAAGTCAGCCTGAGACCTTTAGTATTGTCTTTTACTTCAGAAAAGTAGGTGAAAAACAGGAGACATCCCAGCACAGAACCCTGGAGGATTCCACTGGTGACTGGTCTCTCTGTTGCAGTAACTTCTCCTATTTTGATTATCTGCAGCCTTTCTGTGAAGGGAATCCATCGGGTGACATAGGAGTTCATTCCCAGTTCATACCTCTCAACTGTACAGATTTTTGTAGAATGTCCAGATCTTTGCCTCAAATATTTGGTCCATTTTTTTTTAATTGTGTTTTTTTCTGACAAATTAGTGGCAAATCATTAAAGAATAAAGTTACAGAATATCGTCAGACATTTGAGTTTCAGACTTCATATCCTTCAGAAATTTCATGTTAATGAAAAACTTGTTATCCTATCAACTTTCTAAGTTTCTAAGAGCAATATTTTAAAAAAAGTCCCTACTTTCGGGCCTTTGTCCCACTTTTATTTATGGCTTTGTCTAGATTTCTTGTTTTAAGAGGTTGAGAGATATTTCCCAGTTTATTAAGCTTTTCTACTATGTCTGAGTGATGAATTGTGTGAAAACCTTTGGCCAGGTCGTTATGTGGTGTGTGCCATTTTGTCTTCATTCATTACTTTGGTAACCTTTTCAAAAAAATCCACCAGGCTGAGTAAGCATAATGGCAGCCATTTGAAATGATGGACACCACTAGACCAAGCCCCGATATATGGAGACTGAATGGCAAAAAGATTAGACTTACATATAGTGAGTCCGAGATGACATTTCTCAGAATATTCCCTATCCTTCAAGGTATGGTGATCTCAGAGTGGATATGTATAAGTTCAGGGGGTGCAGAAGGGGCTTGCTCCCCTTGCAAAAAGAAGTTTTAAGGAGTAAAGCAATTTTCAAGATTCACTCTTCTCCTGTATTTTTTCTTTTTGGCTTTTTGGCACTAGGCGTTTCAAGTGCAGACATTTCAATAGGGAGCCAAGCTTGACCTCCCCTTGACAAATCCAAACAGAGATGGGCCCAGTATTTGGAGGTTCTCTATGTACTGACTGATTAATTCCCTGATAACTTTTTCCATGGCTTTGCAAATCAGGCAGGTCAGATTTATAGGTTTGTAATTGACTGGGTTTGTAGAAGGCTCTGTCTTATGCAGGGGATTGGCCGTAGCTGTTCTCCATTCACTTAGTACAAAACCTGTAATGAAGGCTGAGATTAAACAGTGTTGTTAGGGATGTGGCTAAATCATACTTCATGTCACTTAAGATACATCAAGGGATACTGTCAAGACCCACTGGCACAATATTTTTCACTTTTGATAGCACATTTAGTACTTGGTCTTGTGTGATAGCTAGAGGTGAGCCAGTTATAGGTATATCTTGAGAGACAGACAGATGGGAGAGGGGGCTAAAGTTACACCTAAATTTATCAGCCAATAGGTTAGCTATATCTTCAGCCTCAGTGTAGGTAACATTGTTCGCAATCAGCTCAGTGCATTGCTGTGTTGTGCTTCTGAGATTATGAACATAACTAAAAAATACTTTGTTATTGTCTTTGGCTTGAGTAGTCATTTTAGCCTCAAACTTGGCTTTGATGGATTTTATTAAGCTCCTGGGTTGTGTGTTTATTTCACTATCAAGGGTTCTAACATTCTTTCAATTACTCTTCTTACTTTTGGTCAAAATTATTTTCCTTTTATTATAAAGCTTGATATTTTGGTTCCACCATGTGGATTTGTTTCTGGAGTTTACCCTGCACTTCATCCTACAGGGTGCAGCTGTATTGATACAGCTGTCTACATGCCGGTATAGTGTGTTGGAGTACACTTCTGCATTTTCAGTAGAGTTAACTGGATTTGGTGGGATTGGAAGCTTGCTAAGTATGTAGGTAGTTATTCTTAAAAAACTTTCTAAATGTACCTTGGGTGGAAGGGATCTCTAGTTTCAGTTTTATTTCAAAGGAGGCTGGGTTATGGTCATACCTAACAAGTAATGAAGATATGCAAGGGATGATGCAAGATGCTCCCATATTAGTAAGGACAAGATCCAAGATGTTATTTTCCCTATTGGGTACTCTGACTAATTGTTCCAGGGTATTTGTATTGACAAAGTCCAGGAATATCTGTGCTTGTGCACTAGTGGTGGTGTGGGTTTCACAGTCAGTAGTTGGATAGTTTAGATCACCTAGAAAAATGTATTGAGTTTAATGCCGAATGTAGATAAGTGTTCTGGCTTTCTTTTGTTCTAATGCGAGTTCTATAACTAGCTAATATAGTATATATGCTGATGGTATACCAACAATGGGTTCCCATTGCTAATGGTATACCACTGCACATGACAGCCATAGTAATCCATCTGTGACTTGTACATGGGAGATCACATACATAACATACATGTATCTGTGACTTATACATGGGAAACCACATACATAACATACATGTATCTAAACTGTTTCTTGCTGCAGCATTTACATACCATTTGGTAACTACTAGGGCATCATATATGAGGATGCCTATGAGGAAGTAGTGCAGGTGCAGCCACTACTGTAGACATACTTACATGTGCATGTGTATGACCTTCATATCGTCAATGCCATAGTAACAGGTAATGCCAAGATATATTCATTGCATACATGAATTGTAGTGAGTATATGTTGCACAGTGTGGGTAAGAGTTTAGTTATGTGGGTGTGGGTAGGGAGGAAATAGCAGACCACAAGCAGTAGATAAGGGTGTGATATAACAACATAACCTGCAGGGAGCACAACCAGCATGGCTTGGCTGGACCAGTGCCATACTGTAGGTTGCATACTGTGCCAAGACAAGACATCTGAAATGTGCAAATATCATGCAAGACATGTGCAATGCATGGTACGGCAATGACAGCAGATGCACACAGCATCCCATTCCAAATGTACATGGCCTCAAAGCCAGTATATAACTGACTGCCATTGCAATAATTGAAAAAAGCAGTGAGTGGGACACTTGTACATATAACTACAGTGATACAAATCAATGCAAAGCCAGCATGTTATGAAAACTACCCAAGCTAGAATTAGCAAAGCAATATGCATGTTGGGATATGAATGTCAGCACATATGGTTTCCATATGCATATGGCATCATATGTCACAGAGACTGTCAGTGTGGTAATCAGGTGCTGGTTGAATGTGAAATGCATGTGTTATGATCATATAAAATGTACTCATTGGCATTACTTACAGAAAAATATGCTATGACAAACGCAGGTATGCTGTTCAATGTATATATGTGGAACTAGTTGAGACAAACTATAGGAAAATGTTTGTTACTAATGACATGTATAATAACACTGACAATGTGACTGTACATGATGTGCACATGAAAGAATTTGTAAAGGAATGGCAAACATTCTGGTTATAAAATCATGTATACCAAAATATCATATGTAAAGTATATAGTTTACTGTGAGATGTTAAACTTGTGGACAAATGTATGTGACATTTAAAGTGTAGTGACATGCATTGAGTAAAATAATATGGTCAGCACAGTGATCTCCACTGCCATAGGTGCAGAGTGAGACATAAATGCACAAAAGCACTTGGATAGTTGAGATGGTAACACTAGTATAACTGCCATGAAAGGAAACCTCTGCCTTACTGTGCTGCAGATCTGATGGTGGCACCCTGTGTACTGTAAGACACCATAAGGATCTGTGCATTGGTATGCGGCATGTTATGTGACAAGTCTGTTTGCATCTGAGTATGGCAACCCACGAAAGCAGGTTATACACATTGCAGTACAGGCACTATAGATGAGCAATTGCCATGGGGAGGGTATGCAAATGGGAGATCTCCCTCTACCACATGGTGGCATACTGATAAAATGGAACAGGTCATAGATGGCTTACATACTACTGTGGCATTGCTCAAGCACAGCTGAGACAAGTTACTCTGTAGAGCATGTAACTGATGACACACCATCTCAATGTTCAGACAGTGTTACAGTGACCTTGGCATGCCTTGTCTCGTGACTGTCTTGCAACACTTGGATGTGGTATGCCACACTGTTAGTTACACAAGCGAGTTTGCAAAGTTCTGTGCTGTGATAGTGCTGTGACTGATCGTGTGTCTTTAACAGCAGGTGTACACCTTCTGATATGCACATTCATGCATCACCACCACCTGAGCATGTGCTGTCCTGAGGAAGTATGTTGTCCTTTGTAGAGCTTTATCATCACCACTGTTGGAATTATATTGCATAGTTTTGTTCTAACAATTGGCATTTTTGCTGTTTAAGTTAATGTTCAGAAAATACTGTTCACATATATACTAATTCTGCACTGCTTCTCATTTACTTATTGCATTGCTCAGCATGTTTCTTGTGCTTTACTTGAGGTATTCAGCTTGGTTTGGAATCTGGCCCTTTATGATCCTTGGAAAATGACAGAAGGTAGATCTTATCACTGGAGTAATGCTGATTCTTGTGAATGGAACAGGGTTTCCCATAGCCATTCATGTGTGGATTTGTTCATAGGTTCATAGGTGTGTACTAGGCTAATGGCCCTGGAGCCTTTACAAGCCTAGCCATAGGATTACCCTGGTATCGTGCCACCGGACCTTAGTTCACAGTGCCTCTGTCAAGTAGAGCCACTGGAGTTATCCCCAGAGTGAATTTTCTATTTCCCATCCACTCATCAAGATTTCTCTTGAAGAGGGTCAGCAAGGTGCTCTGTTCGACATGTATGGGAAGTCTATTCCATAGCATTGGCAGTCTCTGGGTTATGAACCTGTCCCTCCAGTAAGTTCTGTTGATTGTGGTAATGAAGTTGAGGTCTATGGAGCATGTAGTGTGGAGGGATTTGGATTTCTTTAGATGTAGCATTTCTAACAGAGCTGGGTCAGACATGGCTTTTTAAGTCAAGCAGAGATCGCCTCTAAGTAGGCGATATGAGACAGAGAATAGTTGGAGTTTTTTGAGTCTGTCCATATAGGACAAGTGTTTAAGGACTAGGATCCTCTTTGTGAGGTACTTTTGCAGCCTCTCCAGTTGTTGCAGTTGTCTAGTGAGGTACATACCAAATGGAGCATTGTACTCGATGACTGGCCTAATGAGGGAAGAGTACAGGGAGACAATGACCTCTTTCTTCCTGGATGCAAAACCCTTAGTAATGAGATGTGCCACATAGAAGAACTTTCTGACCACAGTGGCAATGTGATGATCAAAAGAGAGGTTGCTGTCAACCTGTGTTCCCAGATCTCTTATAACGCCTTCTGCATTCAGTGGACTACCATCAATGTGATAATTCATGGGAACCAGGTTTTTCCCAAAGGGGATGACGACACATTTTTTGGCGTTTAGCTTAAGGCCATGGTTCTGATACCAGTTGTTGGTCTCATTGAGGCCATTCTGTAGGATCTCAACAGCCAGAGTCCCTTTGTGTTGGCCTGGACTTCAGAGAAATAGATACCAAACAGGAGTGAACCCAGGACCGAACCCTGTGGGACTCCACTCGTGACTAGTCGGCAGTCTGACTTGGAGTCAGCTACTTTCACACTGTGGGTTCTATCTGTGAGCCAGTTTGCAACCTACCTAGTGATATAGGGGTTGATGTCTAGCTTAGTGAGTTTTTCAATGATTCCTGAGTGGGGAATGGTATCAAAGGCCTTGGTCAGATCAAGGTAGGCTGTATGAACCACCCTTGCCTTCATCCACAGCTCTGGTGACTGATTTGAAGAAGTCGACCAAGTTGAGCAGGCATGATCTACCCTTCACAAAATCAAACTGTGTGGGTGCTAGAGTTTGGAGATTCCCTATATCCTTGTTTATTAGGTCCACGATGATGCGTTCCATAGCTTTGCATATCAGACTCATCAGGCTAATGGGGCGATAGTTCCCAGGATCTGTAGTTACTCCTCCTTTGTGAAGAGGGATGACTGTAGCAGTGCGCCATTCAGTAGGGATAAAGCCTGAGGTGAGGCTGCTATTGAACAGGGCACACAGGTGAGGTGTCAGTTCACTCTGTAGTTCATGTAGAACATAGCCAGGGATATTGTCAGGTCCCATATAAGCTGTATTATTGGCCTTGGACAGTACTGTTTTAACCTGTGCAGCAGTAATACTGGGTCCCTGGCAATCTACTGGTATTGTGATTGGTCCTTTGGGGGGGTAAAGTTGGCACTGAATCTGTCAGCCAGTTTATTGGCAATATCTGTTGGCTTGGTATAGGAGGTACCATTGTGCAGTAGCTCAGGGCAAATCTGGGTATTGCTGTGGAGATTCTTTACAAAACTATAAAAGGCCTTGTGGTTGTCTTTACTGTCTGCTGCAATTCTGTTTTCATTGCTAGCTTTAGAGGATTTGATGAGGGATCTCAACTTTTTGTTGAGGCTGATAAGGGAGTTTTTCCAGTCTTGGGACTTCACCTTATTCCGCATCAGTTTCCTCCTTCTGCCTTGACTTGGAAACCCATTTAGCCATGATCATTTATTAGTCAAGTCACTCCCTAGACCAGGAGAAAATTAATTTCTGGCATGTTTTCCAAATTAAAAAAAAAGTAATGTTTTAATTAATTAGGGCTTTTGGGACTGTTAGTCAATTTGTGCTAGAGGAAGTGTAGTATTTGTGTAGAGTCTGATGTGCCATGTGGGTAGTAGGTTGTCAGTCATGGCTGATGGATAGAGAGTTATAGTGGTCCTGTTGTCTATAATTAATTGTGACAAAGGGAAATGGAGCAGGTTTCCTGCCACAACTGACAGATAGAGAAGTGGATTGGATTATTTGCTTCAGGTACTGGAATGTCCTAGAAGGTGAAGAGTTTTACTATGTGATTGGAATGATTGATTGTCTATGTATTCTCAGTCAGGCTGGTGTCCTTGGTACATTTATTCCCTTGAGTGGTGGAATTCAGTATTCAGAAAACCACTATTCTTTTTTCTTTAAAAAAAAAAAGAAAAGAAAATTCTGAAATTCTAGAAAATTGCTTTCTTTTCATCATTGTACTACTCCTGGTCCCTAAAACTGCTGCCTAAGGCTTAAAAGGATGTCTAACTAAGCCATAAATTATATACCAAATACATATAAAATATATAAAATAATATGCCTTCTTTATTACCAAGTAAACATTTCCTTTCCATTGCTCTGTTCAAAGATATATGTATGGATGCTAAAAGATTGTTTTTAGTAACTTGTCTCCACAAAAATAATTAAAACAATTATCTTTTTACCTTGTAAAGGACTTAGAGACACTAATGTTGCCTTCTTTCAGTATTTGTGTTCTTTCCATCTGTTTCTTATTTATTATGGATATACTGAGGTCATTTGTTGCCTTGTTATCAAAACACATCCATCAGTTATCCCTAATGTATCTGTAACTACCTAATCTTATAATTATCCATTTAAAATTGTTGGCAGAAGCTTTGAGTGCATGTTGCAAAGCATTAAAACTTGTTTTGCTTAATTTTCCTCTATCTCATTGGGTGGTATCTATGTCTCCCTGGCCAGCATAATTGTGGTTTAATTTATCATGCTGGAGCATATATTACTCACTCTATATTATCTTGTAATTTAGTGATGAAAACTCCAATGCTACACACATTCTCTTTTGCCTTATTATCTTCACTGATTTTATGGCTGTTTTAAGCATCAGACCTTGTCATTACTAAAATCATTACTAACAGTCTTGAAAAGAAACTGAAGTACAACCATTGGGATGTGATCCAAGCGCTGTCCAAACCTGGGTACTTAACTCTATTGTAAATCTTACCTTTTTTCATATTTCTAGTTCCCCAACACCACCACTGCCAACCTCAGTCAGACTCATGCTGTTCCCCCCTCGCTTTCCTGCTCATTTATCACTGGATTCCCCATTTGTTTCTTCCAGGTATCTCAGATGCAATAGTTCACTGGGTGGGCCATCATCTCCTTGTGGAATCAATATCATCAATGTCAGTGGTAACTCTATTCTAGTGCACAGGGAGTGGGGAATGGGCAGTAGTGAACACAAAGCTTAGCACCCATCACTCTCATAGCAAACAGTTAGTTGCCTTAGTTGTGGAAGCAACTATTACAATGATGTCACAACATTGTTGCCACCCCTCCATTAACTTGAGGTGAACTGTGAGGCTCCTTCTCTCCACCAGAAGCTGTACAGACATCAAGTTTCCTCACAGTCTCCCTCTCCAGATAGGAGATCTGGCCATAGACTGCTTCATCAAAATCCGCAAAGCCAGCCATATTAACAGCCTGAGTTCATTCCCAAATTCAGGTTGCCAGTAGCACATATTGATACCTGCCTCTTAACCTTTGGACTGGCTACATTCTATATTCTTTTGCACTCCAAGAAGAGGAGTAACTCCAAGATAAGCCTGTTCATAACATACCTTGATTCTTTGTTATTTTGAGGTTCCTGGAGATGCCGAAAATATCTGTTCTTGCTCAACTAAAGTGTAGTTATCTTACCCAGCTGTCTGAGCAGCCTTGTTAGTTAAGGAAGGTTTCTCAGCTTGTCCACTAGCATCTGTCAGTTTGTTTAATGGGGCTAGGATTTTTCTAAAAACTTTCCTTACATCTAGACTAAAGTTATAGATAATTATATCAAACAAACATTGGGCACATTAAAACCATTACAAATTTGCTGATATTTACTTTGTCCCACTGTTGAATTCATGTAGTGTTATTGTGTACTTGAATAATTTCTAACTTTATATTCATTGTGTTGTGCATAGAGAAATGCTGTGAAAAATTGAAGAACAGGCACAAAGTTGGGGAGTCTTTCATAATCATATATGCCATCTGTCTTATATATAGAGCATTCACAACATTGTTAGCTGACCTACTAGTTTTCTTTAATTAATCAAAATTTTAAAACCACAAATAAAGCAGTAGCTGTCTCATTCAGTTAATATTTCTATGCCCCAGTCTGGTGATCTTCAGCACAAGGTGGAGAAACAAAAAAGGTCATAATTTCACTTTACATCACAGTTAGCCTTCAGTATTTAACAAAGTGCCTATCTTTGGCAATTTGGACAAGTTGTGGGTGAAAGCAATTGATAATTTGCATAGTGGTGTAGCAAATAAAGTTGACATGTCACAAACATTGACTCTGTCGTTGAGTTCTTGGTTGTCATTCTTTTCTGTATAGTCTGCATGTCCTTCCTGTCCTTGTTTGCTTTGTATCCTTCAACATTCCCTCAAGTTCCCTGCAGGTAGGCATTCAGTGCATAAGTGTCTGTGCATCTTGTGATAGACCTGGCTTGCAGCGACAGTGCCAGTGTGTTTCTGTGAGTGTGTGTGTGTGTGTGTGTGTGTGTGTGTGTGTGTGTGTGTGTGTGTGTGTGTGTGTGTGTGTGTGTGTGTGTGTAGCAAAATAATATCATTGATTTATTTTCTTTTTGGAACTACGGACACAAATACTGGTAGGCACATACACAAATGTTCTGTATAGCAAGTCGTCGTCTTTCAACAAGGCACAAAATGCATCACAGAACTTCTAAACCTTCAGATCATCAGGACTCCTGACATCCCAACACCACAGGATGCATTGGTGGATGTTGACACAGGATTAATAGAGGCCTCTGCCGTGGGCCCCACCAAGTCAAAAGCTAGTCCGGCCCAGAGGTGTGCATAAGAGGCCACTATAGCTAGAATAAGAACTATGGACTGCATAGTCATTGTTTCTTTAACTATCCTTACAATCAAACCTCTGAAGTATAGGTCACTATAGCTTGCTTAATGTTAGTGTGCCATCTCAGAGCAACAAGCTGGAATACATAATTGTGATAATTATTAATTTCACTTTCCCCACAATCAAACATCAGATGTGCACACAGGTAGCTATTGTGGGTAGGGTAAGAAGACATATAGTGGATATCCATCTGACAGCAGCAACTTTAAATATACTACCATATTTAAATATACTACCATATTCTATTTGTACTTTCACATTTGTCCCACTCTGACATCAGAGGATTACACAGAAGATGTTGTCTTTTGGGAACAGGGTCAGGTGGCATATTGTTTAGATATATCATGAAATGAATTACCATGGAAATGCTCAATAAAGATATAGGCAACCTTCAAACACTGAACCCAACCCAGTATGGCTTTATTAAGGGAAGGTCATGCCTACTAAATCTGGTGAACTTCTTTGAGAAGGTCACCAAGGCAATAGATGACAGGAAAATGTTGCATACAGCCTGCCTGGACCTGGCTAAGGCTGGGAAGGGACCAATGGACATTGGTGGAATTGCTATGGAGTCCTTTGCCTACAATTCCATTTCACTTAAGGCTTCTCAGCTCCACCAAATGATGCCTTATCCGTCAGCACCTTCACTTTCAGATTACCACATGCACTTATTAACTTCCTATCATACTCATTAATTCTCTAATGGGATTATGGATATCATGTTCTAACACTTAGCTAGTTTTATTCAAAATCATTTCCCACTTAGGCTACATCAACAACTTCTCTCAACTAATTGTTTATTGCTAACTAAAATTAATGACTGCTGTTCCAATCATGTGTGCCACAGAGTAGAGATGATACACCATAGAAAAGCACACCATAATCCTAAGCGATTCACAGAAAAAGGTACACAATGTTGTCTCCTTTGGGGAGTGTACACAATTCATAAATGCTATTCCTACTGCATGCAGATTTGCTTATTTATTTTGTTTTATTTTTTATTTATTTTTATTTGTTGACTGGGGTAAAGCACAGATCACAATGGACTAGTTTCAGGCTCAGCCCCAGAGAAACACTCAAAATAAGAAAATAACACAATGAATTTCAAGAAATGAATACAATGAAATGTAACCATGGTGAGATACAGTGCAAATATACTTACATTAGATGTTTACAGTAGCATAGCAGGATTCATTGATAGTAGTAAAACAATGCTATATGCACAACATAGACAAATAGACACAGCAAGAGCATTATGGTATTTCTGTAGGAGACATTAGAGGGATAAAACAGTTTGTTTTAGCATCAATGGTATATGCATTTGCAAGATGTGGCTTTGATGTTGTTGCTGATAGAGTATAGAGTAGAACTTGTCTAGGCTTGTAAGGGCCCCAGGGCCCTTAGTTTAGTAACTTTCTATGATGCTATGATCCTATAATGTTACATGTTAGGATGAATATGCACTTGGCAATGTTTTTCAATTTTTGTCAATCTTTGAATTCTCTAAAGGTGTTCACTTCGCATTGTGTTGTAGATAGGGATCTTCAGGGTTGAGGGGCTACAAAAGAGAAGGAAAAGGAGAGTTTGCTTGAGTGTATTTTTTTTCTGGGGGTTGTTAGTACGGTGGTTGTTTAAGAGATCCCTCTTAAGACATAGCATGGGTTCTTCTTTGTAAGCTTGCTTGTAAAAGCAGAACAACAGTTTTAATTGAGCAATTTATCTAACAGAAATTCAAGGTGCAGGGATCTTCTTTGTGAGATGTCAGTTGGCTTTTTGAAGTCCAGAGCAGTGGTGTTATCATTTGAGTGTGAGTGAAGTGATTAGCCATTGTCTTAAAGGCTTTCAGATTACTGGGGGAGGTACGTGCAAAGAGTCAAGAGTTCATATTTCATATAGGCTAGTAATACTCTTTTCCCAATGGTAGCCCAGCCTTCTGGAAAAAAGTAAGTGGGAACATTTTCAAGGACGAACATATAAATATTTATTTTTGATTTTATTTTAATTATAAGCATGTGGTAGTCTAGGCTTTGATCTGACCACATCTCAAGGCATCTAAAGGAAGAGGTTCTTTCTAAGGTATGTTTGAGTTTGCATTGAATTGTCCTCTCTTGTGTGCTATATGTCATTTTGTTATTCGAAGCAAACAGTATGGTCTTAGTTGTTTTGGTGTTGATAGGTTGCTATTCAGTAAAGCAATTGATAAGGTGTTTAAGGTCATCGTCTAGGTCTGATTTGATGAACTGGACATTTTAGGCCTGATGTGTAGAAGACCATGTAATCTGCATAGAGTATTATACTAAGCTGCTGAGATCACCTGGAAGATTGTTTATAAACAATGAGAAAAGCAAAGGTGGCAGTATTGATCCCTGTGGTATTGCTGTGATGAGTGGAGAGGGGAAAAGAGTGGGCACAGCTTATTTTGACTTTTAGTTGTTTGTTATAGGCAAACTACTGAAGTGGCACATGGGAGATACTGTTGACTAATGCCACAGGAGATGAGAGAGTTAAATATTAGGTTGTGGTCCACTACGTCAAAATCTTTGTTAAGGTGATGTACAAGCATTCACCTAACACCACTATAAAGTGCAAGCTTTCTGCTTTTCTTCATGAATAAAGTATTAAAGAAGCATGTTTTGTTAACTTGTTTATTACTTGATTATCTCTAGAAGGGATTCAGGACTACAGTCCTTCATCAGCCTCATAAGTAGAGTGGTGGTGCAGGGGCTGCAGCCATCTTCTGTTGCTTTTTTAAGGCTCTTAGCCACACCTTCCAGAAGCTGATATGGCACTTAGCTAATAGCAAAACCGGCAATATATTTTATATTACGTTAGGAGGTGTGGCCCCATTGCAGCTCATAAGTTAACATTTTTGCAGCATCCTAGACAATAAGAACATCACCCAAGTGACTTGAACCCCTCATATGAATCATTAAGAGAAGCATTTACATAGAAACTCCCTTCCACCAAAGTATTTGTCATAGAAACAAAATAAAAAGCAAAACAAAATTCAATCAGATAATGCCATGAGATGTAAACAGATAAATTGCCTTTATTAGTAAAATCAAGTTGTATCACTGACTTGAATTAAAGTGATGTGCAGATGATTCTATATACACTGTGACATTTGATGAGTCAAGTGCCACAATATATTGTCCTACTTGCCCTTCTTTACATTTTGGGGACCATTTTTTATTAAAAAGCTTTGCAAACTTTTTATTAAACTAAGGCCCCAAGAATTTAGTTTTTTCCATTTTTTGTGTTATCATAAGTTAATGTGTGGTACACCTCTAGACTTTAATGGGGCACCTTCGTACATGCTCATGTAACAGTCACTTTTCCTTTATTAACATCACTGAAATTAAAGTTGTCTGTTTTTCCTCAGCAATGTCACTGAAGGGAACCACACACTATAAAACTATTTTTCTGCATTATAGAGATGACAAAAAGCGATCCTTGGTGAGGAAAAGTGCTGTTAATCAGTTTATGCACTGCATGCTTTGGTGCTAAGTTCTGGAACATTACCAAATCACATTAAAGAAACAGTCCAATAGTTCACCAAAGAAGGAATATGTTGGCAAGAGGGACTTTGAGCAGTTCCATTGTTGTCATCACTATAACTAAACAAAACTATTTCTTAAAAGAAAAAAAAAACAGCAGCAACAGTACAATTAGTATTCAACCAAAGAAAAAGTAAAAGACTGCAACAGATCTTATCAATAGTTGTTAGCAAAGTTACACTGTAGCATCTGGGATGAGAACTTCTATGTATACAATACAGTACTGTCCACAGAAGGACTGGGAAGAATGCTAAGGATTGTTTAGGAGAAGTTTTGCCCTCTAATGCTATGGCTGCAGACCAGGGTACTTTATCAAACTGTAATAATGTATAGATCCAGTGCAATGAATGGCCACATTAGCAGTGCTTAGACAGTAGGTAAGAATGAGAGGGTGAGAGGAATACTGCAGTTACTATACATTCAGATTGTTATTTTCAGTGGCTCTGAGTCTCCAGCCTCTCTGAAAAACAATAAGTAGGGTTCATTCTTCAGAGCTGTCATGTTAGTTGTATCTAATCAGCAAGTGCAGAAATGGGTTAAGTAATTCAGTGAAGTAACATATAAGAGCTGAACCACAATGCCTATAATGCGAGTCATGCTTGTGATTACACTAACTCCTCATCTCAGCAGAGTTTTTGCTCAACTACCACAGCTAAGCAACATGATAGCCCTGAAAAATACTTTATTTTGTAAGAAAAAAAATACCAGCAATGGAGTTGTAGTACAAGGACAACCACATACTATCGCCATCCTTAGCAGGGATGCAGCACTGGTCCTGTTAATGAGGTAACTCACTGCAATGTATCACCACATTATTAGCTTCATAGTTCATAGGTTCATTGTTATATATTAGGCTAAGTAACAACCACAAGAGACTTTATAAGCCTAGCCATGCAATCCAACCCAATTGTGTCACTATCTGTCATGGACCTTTATTAGCAGGGGGTATGTTAGTTGGAAGTTTTGTTAATTTGGGCATTACTACCTTCATCTGTCTATTATAGGCATGGTGGCCAGACCTGGGGTAAATTTCCAATTTCCAATGAATTCATCAAGATTATGCTTAAACAGTGTTAGGGATGGACTCTTATTCCTAGGGATGGAGAGCTTATTCTAGAGCATGGGGATCCTCTTGCCACCATCCCTCATTTTTGTCACAAGCAAAATGTAAATCCTTGGATCTAGTGATTTTGATGTTGTTCATTTTGCAGAAGTGCAAAACGTCCATTAGAGCTGGATCCATGGATGCCTTGTATGCCAGGTATACATTGCTGCTCAGTAACCTATAGGAAATAAAATATGTTGATAGGGCTTTAAGGCTATCCATATAGGAAAAAGTGTTTATACCCTGGATTCTCCTAGTAAGGAAACATTGTGGGTGCTCCAGCTGTTGCACATGTCTGGTCCAGTACATGTCAAAGGGAACATTATACTCAATTATGGGACTGATAAGGGGCAAATAAGATGGCACTATGACTTCCTTGGACCTGGGTGCCATGCCCTTACTCATAAGTTCAGGTACATAGAAGGATTTTATTGCTAACTTGGCAGTACATTGGTCAAAGGCCAAATTATTGTCTACATATCTTTCTCTGGCATTTACCCTTGTCAAGGTTGTGATTGAAAAGGGACATTTACCAGTTTAAAAAATGGATAATTTAAATTGCATTCATATAAACTTTGCACATTTGGGACAACTTTCTGCATTCATGAACCCAGAGGTCAAATTTAATTTGGTCATAGCCATAAGGTCAGTGATCAGGGATTCTTTCAATGAGTAATTAGTGAGAACTCACAGTCTTTGGGACAGGGTTTCCACTTTCCTTGAAACAGTGCCAACTTGCAGTCAGTATAAGGCAGGGATGTTAAGTGGAGGTGTGGGGAAATAAGAAGTTACAACATGCCAGATGCAGAGGGACCTGATCTCTACAAAAATGTATTAGATGTATTAATTTCAGTGAACTTTATGTCTGAAATCACAAGAGCTATGACCTCCCAGTTTGTGAGATCTGTAATCAGTCCCTATGATTACTCTCTCAGGTTTGGAAGGAAGGAGTAAGCAAGCAATAAAATGGAAATCACACATCAAAAAAGAGAACTATAAATTGTAAACTTGGAAAATTGCTAGAATAAAAAGTCTTGTGTTACCATGCATTTTTCTGAAGGATATGGAGTTTGAAACTCAAATGACTATCACTATTTAGTGAATTTATTCCTCATTGATTTGCCACAAAAATCCAGAAAAACAGATTTTGTGAGAACAGACCAAAAATATGAAGTAAAATCTGGACATTCTGCGAAAATGTGTACAGCTGAGAGGTATAGCCCTGTGTCATCTTTGTGAGTAACCTCTGTGGAAATGTGGATCGGTATATACTAGGCTAATGACCAACAGTGCCTTCATAAGCCTGATCATGAAATCCATGTTATGGGGGGGGGGGGGTATGTTAGTTTGGGCAGTTCTTTCTGTCTCTTTCTATCAGAGACATGTGGGTCAGACCCAGGTTGAATTTCCAATTTCCCATCCATTGTTCAATGTTATGGTTATGTAGGGTTAGAGATGGACTCCATATGGATCTGGAGCCTGTTCCAGGGCATGGGGATCCTCTGTGATACATATCTGTCTCACCAACATGTCTTATTTATGTCACAAGCAAAATTTAAATCCTTGGATCTAGTCATCCTGATGCTGTTCATTTTACAGATGTGCAAAAGTTCCATCAGAGCTGGATCCAAGGATGTCTTATATGGCAGGCATAGGTCACCTGTCAATAAACTGTAGGAGATGAAGTATAGAGATAGGGCTTTAAGGTAATCTGTATAAGACAATGTGTTTATACCTTGGATTTTCCTGGTAAGAAACCTTTGTGGGCATTCCAGCTGTCACATATGTATGGTCAGATACATGCATAAGGAGGCATTATATTCAATGCCAGATTTGGTAAGGAGTGAATAAAAAAGCACTATGACTTCCTTGGACCTGGATGCCATGCCCTTACTTATAGGTTGGGTGACACAGAAATATTTTCTTACTACCTTGGCAACATGTTGGCCAAATGCCAGATTACTGTAGAGATATGTTCCCAGATATCAGACTATCAGGTCATCTCTTAAGGGTGACTTATCTATGGAGTAATTAGCCTTGGGGGGGGTGGCAGTGTTCCCAAAAGGCACCATGATGCATTTCTTGGCATTTAGTTTTAGGCTCTGACTTTGGCACCCGTCATTTGTCAGAGTTAGACACTCTTGTAAAATGTTTGTTTCATAGGGGAGTCTATAATATCTCTTAATTTTCAGTCATCTGTGAATTTGATCAGCCAAAGGCTCTTCACATTAGCTTTTACTTCCAAGAAGTAGATGCCAAATAGGAGCAGCCCCAGCATGGAGCCCTGAGGTTCCCTGCTGGTGACTGGTCTCTTAGAGATGGTATCATCAATCCTGACTTCCTGGACCCTGTCTGTGAGCCAGCTGGCAAGCCAGTGAGTCATGTAGGGGTTTATGCCCATTTTGGTGAGTCTATCAACTATACCTGAGTAGGATATTGTATTGAATGCCTTAGCCATGTCCAAGTAAGTGGCATGCACTATTTCCCCTCATCCATTGCCTTAGTAACCTTCTCAAAGAAGTCCAGAAGTTTTAGTAGATATGCCTTCTCTTGACAAAGCCAGAATGGTTTGGGTCCAGTGTCTTGAAGGTCGCCTATGTCTTTGTTGATAGTTTCCATGACAATTCTTTCCATGACTTTGCATATTAGACTTGCCAGACTAACTGGTTTGTAGTTTCCAGGGTTGGCTGATGGTCCACTATTGTGAAGTTGAGTAACCACTGCAGTCCTCCATTCTCATAGTAAATGAGGCTATAGTTGAAAAGTGACTCAAGTGATGCTGATAGGTCATGTTTCAAGCTATTAAGGAGGCATCCAGAGATATTGTCGGGCCCCATTGAGGACTATGTTTTTGGCATTAGCGAATACTACCAGGACCTGCTCCCTGTTAAGAGTTGCAGGGGTTATTCTAGTAGATATTTCATTGTGGAAGGCAGACAAAGTGGGAAGGCATGAAGTATGAGCTGAATTTGTCAGCCAGCAAATTTACTATGCTGCTCTGCTCATTGAAGATGGCACCATTGACCACCAGTTTGACTCACTGATGTGTGCTGCATTTAAGGTTTCAGACACAGCTGTAGAAGGCCTTGTCCTTCTCCTGTGAGGCTATCTTGATCTTGTAATTAGTCTTGTTGGACTTAATTAGACCTTGTAGTTTCCTTTATAGTTTAATTAGAGAGCTCCTATCATCATGGGAGTTACTCTTCCTGATTTTAGCCATGACATTTTTACTTTTGTTATATACCCCATTAAGGTTAGGATTCCACCAGTGTGGTTTGTTTTTATATTTTTTGGGCTTACATTTAGTAGGTAAAGCAGCCTGTATATATCCATTTGCATGGTTGTACAGGATCTCTGTGAACAATTCTGCATGGTTTGCTGTGAACTCAGGATTGGGAGAGGCTTTGAAGTTTGATAAACTATCACTTAATAGAGTGTAGTTTGCTTTGGAATAGTTCTTAACTGTTACAGGTTTTGCTGAGGTTACAAAGTTGTTTTTTATTTATAAGGAGAAAGCTTTGTGATCCAACTTCACCACTGAAGACATGACAAGGGGGTTGGATGCAGTGCTCTCTCATATTGGTGAGTATTAGTTCTAGTAGGTTTTAACCTGTTGTGGGTGTGTATACTATCTAGTCAAGGGTATTTGTGTTAATGAAGTCCAGGTTTCATTGTACCTGTAAGTATGAGGCAGTCTATGTTTCCCAGCATAGAGAAGGTAGTTGAAGGCTCCCATGAACAGGGTATTTGGTTTAATGGTGATTGTTTCCAGTAGGTCTAGGTATTTTTTACTAATTTTCAGCCTTCTAATCGGAGGGATAAGTCTCATGTTACTAATACCATGGACAATTTTGACCACCCTGAGCAGTTTAATCTTAAAGGATGGCTTAATCAAATGGTTGGATTTAGTTGTAGTGTGGCTCATTCTCATGGAACAGTTAGACAGTCTATCGACAAGTTGGAAAATACCTTGTTGAAGTGTAGTAAACTTCAAATTGAGAACGGTTATTTTTTTAGAATGTATATAAATAATGTTGTTCCAAAGGGCCTCAGGTGCTGAAAATTTCCCATAGGTTTAAATCTTCATTCAAAACTTCACAAGGAGCTTGTTGATCTTTCTGACTGGCACAGATTTGAAATATTAGAGGTGCTAATTAAGGACAGCAAAAGAACTATTGATGTTTTAACCCGTGAGGCCACTGAGCTTGATGAAGGTATCACAAGTGACTTACTTTTTTTTCTAGCACCATACAGATTATCTGAACATTTTCAGACAGACCATATTTCATCTGAAATCCAGTCACATAAGGAGAACAAGCTTGATAGTGATAGGACTGAATATAGCAGATGAACAGCTTATCCATTACCACGTAACTCATGGAGCGTGGCTGTTGACGTCCCTGCACCTGTGGACCCAACGAGCATTGAAAATGAAGTGTATGACAACGATTTCTCCCCTTTAGATCAAGTGCCATTGAGGAGCTCAGTGAGAATTCAGAAACAAAATATGAACTAGTGGAGAATGACTACAGAATGTGAACTGGGGAATGGCAGTGGAATCAAAATGGCTGGAAATGTGGCCAAGGGAGGAGGAGGAATTAAGAGATTCTTTAGAAAGCAGCATTGGAGTTTTGGGAAAAAATGGTTCTGATATTATCCACAATACACCAGGTGACTTTTCATTATATAATTACAGTGATTTGGACTTGAATGAAGAACATTCAAATCTCTTAAGCAAAGACTTTACATTTGTGCCTAGTGCCAGATCTAGGATAGACCTATTGGTTATTGACTTAAAACTTTTCCTTAGGAAAATGAATTTAACCTTGTTGTTTAAAGGAAGCACAATGGGAATGAATGAAAACAGGTTGTGCAAAAAAGTGTATTTAACCCCCCTTACCTTTACCCTTACTGTTATTTGAACAATTTTGTGATTTTGATTTCAGAAAGCTTATGGCTCAGAAGTGTGGCAATGTTTGTAGCTACTTAAGTTTGAGTGAACTTAAGCTTTTAAAAGAACTTAGAATAAATTGTTAAAGGTTATGAAACCTGACGGTGGGGGGCTGTTGTGATCATGACCAAATATGATTATCTCTGTCGTATGAACATGCAGAAACCTCTTTGAATATGATCAATATACCTTATCACAGAACTGACTGCTTGTTATATGACATGCTTTTCCAGGAACAAATTAATTCTAATGAGTTTGATTTTCTTACAGTTAAA
The DNA here is from genome assembly GCF_019279795.1 of Protopterus annectens. NCBI lineage: Eukaryota > Metazoa > Chordata > Ceratodontiformes > Protopteridae > Protopterus > Protopterus annectens. The sequence goes on from NC_056745.1 coordinate 853,699,810, forward strand.
TACCCTATTGTTCCTTCAATCATTGGAATCCCGAAGATCCATAAGTCTGTAAGTGATCCCCCCATGAGACCCATAGTTAATGCAGGTAAATGGAAAACACATTCACTTGCTAAGTTTGTAGACATCAGACTTAAGGACAGTTTAACCCAGTTCGGGCACTTATGTCGTGATTCATGGTATTTTCTTATGAAATTAAGAGATGTTCATTTTGATGAAGAAATTCTTATTGAACAATAGATGTGGTTGACTTGTTTAACAGCATTTCCCACACTGTGGGCTTAGAATGGTTCTATGAGTTTCTGTTTGAGTGTACTGATTTTGGGCACAATGATATTAATGTTCTGTACACTTTGATGGAAACTATTCTTAGTAACAACTTTGTGTTTTTGAAGGAGCAATGCTTCCTTCAGAAGAAGGGAGTTGCAATGAGTGCTGATTGTGACCCCATTTACATTAGCATCATTATGGTTGATGGGGAAGGAAGTTTTTGTTCAAACACTTTGAGGTCCCCATGGAAGTGGTATTTGCTTTTTTGGATAATATTTTTATCACCTGGAATAGGCCAATGGAGGAAATTTCAGCATTTATTGAAGTTTTGAATTTACCGTCCTCCTTCCTAAGGTTTACCTATTCTTACAATGACACCAACATCAACTATTTAGACATAGAGATTAGTAAGGACTTGCTTAACCAATGTCTTGTCAGCAACATTTACAGAAAGCCCACTTATTCTAATAGTATTCTGCATTATGAGAGCTATCACCCTTACCATCAAAAATGGGGCATTGTAAAAGGGCAATATGTGAGATTAGTAAGGATGATATTAGAGGATGAGTTATACCATAGAGAAGCCCTTAAGTTGGCTAACATGTTTAAACGTTGGGGAAACCCTGAATCTTTAGTTAGAGACATCCAATTAGAAGTTTCTGCCAAAAGAGAAAGAGGTGACCTTAAGCCACCATTAAGGGACCATGAGAATGTAGGTGTATGCACTGCTGACAAAAATAAAGGGACAGGATATGTAAATGCCTTTATTACAACTTTCAGCAGTAATGTGGAGGAAATCATGGAGAATCTCAACAAAAACTGGGGAATTTTCTCATATTTTGAGGATACTCGGGCAATTGCTCAGAAAAGTCCCCAAGTGGTTTATAGGAAAGGGAGGACTTTCAAGCAATATTTTGAAAATGTAAGGTTGAAAGGAGCAACTTACACACTGAAAAAGTGGGGAAACCTTTAAGTGTGGGTTTTGCTCCCAATGTTGTTACATTTATGAGGATGATAGTGCACTGGTCAACAAAAGGAAAATTTGATCTGCCTTCCACCACACATGTAACAAGGTTGGTGTGGTATACCTTGCAAAGATTTACAGTGTGAAGGATTTAAGTGGAGAAGACGCAAAGACATTTAAGGAGTGGATTTATGAGAATGGGCTTAACATCAAAAACAAAAAAGAAGAAAAATGCACTCTTTAGACATTACTCAGACTTCCCAAGACATAAGTTTCATTTTTTTTGGTTTGGACATTGTACAAAAGAACTTTGTGTGTGTGTGTGGGGGGGGGGCTTGGGAAGATCTTATTTGTCTGAGAGAGTCATGTTGGCAAATTAGACTGAATTCTTGAGTTCCACCTGGCTTAAATGATAGTCTTTTTAAAGTTATGATCATATTGCATTTGAAAATACCATTGGGTGACTATTGTGTTGGCTGCAGTTTTTAGTTTTACAAGTTCATTTCTTTTAATACTTTGCACCTTTTAGAAAAGGTGTACCTCCTTAAAATTAAAATGGTATAGCTCATTGAGGAAGAGTGTTGTTAGTTATTGTTTTTTATTGGCTAGGGGAACAAGCATATGATGTTCCAGTGGGTTTCAAAAAGAGCATTCTTGTTAGTGTAATCAGATTCTGAAGAAGTCTTTGAAAGTACTAAATCTGTGGTTGCAATAAAATCTTGGAATAATACCGAAGAGTGGCTCCAGGTTGCATCTTTCCAGCTTTCAAGTGTTTTATTGTGAGTTTTTTTGGGGGGGTTCCTGGTTTGTGTGAGGTCTAGGTATGAACTATGGAATTCTAGGGACATAAAGGTTGACCTATAGCTTGTTAGGATATGGTATGAGACTTTGTCTACGATGATTTGTACAAAGATAAATTCCAGGGCATTGTCCCGTTTAACCAACATAGAGTTATGCTTATTGCCAATGCAGAGTGAGACTCCTCCACCTTTTGTACCTGTCTGTGTAAATGATGGTCTAAAGGTTGAAGGCATTGACCCCTTGCACTGCCAGAATACTTTCTGCAGATTTTAACCATATCTCAGTAATGGCACAGATCTCTATATTCTCCATAGAAATGAAAGCCTGTAGGGCACAGAGTTTCTTGTTTAGGCTCCTAACATTAAGTAATAACACTTTTAGGTTTCTTTGGGATTTATTTGCTGTCAATAGGTATTTCTATTTTACATTGCCTAAAAGTGTCTAAGAGGGTGGATAAAGTTTTAGCCAATATTCGGAAGCCTAGGAGAGGCAATTGCAGATCATCCTTTGAAAAGCAATCTAGTCTGTTAACCATGTCCTCCCATGCTGACAAATTTTGAATCCCCCTGGAAAGACAGCAGAAACTAATCCAATTATTGAAGTCATTCATATTTTGCTCATACTATGGCATCATCCTTGGCAAAGGTAGAATGCTGCTCAATGTAAGGCATATACCTGCCTGAGATACAGGCTTAACAGTGTCTCTCTTCATTATAGTCCAGGGAAGTATGCCTCAAGTCATTAGCACCCATAATCATAATGGTACCTGCTGTGCAGTGACTTGTGCATATGCATAACTTGGCAGATCCTGGCTCCAGATAAGCAACTAACCATTATTTTCTCCTTGTACACTCTGATGAGTAGGAAATCTGTGTGTCATACAATGGAATCCCCTATGACAAGAGTCCTGGGTCATGTGTCGGATTGCCTTATAGGCTTTTCTCTTGGGGCTTCACTGGATGCAGCAGTATGTGTGGTGTTTGGTTTTGCTTTTGCTTTTTTGTGAGTCCTTTAGAGATTGCTGAGGATATGCATTACCATTTATAGGTTTAGGAGGTTTTTAAGGTTTGGGAAGATTGCTTTTTAGTGCCTCAGCATAAGTTAGTCTATGCGTGTAGTGGACACTATATGTGGTGGATGCAGTGTGGTGTTCTGGACAACCTTGTTTGTATGCAAGAATTTTATTACAGTATGATAAAATACCCTTGTCTACAGGTATAGCATTAGAGTGCAAGGCCTTTTGTGATATTACTCATCTGCGTTACTGAAAGTGGTGTGCTTCACTTTAACAAGTCACTGACAGGACAGTGATCAAGCAGCAACATAATTCCTTTAATGGACTGCACACAACATTTACAAACAGTCCTGCCCCTTCTTCTACCACACCTTTCAACTGTCCAAAATTTTACAGAACACACAGATTTTCACCTCATATTTTTGGTCTATTACTTATAAAATTTATGGTTTTCTTATAAATCATTGAAGACTGAAGACATTAAATAATGACTGACATTTGCATTTTAGACTTAGTTTTCTTCAGAAATGTATGCTAATACAAAACCTGTTATTTTAATTATGTCTTAAGTTTATAAGAGCTATATTTAAAATTTGCCCTGATTTTAGGTCTTCATCCCACCAATAACTTTGGCTTTACCAGAATTCTTGTATTAACAGGTTAAGAGGTATGGCTTCTTCTATGTTGTGCTGACCAACTAACTGTAAATAGGCTTCTGTTTTTATTTTGTTACAGAAATGAATCCAGATTTGTTAACCTTGAAATTATATTAATGATAAACTTCCACTGTTGTTACTTGTTTTGATTTTAATGTGTCTGCTGGAGCTTACTCATGGACCTTCATTGTAAACAGGCTCTGCCCACTCAGATTATTATAGTAAACTGAAAAACAAACAAGCAGATAAACCAATGGATTAAAAAAGTCAGTGTTTAGTGCTCAAAATAAATGGTTAGAGCAAATGACATGTTAGTGTATTTTGCACTCAATGGCAAGTAGCAATAGATTAGAAACCTGGATATTACATTTAGGGCTATGAAACTCAAATGATACAAATGCCAATTCAAGTTAAACTGATGACTTAAAGAATGTTCTGACATACAAAAAAATGCAGTGAGATTGAAACACAACATTTTTAAGTACTACAAAGTGCAAACCAAACTGAAGCATCCTCTCTTAAAGCACAACAACCATACAAGTATCTGTCATGCTTCAGAACTATAACTCTTCCAGGTGATGCATGAAAGTTGCATAACTGTGTATTTGGCAAAGAGACATCAATATGAGCAAACAATTCCACCTGATACCCCCTTGCTTTTTAGTATTGCACTAACTGGCATTCATATGCACATTGAATGCAGGACAGCAACATTGTATTTAAAGGGAATTACAGATTGATTTGCTCTGACTAGCACCATAATGCAGTAAAACATAAATATGCTTATGTACGCAAACCTTCCAAGAATTAGCAATGTAAAAGAAAGTTATGTGAAAACTTCTCGATATGAAAGATGTGAAACTGTCTCTTAGGAAAATACATAAGTGTTCATCTGCCAGCAGAACAACTTTGTGAGGTGAGCAGCTTCTGCCTTGGTTTTCTATACCCAATAATTGGATTTCAGTTGAATAACAAACATTGATAGGAAAATTATTTTCAAAGGTAATTACCAAATGCCGTGTTCTGATGAGCACTCAACTATCAAGATAGAAAAAATATGCAAAAGCCTTCAAAGAAACATCAGTTTTAAGATTTTTTTATTAATGTAACATATTTATAATATATACACAGAAAGGAAGAAATTCAATATCACATATTGTTATGTAATGTTAGGAATAAATTGAATCATCGAGGTAATCTTATACAATTAACACAAGAGTCAGGGTATTTCTAAAGTGACATTTCAAGGCTATCCCAACCACTAAAAGTCTTAGTGTGATTTATAGATCTTATTCTGATATTTTTTTCAGTCTTACATAGCATTGCTGTTAAATTTAAAAATTATTTAAATGTAGGAACTGAATTAAATTTACAATATTTTGTAGTAACTTTTCTAGCTACTGCCAGTAGACTCCAGAACATTTTTTGTTGTTTAGCTTTTACAGATAAAGGAAGTGGTATACTCATTAGTATTATTGATCTAGTTAAAGAAAATTATCAGATCATAACCCTTTTAAAAAGATATTTACATCTTTCTAATATACATTTATTTTTTCACAATCCATAAACATGTGTCCAATCAGCTTTTACATTATGCTACATCTCCGACAGACTGAAGAAGTTATTTTATTTTACAGAACTTAGTGATTTTATAAGGAGTAAAAACATTTTATATATATATATATATATATATATATATATAAAAATATATATATATATATATATATATATATATATATATATATTTTTTTTTTTTTTCCCCCAAGATAAAAAATTTCCAGTATAAACTTGAAAAAGTTTGACTAACTGATTTTAGTAACAAAGATTTATTCTTACCAGCTGTGATGCCACTCAATCCACTACAATCTTAAAAGTTCCAGAATTTCACATCAAAATTATTATTATTTATAATTAAGTTATATTACTTGGACAAGCTTTCAATGAACATCAATTTACCATCAATTATAGCATTTATATATTCATATAATGGGGATACTAGTGTTCTGTTCTTCTTTACTCATTTGATCTACAAATTAATTTAATTTCCTACTGATGGATAATATTAACTGGTTAACAGACTCAAGCAACTTAAAATCATTCATTACATATTCTGGTGACTCAGCTTTTCCTTCTTCTAAGCAATCAGACCATAATACTAATCCACTGCTTTTAGTAAACTCATTTTACCATTGTTATGAATTTCAATAAATCCAGAGGTGTGTGCAATGGGAAAGCACACACATTTCCATGTTGCTATTAATGTAGTTTTAAACACATATTTCTTCACTGTTTGAAGAACTGACTTCATATATGTAGAGTCTAAAGACTAAAATTAATTTCATTCTAAGAAAAAAATTATTAACCAAATGAAAGAATTGTTGCATATTTCTAATTTATCATATTTGATAAACTGATAAGAATTTAATAAAATCTTCTCCTGAATGGTTTTCCATTGACTAGGGTAAGTTGAGTATAGCCAGTGTTAAAATATGTAGCAATGTCCTTCCCTGGTTAGATCCGATCAACGGACTGTCTCATTTGAAGTTTCTATCCTACCCAACCCCCCATTCAAAATCAAGCTAGAAAACTTCTCAAAAGCTGACTACAACCTCCTAAGGGAGGGTATATGTGGCTTCACACCACCCCCCCAGAGGATGCAGACAACTATGCTGAACAGTATGCCAATGCAGTTTACAAGCACCTGTACAACTGCATGAACTCAGCCATACCCAATAGAACTAAAACCTGCTCCTCAAGGAAACACAAACCTGTTTGGTGGACATCCTCTATCAGCAGGCTTTACAACAAAAAGGAAGAAACTGTTGTCCAAGGGTAAAACGGCACAAATTCCAAATTGGAAAAACTCCCTCCTTAGCTTCAACAAGCAAATTAGATCACTAGTGAAAACCTCGAAGGCCGATTATGAAATGAAACTAGCCTCCATAACAAAGAGAAACCATAAAGCCTTCTTCAGTTACATCAGGAACCTCCACGGCAAAGCCCAGGTTTGTTCTGAATTTGTGCTTAACAGTATCACTTACACTGATCCTGTTGACTTAGCCAACTTGCTAGCAGATAGGTTCAGCACAAACTTCACCCCCTGTCCCCCCAAAGGCCCTTTCAACATCCCCGATACTTGTCCTGCACCTCACATCTCCATAAATCAAGTAACACAGGCCCTATCCAAGGCAAAAAACACAGCTTCCATGGGACCTGATAGTATCCCAGGATGTATTCTGCACTATCTCCAGCAAGAACTGGCCTTGGCATTAAGCACCCTTTTCAACCACAAGCTAAGTACTGGCTTCATTCCAGCAGAGTGGAGAAGCATCATTGTCATGCCCTTGCACAAAGGTGATGCCACTACTGACCCTAGAAACTATTGCCCCATTAGCTTGGCAAGACTGATCTGTAAATCTATGGAGTGTATTATTATGGATCTCATAAACAAGGACATATACACTCTCCAAGCACTTGACCCCATCCAGGTTGGTTTCGTCAAGGGCAGATCTTGCCTGTTGAACATGGTTGACTTCTTTGAGACTGTCACCAAGGCCCTGGATGAGGGAAAGTCAGTACATACAGCTTACCTTGACTTGGCCAAGGCTTTGACACAATCCCCCACTCAGGCATCATCAAAAAAGCTAACGCAACTTGGTGTAAATCCCTATCTCATCAGGTGGGAGGCCAGCTTGCTCACTGACAGGACCCTCAAAGTCAAAATAGGCACCTCCACCTCCAATATTAAACCTGTCACTAGTGGAGTTCCCCATGGATCTATCATGGGACCCCTACTGTTTGGCTTCTATTTCTCAGAGGTACAGGCAAAGACAAAAGGCCTGTGGCCAACCAAGTTTTCTGACGACTGTAAGTTATGTGCTGTCATTACTTCCACAAATGATGTTAACATACTGCAAGAGGGTCTCACAGCAACTAATGACTGGTTCCAAAGTCATGGCTTCAAGCTAAATGAAAAAAAATGTATCATCATAGCATTCAACAAAAACACAACCCCTACTGATTGCCACATCAACGGCAAACCCCTAAGCATGCAACCTGTGATAAGAGACCTGGGCACTCAGGTTGATAACCTCACATTCAACAATCATGTAGCGGCAGTGGGCAGAAAAGACTTTTACCTGGTTCATCTCATAAGTAAATGGATTGCATCCAGAAAAGAGGAGGTTGTTAGCTCTGTATACTCCTCGCTCTTTAGACCAATAATTGAGTATTACACCCTGTTAGGGATGTACCTCTCCAAACATCTGCACAAACTAGAAAGGCCACTGAAATACCTCACAAAGAGAATCCATGGCCTCCAACACCTGTTCTGTGCAGAAAGGCTCAAATCACTATCACTCTACTCAATATTATACAGATTGCTCAGGGGTGATCTGTGTCTCACCTACAAGGCAATTTGTGGGGGGCACCTAGTTTAGTTTTATATTATATTTCACAATAAGTTTCAAAACAATACATTTTAAACCATAGACATGCATACTTACAACACAAATGACTAACTTCTCAGAAGATAATATATACCCAAACTAAGTGGAGGGCTATGCCCCCCCACAATCCCCACACCCCCCTTATTATATATACTAATTCCAGAATCCCACTACAGTGGGGAAAAGGGCATGTAACTTTTACTTGCCTTACAGTACTTTACACAGTGCCAGCACTTAACTTCAGCGAAATGAGATTCGGTGAAATGAGTTTTCAGTAATTTGAGCTTTCAGCGATTTGGTCAGGGTGAATTCAAATTCATTGAAATGAGCATGTATATATATATATATATATATATATATATATATATATATATATATATATATATTTTTTATAGATCCAACAAAAGTTCTGAATTAATTTTAAAAGTACAAGTGTCGAATTTTCAAAATTGTGTAACACTCTTAATATCAAAATATTTAAACATCCTTTAGCTTATTAGACCAATTCATAAAAATATGTACATTACTGAGGTCAAAGAGAAAGTTTTGCTATTTCTACGTTGTCAAAAAAGTGTAGTTTAAATTGAATTCAAAAGTTACAATGTGCTTAATTCAAATCAGATTCTCTACCCCAGGTTCAAACATATTGAAAAAATCTACTTTACTTTTTATTGAAATGGATGTTCTAATTCAGCAATATAACACTCAAATTCCAGATCTGACTTATCTAAGCGTCACATCCTGACATTAGAATCTGATTACAGCATGTGAAACTGACAACTCACAGCACACAGTAGCAGCTAATTTCCTCTGTAAGTTTCTTATTCTTCTAATTCTTTTAAACTGTTCTAATCAGCAACAAACATCTAACTTTACTTTATAGGCTCATAGGTAGGAACTAGGCTATAGGTCCTAGGGCCTATATAAGCCTAGTCAAAAGGTACCCTGGCTTCCGCCACCCAAGAAAATTATTTTCCTGTGCCCCTGTCGAGCAGAACCACAGAACTTATCCCCGGGGTGAATTTCCTATCTCCCATCCAGTCATCAAGACTTTTTTGAAGAGTGCTAATGAGGAGCTTTGTTTGATATAGATAGGTAGTTTGTTCCAGAGTATGGGAAGTGTCTGGGACAGGAATCTATCCCTCCAGCATGTTTCTGTTTATTGTGGTGACAAGGTTTAGGTCCCTAAAGTGTATAGCTCAGAGGGATTGGGATTTCTTTAAGTGGAGCATGTCCAACAGCTCTCGGTTTGACATAGCTTTGTATGTTAGGTAGAGATCTCCTCTGAGTAGGCAATATGTGACGGAGTAAAGCTGGAGTTTTTTGAGACAGTCTGCGTAGGGCATCTGTTTAAGGCTGGTAATCCTCTTTGTGAGGTATTTCTGTGGCTTTTCCAGTTGTTGTAGATGTCTTGTGAGGTACATACCAAAAGGGGCATTGTGCTCTATAATGGTTTAATGAGTGATGAGTAGAGGGGAACAATGACCTCTTTTTTCCTGGATGAGAAACCTTTTGTGATGAGGTGTGCCATGTAGAAGGATTTCCTGATTACTGTGGTGATGTGATTATCAAAGGAGAGACTACTGTCCACCTGTGTCCCAAGGTCTCTTATCACACTTTCAGTGTTAAGTAGACTACTGCCTATGTGGTAGTTCATGGGTACAGAGGTTTTACCAAAAGGGATGATAATGCACTTTTTGGCATTGAGTTTGAGGCCATGGCTTTGACACCAGGCATCTGTCTCAGTGAGGCCCTTTGGTAGGATGTCCACATTGTTAGGAGTTTTGATTATGGCTCCTAGTTTGCAGTTATCTGCAAACTTTGTTAGCCAAAGACCTTCTTTGTTAGCTTGTACTTCAGAGAAGTAGATATCAAACAGGAGAGGATCAAGGACTGAACACTGTGTACTCCACTTGTCACTGGTCTAAAGTTGGATTTGGAGTCTGCTACATTCACAGTGTGGGTTCTGTCAGTGACCCAGTTGGCAACCCATCTTGTGACATAGGGATTTATACCTAGTTTAGTGAGTTTATCTATAATTCCAGAATAGGGAATGGTGTTGAAAGCCTTGGTGAGATCTAGATAGGCTGCGTGAACCCCCTTACCCTCATCTACAGCTTTGGTGACTGCTTCAAAGAAGTTTATCAGGTTTAGGAGACATGATCTGCCTTTTACAAACCCAAACTGGGTGAGGTCCAGATTTTGGCGATTACCAATGTCATTGTTTATAAGTTCCATGATGCAGACCAGGCTCATCAGGCTAATGGGGAGGTAGTTCCCAGGGTCCATGATGGCTCCCCCTTTGTGGAGTGGGATAACAATCACTGTGTGCCATTCAGTGGGCACAAAACCTGAGGTGAGGCTGTGATTGAACATGGTACTTAGGTGGGGTGCCTGTTCATTCTGTAGTTCATGTAGAATGCAGCCTGGAATGTTGCCAGGTCCCATGGATGCTGTGTTCTTGGCTTTGGAGAGTGTGTTTTTTTACCTGTGCAACCGTGATTACAGGAACTTTGCATTCTTACGGTATAGAGATAGGCCCTTTAGGGGATGAGAGGAGGGGGGGGTAAAGTTAGCACTGAACCTATCTGCAAGGATGCTGGCAATATCAGCTGGTTCTGTATTTTTAGTGCCATTGTGCTGTAACTCAGAGCAGATCTGAGTGTTGCCACTGAGATTCTTGACATAGCTATAGAATGCTTTGTGGTTGTCTTTAGAATCAGTGGCAATTTTGTTTTAGTAACTAGTTTTGGAGGATGTTATGAGGGATCTCAGCTTCTTACTGAGTCTGACCAGGGAGTTCCACCAATCATGGGATTTTACTCTTTTTTGCAGCATTTTCTTTCTTCTGTTGTAGAGTTTGTTTATGGCAGGGGACCACCAGATTGGCTTCCTTTTTTTGGAGGATAGCATCTTGGTTCTGTTAGGGATTGCACGATCCATGCACTCATGTAAGTGCTTATAAACTGCATTTGTGTAGGATTCAGCAGTCATACCTCTATTGTCCATCAGCATGGGTGTCATGAAGTTTGCCATTTCTGTCTTAAGAAGCGTGAAGTTGGCTTTGGAGAAATTCTTTACTGTTATTTCCCTAATGGGAGGTGGGTGCGGTTTGGGGATGTCTAGGGTGATTAGCTTGTGGTCGGATCTGACCAATGAGGAATTGACCTCTGGTGTGGAACACCAGTTACCCATGTTGGTAATGACCAGGTCTAGGATATTGGTGACCATGGTGGGGGTGTGGATGAGTTGATCCAAGGCATTGGAATTTATGAATTCCATAAAACGTTGAGCACAAGAGTTGGTACATGAGTAGTTTTCCCAGTTAATGATGGGGTAGTTAAAATCGCCCATTATTAGGGTGTTATGTTGTATCCTAATATTTTCCAGTGTATCAAGAAATGAGGAGTGGGAATCCTGGGGCATGGTGGGGGATCTGTAGCATGCTACAACTGGGATTGCGGTCTTGCCCAGAGTTAGTTGCACTTGGATAATCTCGGATGCATTATGCTGAGCAACTAGCCTGGAGGTTTGGATAGCCTTAATGAATATGGACACACCTCCGCCTTTAGTGTTTCGGTCCAGGTAAGGTGGCCGAAAGGTGTGGTATGAATTATAGCTGGTAATGCAGGGGTGCTGTATGGAGCCTTGAACCAGGTCTCTGTCACTGCACAGATGTTGATGTTCTCCATTTTAAGGAGTGCCTCGAGTGAGTGCATTTTGAGGTTTAGACTTCTAGCATTGAGTAGCATTACCCTCAGATTTTGCTTGCTTATACCTGTTTCGGTGGTGAATTTGTCATTTGAACCTTGCCTAAAAAAGGCACTATAGGGGTGGCAAGAGCCTTAGCCAGTATCCAGAATTCCAAGGGTGACAGGTGCAGGCCATCTCTGGCAAAGACTTTTGGTTTGTCGATCATGTCATCCCAGGCAAACAGATACTGGATCCCCTAGGAATGACACCAGATGCTTAGCCAATTGTTGAAGTCAATCATTTTGTCCTTGTACTGTGGTATAATTCTGGGTGATGGCAGAATGCTACTCAGGGCTAGGGTCATACCTGCCTGGACTACAAGATCGGACAGCTCCTCCATGTCTCTTTTCATGTAGTCCAGGGAGGTACTTCTCAGGTCATTCACACCAACATGAACAATGACAGAGTCATATTTGTACTTGTTGTGGAGTGACCTGAGTGCGTGCATTACATGGTGGATCCTGCTGCCCAACAGGCAGCTGACAGTAACTTTCTCCTTTTTTAACCTGGTGAGTGGAACATCAATGTGCCTGACTATAGAGACACCTATGACTAGAATGTTGGGTATGTTGTTATGCCTTATGGACTGTGTTTGAGTGGCACACTGAGTTTGTGGGCTATGTGTCATTTGGGTTGTACTGGGGGGGGTGGAGGTTGCTTGTGTTTCTGCTTTGGAGGTCCCTGTTGCTTGGGCAGATTTTTACTGAGAGCCTCCATGAATGTAGGTGTGTGTTTTGTGTTTCTATGTGTGTGTTTTGGTGGTGTAGGTTTTGAGGGACTATGTGATGAGTGTAGTGTGGTGCAAGTGTTTACCTTCTCCTCTTGACTGTCTAGTCTAGTCTTGGGTGAAGAGAGCTTTGCTTCCAGTTTGGCTATATAAGTGCATCTCTGACAGGTTGTAGTGTTGGCTGGTAGGAGGAGAGGGTTGTCTGTGTACATAAGGTAATTGCTGCATTGCTCCAAGATGCCCAGATTCATCAGGTAGACAGGAGAAAACACCGGGAGCTGACCCTTAGACATGTCTGGATAGGTGCTTATTTATTAAGTACCAAAAACTGTTTTTTCTCTAGACAAGTGAGGAAAGTTGAGTGCTGTAATAATTTGTAGCTTATTTAGTGCTTACAATGAGTTTTGAACAAGTGCTGAGCACAAAGAAACAGATTTGAGTGCTGAAGCTAAAAAAATGGCTAGTTCTAAGAAACAAAATTAAGCTAGAAGGCTTCCCTCCAACACAGAAAGGCTTGGGGGCTCAGAAGCTTACAAACAGTCCTGGATACAGCAAATCTGTATCTGGACTAGACTACTTACAGGAAAGGCAGGAAACAAGCTTAGAATTTTTTTTTTTGTAAAGTGGAAAGGGGAAAGGAGGAGCAGAAACTAAGTGGGTTGGCCTTTTCAAATGTTCTCCCTGGATTAGGTAGAACGAGGTAATGACACTAAACAGGGAGTAGTGTCCCAGATCAAATTTACAGTAGGGGTGGGCAACTACAAAGCCACCAAGTATAACAACATGATACCAATAGGGAGGGAGAGTGGGAAACAATATGATACACTCCTTGGCAGGAAATCAGAACAAAAAACCTAAACAGATGCTTAATAAATGTAGACAATTTCCAGTTAATACCTCACACACAGTGAAACTATCTAGAAAAGTATGCAGCAGACAATAAAAGTGCTATAAATAACTCATAAAAATAAGCAAAAACAGGATACTTAATGTTATATATCACAGATCAGTTTGCTCAGCACCCTTCCTCTGATTAGCTCAGTGTGAAATGGCAAAACACTCACAAGTTAACTTCTTAAGTAACAGAAAGTTGAAATATGAAACAACTTTAAAAAAAGCTTGAAAGAACCAATGATGTGATTACTCCAAGCTGTAGTTCAGGTAACCCCAATCAGCCAATGACCATAAACACTCCACTCTCTCTGAAATGCAGAATGGCTTTGGCTAAACTAAGGTGGCCTTGAACATGTACTCAGACACACAGCCTCCACAAACAACTAGGCCCAAAACACAAGCCTGAATATGGACAATGCTACAAATACCCACACTACTTAGGTAGAAAAAAACTGCAGAAATGTTTATCACAGCAGAAAAGCAGCAGTGAGCCTTTAAATGAAAGTTTTAAGCAGATAAAGGAGCAAGGAGACTCTAGAGAAAACTTTTAACTGCAAACAAGTTATATGATACACTCCTTGGCAGGAAATCAGAACAAAAAACCCAAACAGATGCTTAATAAATGTAGACAATTTCCAGCTAATACCTCACACACAGTGAAACTAGCTAGAAAAGTATGCAGCAGACAATAAAAGTGCTATAAATAACTCATACAAATAAGCAAAAAACAGGATACTTAATGTTATATATCACAGATCAGTTTGCTCAGTGCCCTTTCTCTGATTAGCTCAGTTTGAAATGGCACATTCTTTTCATTAATACGAACAGCTAAAGTTAATAACACTACAGCATAAGCTATTAACAGTCAGCAAAATGCAACCAAATTATATTTCAGCAACAACTCAATATAAAACATTACTATGGCTTTTGTATTATCAATTCATCACTTCTAAGAAAGGAAAAAACATGTTATATTGAGTAAATTTCTCACACATATATATATATATATATATATATATATATATATATATATATATATATATACTTGAAAAAAAACAGAAGAAAGAAAAAGAAAGTTCCTTTATGTTTTTACAGAGATTAGTGATGAACTTTGAACTAGATTTTCTTCAGAACAGCTCAAGGTGGGAAGCAAAGCAAGCAAGAATGTAGCAAGAAAGCTGTACATACACAGAAAGGAATTCCACTCCACTGACTGCCATGTCATGTGTAATGCTAAGGGAATAATCCTGAATGTGTGTGCTGGTAACTGTGCCAGTTACCATGAATCTCATATCTGACACAACTTTCAACTCTACTAGAGGTGTTCTGGGGGGGGTGGGTATCTCACAGGGTCATTTATTAGGTGATACAGGGTATGCACTCGAACCATGACTGAAGACATCCATCAGAAATGCACATACACCCACCAAGGAATGCTATAATGAGACACACACTCAAACAAGAAATATTGTGTGTGTGTTTGGGCTGCTGAAGTCACAGTTCCAGTGCATAGATACATCAGGGTGAACCCTGCTGTACAATCACAGTACTTGTGCTGAAATTTTCACTGTCTGTGCTATCTTTCACAATATTATCATGAGAAAACAGCTTAAACAGGAAGACCAAGGGGAAAGGCCACACATCCCACCACCACTTGCAAGGTCACCACAGCCACACACAGGTGAGGAGTCAGAGGGGAGCCACCAGTTGCTGTGGGTATCAGTAAATATAAGCATGCACAACATGTCCTCACTCTGGCCAAGAGACAATGGATAGCACACATGCTGACCATCTAATGGGGTACAGCTTTTATTCTATCCACATACATACAGTAAAATTAATGCAAGGCAACACTTACAACCTTTAATTACTCATGTAATGGCTGTGTAATGCTAGTGTCACATAGAGTCAGCCCTGAATTAAAACACTTGTAACTGCTGGACTATCACGGTAAGTGTTGAACCTGGAATAGGAAAATAAATGGTTAAGAACACAAATGAAAGGCAGATCCTTGCATACCATTACTTGCTAATGTACCTTAGTAGAAGGTGTGTGAGTTTTACGTCAGTGACATCAGTATGTGACAAGACTGACATGTCGATAGATGTGTGCTCTTGATCAACTAATATACCTTATGCATCAAAAATACATGGAATACAAAAACATCTAAGAAAACAGTACAATTTTCAAAAGAGCATCATAAACACATATATACTAAGCACTCAGTCAGCTGTGCACCCTGTGCATTAGACAAAAGACATATGTATCCCTAAATTGAAAAGATAGACTCAAGAAGATGGCACAGTTATCATTATTTGCTCAGGGTGTTGTTTGTGGGGGGTGGGGGTGGGCAGGAGACCAAGGCTGACACAAAAGGTGGATGTGAGTAGCAGGCAGGCAGAAATTTAGAATATTATCAAATGGCCAATCAGACAGAATAAGCAGCAAGCCTCACGAATGACCCCATATACCTGTTGTGTGTGTGTGTGTGTGTGGGGGGCATTTATGGTGAAACATTGTGTGAGTGTCTGCAAGAAGATAACCAAGGTCTGTGCTAGCTCTACATCCTGGCATGTCAGACAGTGTGAGCCATGCATACTACAGGCAACAGTTCATCATCATCACCCCCAAATGCATGAACTGGCTCTTCCAAGAATTGCATTGGCACATCCATGCTCATGGCCAGATGTGCTGCTACTACATGAGCATGACTGATGTCTACTGGATGAGCTCTCTGCATGAATACACCCAGGGCCATGATCCCATGGCCTACCATGTCTGGGTGTGGACACCTGAACCACTGACAGAGCAATGGAAGTAGTGCCACTACAGAAGAGTGATCGGGTATGGCTACATTGGCTAACAGCACATGATGCTGCTGACCAACATTCACATGGATACTGTCCCCATCCCAGCAGACATTTCATCACAGGCACTGCCCTTTCCATCATGTCATTCACCTAATCCACTGAACTGGCTACATAGTGGAGGCAGTCATGCATGTCATCCTGTGCCATATCTACAACCCTAAGCATGGCCTCAGAGGCCCTAATGGAATGTGTCTGTGCCTCTTGACTGCCCTAACATACATCGAGTGGCACATGACACACCATAATCAGGGAGAAGGTGGACAGCAGGCCTCCTCCAAGGAATCCTAACAACCATCCTGCGTGGCACATCACCCATACTTTGGCTATGACCAGACTCAACTGGCACTGGAACTTCAGTAACCACACTACTATCAAGTGTTTCATACTCCACTTGTCCAATATCTGAGGAATAAGTGGAGTAGGTATGCATAGGTCTACTGACTGATGTTAAGGAAAATACAGTGGATAGCTGAATGTCAACCTCAGTGTCTAATTCAACTTTGCACCCTCTGACTTGCTCCATTTGACCACCACCATCATCAGTCTACCAATACTCCAATATCAGGTGGTAAACATCCTACACTTCCACTGTCAGGATCACCTGTGATAATAAGCATCAAACATGGGAAATAAATTAATAGTATACTAAATATTTAAACTAATTTATATGATAACAGACTAACACTGGTCTCACTATTGCATATGGTACAGCAATACATGCACTCATTACACACAACTGACACATACAGATAAATGCATATATCTGACAAATGGTAATCAATAATCAAAATTTTTGCTTACCATGTGCAGATGACTCCACACTTGGTAGGGAGGATGGTCCTGGAAGAAATGAAGCAAGGGAGGGATGCAAATTAAACATTGCAATGGGAATAACAAGGGGACAATGAACACACAATTGCCTATAGGTTTGTTAAGAATAGTTTTAACTGTAAATTGGCTAACATGTCCACTCACAGCCCATGAGTAATGAACAAGTGTGTGATATAAGTCTATTAATTTATCAATAGGTTCATAAAAAGAAGAAAAATTCTCAGGAAGTATTACTTACATTTTTATATATTTTACTAGGCAAGCGAATCTAATACATGCCATATGTAGGCTTACCTGGAAGCTCCTCCTGTGTCAGAGTTGTTCTATCAGACACATCAGTACTGACATCAGCCACATGTTGGTGTGTACATTCTACTGAGTCCTCTGGATCTCTAACAGTGGACAGAAACTCTTCATTTGGTGTCAGTGGGGGCTCAATAGCAGCCCCCCTGTGGCCAGCTGTTCAAGGTCAACTGCAGCTGCTCTCCTCTGGGCTTATTAAATCATATCAGTGGTGTTATGATGCACCTGATCTTTATTCCTGGTGCAACCCCCTACTGCATTGATGTTGTTCATTAACTAGTTCCACATCTGCATTATAGCAGCTATATCCAGATGTCCTCTTGAAAGCAGAAAGGTGCCATGATACCTGAATGCCTGCATTATGACATCATTTTCTGAGTCACTGAAAGGAGGTTTACATAGATTTGTATGATTGGGTGTCATAATCCTATGTGACATAAAACAGAGAAGAATACAACACATAAGTATCATCTAACTACATTCCTGATTATATACACAAATTTGTCAACATTAAGCACTGGAAACATTCATTTCGGTAATTGAAACTGAAGGTTATATGGCCGTACCACATCACATTCACACATAAAACAATGTTTGGTCCAAACCATGCAATACCACTTTAGCAATTTGTTATGTTTCCCACTGAAATAATAGGATGACTACACATTTTCAAGAGAAAAGTACTCGAAACACATATTGTTATGTAATGTTAGGAATAAATTGAATCATCGAGGTAATCTTATACAATTAACACAAGAGTCAGGGTATTTCTAAAGTGACATTTCAAAGCTATCCCAACCACTAAAAGTCTTAGTGTGATTTATAGATCTTATTCTGATATTTTTTTCAGTCTTACATAGCATTGCTGTTAAATTTAAAAATTATTTAAATGTAGGAACTGAATTAAATTTACAATATTTTGTAGTAACTTTTCTAGCTACTGCCAGTAGACTCCAGAACATTTTTTGTTGTTTAGCTTTTACAGATAAAGGAAGTGGTATACTCATTAGTATTATTGATCTAGTTAAAGAAAATTATCAGATCATAACCCTTTTAAAAAGATATTTACATCTTTCTAATATACATTTATTTTTTCACAATCCATAAACATGTGTCCAATCAGCTTTTACATTATGCTACATCTCCGACAGACTGAAGAAGTTATTTTATTTTGCAGAACTTAGTGATTTTATAAGGAGTAAAAACATTTTATATATATATATATATATATATATATATATATAAATATATATATATATATATATATATATATATATATATATATATATATATATATATTTTTTTTTTTTTCCCCCAAGATAAAAAATTTCCAGTATAAACTTGAAAAAGTTTGACTAACTGATTTTAGTAACAAAGATTTATTCTTACCAGCTGTGATGCCACTCAATCCACTACAATCTTAAAGTTCCAGAATTTCACATCAAAGTTATTATTATTTATAATTAAGTTATATTACTTGGACAAGCTTTCAATGAACATCAATTTACCATCAATTATAGCATTTATATATTCATATAATGGGGATACTAGTGTTCTGTTCTTCTTTACTCATTTGATCTACAAATTAATTTAATTTCCTACTGATGGATAATATTAACTGGTTAACAGACTCAAGCAACTTAAAATCATTCATTACATATTCTGGTGACTCAGCTTTTCCGTCTTCTAAGCAATCAGACCATAATACTAATCCACTGCTTTTAGTAAACTCATTTTACCATTGTTATGAATTTCAATAAATCCAGAGGTGTGTGCAATGGGAAAGCACACACATTTCCATGTTGCTATTAATGTAGTTTTAAACACATATTTCTTCACTGTTTGAAGAACTGACTTCATATATGTAGAGTCTAAAGACTAAAATTAATTTCATTCTAAGAAAAAAATTATTAACCAAATGAAAGAATTGTTGCATATTTCTAATTTATCATATTTGATAAACTGATAAGAATTTAATAAAATCTTCTCCTGAATGGTTTTCCATTGACTAGGGTAAGTTGAGTATAGCCAGAGTTAAAATATGTAGCAATGTCCTTCACTGGTTAGATCCGATCAACGGACTGTCTCATTTGAAGTTTCTATCCCACCTAACCCCTCATTCAAAATCAAGCTAGAAAACTTCTCAAAAGCTGACTACAACCTCCTAAGGGAGGGTATATGTGGCTTCACACCACCCCCCCCAGAGGATGCAGACAACTATGCTGAACAGTATGCCAATGCAGTTTACAAGCACCTGTACAACTGCATGAACTCAGCCATACCCAATAGAACTAAAACCTGCTCCTCAAGGAAACACAAACCTGTTTGGTGGACATCCTCTATCAGCAGGCTTTACAACAAAAAGGAAGAAACTGTTGTCCAAGGGTAAAACGGCACAAATTCCAAATTGGAAAAACTCCCTCCTTAGCTTCAACAAGCAAATTAGATCACTAGTGAAAACCTCGAAGGCCGATTATGAAATGAAACTAGCCTCCATAACAAAGAGAAACCATAAAGCCTTCTTCAGTTACATCAGGAACCTCCACGGCAAAGCCCAGGTTTGTTCTGAATTTGTGCATAACAGTATCACTTACACTGATCCTGTTGACTTAGCCAACTTGCTAGCAGATAGGTTCAGCACAAACTTCACCCCCTGTCCCCCCAAAGGCCTTTTCAACATCCCCGATACTTGTCCTGCACCTCACATCTCCATAAATCAAGTAACACAGGCCCTATCCAAGGCAAAAAACACAGCTTCCATGGGACCTGATAGTATCCCAGGATGTATTCTGCACTATCTCCAGCAAGAACTGGCCTTGGCATTAAGCACCCTTTTCAACCACAAGCTAAGTACTGGCTTCATTCCAGCAGAGTGGAGAAGCATCATTGTCATGCCCTTGCACAAAGGTGATGCCACTACTGACCCTAGAAACTATTGCCCCATTAGCTTGGCAAGACTGATCTGTAAATCTATGGAGTGTATTATTATGGATCTCATAAACAAGGACATAGACACTCTCCAAGCACTTGACCCCATCCAGGTTGGTTTCGTCAAGGGCAGATCTTGCCTGTTGAACATGGTTGACTTCTTTGAGACTGTCACCAAGGCGCTGGATGAGGGAAAGTCAGTACATACAGCTTACCTTGACTTGGCCAAGGCCTTTGACACAATCCCCCACTCAGGCATCATCAAAAAAGCTAACGCAACTTGGTGTAAATCCTTATCTCATCAGGTGGGAGGCCAGCTTGCTCACTGACAGGACCCTCAAAGTCAAAATAGGCACCTCCACCTCCAATATTAAACCTGTCACTAGTGGAGTTCCCCATGGATCTATCATGGGACCCCTACTGTTTGGCATCTATTTCTCAGAGGTACAGGCAAAGACAAAAGGCCTGTGGCCGACCAAGTTTTCTGACGACTGTAAGTTATGTGCTGTCATTACTTCCACAAATGATGTTAACATACTGCAAGAGGGTCTCACAGCAACTAATGACTGGTTCCAAAGTCATGGCTTCAAGCTAAATGAAAAAAAATGTATCATCATAGCATTCAACAAAAACACAACCCCTACTGATTGCCACATCAACGGCAAACCCCTAAGCATGCAACCTGTGATAAGAGACCTGGGCACTCAGGTTGATAACCTCACATTCAACAATCATGTAGTGGCAGTGGGCAGAAAAGACTTTTACCTGGTTCATCTCATAAGTAAATGGATTGCATCCAGAAAAGAGGAGGTTGTTAGCTCTGTATACTCCTCGCTCTTTAGACCAATAATTGAGTATTACACCCTGTTAGGGATGTACCTCTCCAAACATCTGCACAAACGAGAAAGGCCACTGAAATACCTCACAAAGAGAATCCATGGCCTCCAACACCTGTTCTGTGCAGAAAGGCTCAAATCACTATCACTCTACTCAATATTATACAGATTGCTCAGGGGTGATCTGTGTCTCACCTACAAGGCAATTTGTGGGGGGCACCTAGTTTAGTTTTATATTATATTTCACAATAAGCTTCAAAACAATACATTTTAAACCATAGACATGCATACTTACAACACAAATGACTAACTTCTCAGAAGATAATATTTACCCAAACTAAGTGGAGGGCTATGCCCCCCCACAATCCCCACACCCCCCTTATTATATATACTAATTCCAGAATCCCACTACAGTGGGGAAAAGGGCATGTAACTTTTACTTGCCTTACAGTACTTTACACAGTGCCAGCACTTAACTTCAGTGAAATGAGATTTGGTGAAATGAGTTTTCAGTAATTTGAGCTTTCAGCGATTTGGTCAGGGTGAATTCAAATTCATTGAAATGAGCATGTATATATATATATATATATATATATATATATATATATATATATATATATATATTTTTTTTATAGATCCAACAAAAGTTCTGAATTAATTTTAAAAGTACAAGTGTCTAATTTTCAAAATTGTGTAACACTCTTAATATCAAAATATTTAAACATCCTTTAGCTTATTAGACCAATTCATAAAAATATGTACATTACTGAGGTCAAAGAGAAAGTTTTGCTATTTCTACGTTGTCAAAAAAGTGTAGTTTAAATTGAATTCAAAAGTTACAATGTGCTTAATTCAAATCAGATTCTCTACCCCAGGTTCAAACATATTGAAAAAATCTACTTTACTTTTTATTGAAATGGATGTTCTAATTCAGCAATATAACACTCAAATTTCAGATCTGACTTATCTAAGCGTCACATCCCGACATTAGAATCTGATTACAGCATGTGAAACTGACAACTCACAGCAAACAGTAGCAGCTAATTTCCTCTGTAAGTTTCTTATTCTTCTAATTCTTTTAAACTGTTCTAATCAGCAACAAACATCTAACTTTACTTTATAGGCTCATAGGTAGGTACTAGGCTATAGGTCCTAGGGCCTATATAAGCCTAGTCAAAAGGTACCCTGGCTTCCGCCACCCAAGAAAATTATTTTCCTGTGCTCCTGTCGAGCAGAACCACAGAACGTATCCCCGGGGTGAATTTCCTATCTCCCATCCAGTCATCAAGACTTTTTTGAAGAGTGCTAATGAGGAGCTTTGTTTGATATAGATAGGTAGTTTGTTCCAGAGTATGGGAAGTGTCTGGGACAGGAATCTATCCCTCCAGCATGTTTCTGTTTATTGTGGTGACAAGGTTTAGGTCCCTAAAGTGTATAGCTCGGAGGGATTGGGATTTCTTTAAGTGGAGCATGTCCAACAGCTCTCGGTTTGACATAGCTTTGTATGTTAGGTAGAGATCTCCTCTGAGTAGGCGATATGTGACGGAGTAAAGCTGGAGTTTTTTGAGACAGTCTGCGTAGGGCATCTGTTTAAGGCTGGTAATCCTCTTTGTGAGGTATTTCTGTGGCTTTTCCAGTTGTTGTAGATGTCTTGTGAGGTACATACCAAAAGGGGCATTGTGCTCTATAATGGTTTAATGAGTGATGAGTAGAGGGGAACAATGACCTCTTTTTTCCTGGATGAGAAACCTTTTGTGATGAGGTGTGCCATGTAGAAGGATTTCCTGATTACTGTGGTGATGTGATTATCAAAGGAGAGACTACTGTCCACCTGTGTCCCAAGGTCTCTTATCACACTTTCAGTGTTAAGTAGACTACTGCCTATGTGGTAGTTCATGGGTACAGAGGTTTTACCAAAAGGGATGATAATGCACTTTTTGGCATTGAGTTTGAGGCCATGGCTTTGACACCAGGCATCTGTCTCAGTGAGGCCCTTTGGTAGGATGTCCACATTGTTAGGAGTTTTGATTATGGCTCCTAGTTTGCAGTTATCTGCAAACTTTGTTAGCCAAAGACCTTCTTTGTTAGCTTGTACTTCAGAGAAGTAGATATCAAACAGGAGAGGATCAAGGACTGAACACTGTGTACTCCACTTGTCACTGGTCTAAAGTTGGATTTGGAGTCTGCTACATTCACAGTGTGGGTTCTGTCAGTGACCCAGTTGGCAACCCATCTTGTGACATAGGGATTTATACCTAGTTTAGTGAGTTTATCTATAATTCCAGAATAGGGAATGGTGTTGAAAGCCTTGGTGAGATCTAGATAGGCTGTGTGAACCCCCTTACCCTCATCTACAGCTTTGGTGACTGCTTCAAAGAAGTTTATCAGGTTTAGGAGACATGATCTGCCTTTTACAAACCCAAACTGGGTGAGGTCCAGATTTTGGCGATTACCAATGTCATTGTTTATAAGTTCCATGATGCAGACCAGGCTCATCAGGCTAATGGGGAGGTAGTTCCCAGGGCCCATGATGGCTCCCCCTTTGTGGAGTGGGATAACAATCACTGTGTGCCATTCAGTGGGCACAAAACCTGAGGTGAGGCTGTGATTGAACATGGTACTTAGGTGGGGTGCCAGTTCATTCTGTAGTTCATGTAGAATGCAGCCTGGAATGTTGCCAGGTCCCATGGATGCTGTGTTCTTGGCTTTGGAGAGTGTGTTTTTTTACCTGTGCAACCGTGATTACAGGAACTTTGCATTCTTACGGTATAGAGATAGGCCCTTTAGGGGATGAGAGGGGGGGGTAAAGTTAGCACTGAACCTATCTGCAAGGATGCTGGCAATATCAGCTAGTTCTGTATTTTTAGTGCCATTGTGCTGTAACTCAGAGCAGATCTGAGTGTTGCCACTGAGATTCTTGACATAGCTATAGAATGCTTTGTGGTTGTCTTTAGAATCAGTGGCAATTTTGTTTTAGTAACTAGTTTTGGAGGATTTTATGAGGGATCTCAGCTTCTTACTGAGTCTGACCAGGGAGTTCCACCAATCATGGGATTTTACTCTTTTTTGCAGCATTTTCTTTCTTCTGTTGTAGAGTTTGTTTATGGCAGGGGACCACCAGATTGGCTTCCTTTTTTTGGAGGATAGCATCTTGGTTCTGTTAGGGATTGCACGATCCATGCACTCATGTAAGTGCTTATAAACTGCATTTGTGTAGGATGCAGCAGTCATACCTCTATTGTCCATCAGCATGGGTGTCATGAAGTTTGCCATTTCTGTCTTAAGAAGCGTGAAGTTGGCTTTGGAGAAATTCTTTACTGTTATTTCCCTAATGGGAGGTGGGTGTGGTTTGTGGATGTCTAGGGTGATTAGCTTGTGGTTGGATCTGACCAATGAGGAATTGACCTCTGGTGTGGAACACCAGTTACCCATGTTGGTAATGACCAGGTCTAGGATATTGGTGACCGTGGTGGGGGTGTGGATGAGTTGATCCAAGGCATTGGAATTTATGAATTCCATAAAACGTTGAGCACAAGAGTTGGTACATGAGTAGTTTTCCCAGTTAATGATGGGGTAGTTAAAATCACCCATTATTAGGGTGTTATGTTGTATCCTAATATTTTCCAGTGTATCAAGAAATGAGGAGTGGGAATCCTGGGGCATGGTGGGGGATCTGTAGCATGCTTCAACTGGGATTGCGGTCTTGCCCAGAGTTAGTTGCACTTGGATAATCTCGGATGCATTATGCTGAGCAACTAGCCTGGAGGTTTGGATAGCCTTAATGAATATGGACACACCTCCGCCTTTAGTGTTTCGGTCCAGGTAAGGTGGCGAAAGGTGTGGTATGAATTATAGCTGGTAATGCAGGGGTGCTGTATGGAGCCTTGAACCAGGTCTCTGTCACTGCACAGATGTTGATGTTCTCCATTTTAAGGAGTGCCTCGAGTGAGTGCATTTTGAGGTTTAGACTTCTAGCATTGAGTAGCATTACCCTCAGATTTTGCTTGCTTATACCTGTTTCGGTGGTGAATTTGTCATTTGAACCTTGCCTAAAAAAGGCACTATAGGGGTGGCAAGAGCCTTAGCCAGTATCCAGAATTCCAAGGGTGACAGGTGCAGGCCATCTCTGGCAAAGACTTTTGGTTTGTCGATCATGTCATCCCAGGCAAACAGACACTGGATCCCCTAGGAATGACACCAGATGCTTAGCCAATTGTTGAAGTCAATCATTTTGTCCTTGTACTGTGGTATAATTCTGGGTGATGGCAGAATGCTACTCAGAGCTAGGGTCATACCTGCCTGGACTACAAGATCGGACAGCTCCTCCATGTCTCTTTTCATGTAGTCCAGGGAGGTACTTCTCAGGTCATTCACACCAACATGAACAATGACAGAGTCATATTTGTACTTGTTGTGGAGTGACCTGAGTGCGTGCATTACATGGTGGATCCTGGTGCCCAACAGGCAGCTGACAGTAACTTTCTCCTTTTTTAACCTGGTGAGTGGAACATCAGTGTGCCTGACTATAGAGACACCTATGACTAGAGTGTTGGGTACGTTGTTATGCCTTATGGACTGTGTTTGAGTGGCACACTGAGTTTGTGGGCTATGTGTCATTTGGGTTGTACTGGGGGGGGGTGGAGGTTGCTTGTGTTTCTGCTTTGGAGGTCCCTGTTGCTTGGGCAGATTTTTACTGAGAGCCTCCATGAATGTAGGTGTGTGTTTTGTGTTTCTATGTGTGTGTTTTGGTGGTGTAGGTTTTGAGGGACTATGTGATGAGTGTAGTGTGGTGCAAGTGTTTACCTTCTCCTCTTGACTGTCTAGTCTAGTCTTGGGTGAAGAGAGCTTTGCTTCCAGTTTGGCTATATAAGTGCATCTCTGACAGGTTGTAGTGTTGGCTGGTAGGAGGAGAGGGTTGTCTGTGTACATAAGGTAATTGCTGCATTGCCCCAAGATGCCTAGATTCATCAGGTAGACAGGAGAAAACACCGGGAGCTGACCCTTAGACATGTCTGGATAGGTGCTTATTTATTAAGTACCAAAAACTGTTTTTTCTCTAGACAAGTGAGGAAAGTTGAGTGCTGTAATAATTTGTAGCTTATTTAGTGCTTACAATGAGTTTTGAACAAGTGCTGAGCACAAAGAAACAGATTTGAGTGCTGAAGCTAAAAAAATGGCTAGTTCTAAGAAACAAAATTAAGCTAGAAGGCTTCCCTCCAACACAGAAAGGCTTGGGGGCTCAGAAGCTTACAAACAGTCCTGGATACAGCAAATCTGTATCTGGACTAGACTACTTACAGGAAAGGCAGGAAACAAGCTTAGATTTTTTTTTTTTTTGTAAAGTGGAAAGGGGAAAGGAGGAGCAGAAACTAAGTGGGTTGGCCTTTTCAAATGTTCTCCCTGGATTAGGTAGAACGAGGTAATGACACTAAACAGGGAGTAGTGTCCCAGATCAAATTTACAGTAGGGGTGGGCAACTACAAAGCCACCAAGTATAACAACATGATACCAATAGGGAGGGAGAGTGGGAAACAATATGATACACTCCTTGGCAGGAAATCAGAACAAAAAACCTAAACAGATGCTTAATAAATGTAGACAATTTCCAGTTAATACCTCACACACAGTGAAACTATCTAGAAAAGTATGCAGCAGACAATAAAAGTGCTATAAATAACTCATAAAAATAAGCAAAAACAGGATACTTAATGTTATATATCACAGATCAGTTTGCTCAGCACCCTTCCTCTGATTAGCTCAGTGTGAAATGGCAAAAACACTCACAAGTTAACTTCTTAAGTAACAGAAAGTTGAAATATGAAACAACTTTAAAAAAAGCTTGAAAGAACCAATGATGTGATTACTCCAAGCTGTAGTTCAGGTAACCCCAATCAGCCAATGACCATAAACACTCCACTCTCTCTGAAATGCAGAATGGCTTTGGCTAAACTAAGGTGGCCTTGAACATGTACTCAGACACACAGCCTCCACAAACAACTAGGCCCAAAACACAAGCCTGAATATGGACAATGCTACAAATACCCACACTACTTAGGTAGAAAAAAAAACTGCAGAAATGTTTATCACAGCAGAAAAGCAGCAGTGAGCCTTTAAATGAAAGTTTTAAGCAGATAAAGGAGCAAGGAGACTCTAGAGAAAACTTTTAACTGCAAACAAGTTATATGATACACTCCTTGGCAGGAAATCAGAACAAAAAACCCAAACAGATGCTTAATAAATGTAGACAATTTCCAGCTAATACCTCACACACAGTGAAACTAGCTAGAAAAGTATGCAGCAGACAATAAAAGTGCTATAAATAACTCATACAAATAAGCAAAAAACAGGATACTTAATGTTATATATCACAGATCAGTTTGCTCAGTGCCCATTCTCTGATTAGCTCAGTTTGAAATGGCACATTCTTTTCATTAATACGAACAGCTAAAGTTAATAACACTACAGCATAAGCTATTAACAGTCAGCAAAATGCAACCAAATTATATTTCAGCAACAACTCAATATAAAACATTACTATGGCTTTTGTATTACCAATTCATCACTTCTAAGAAAGGAAAAAACATGTTATATTGAGTAAATTTCTCACACATATATATATATATATATATATATATATATATATATATATATATATATACTTGAAAAAAAAAACAGAAGAAAGAAAAAGAAAGTTCTTTTATGTTTTTACAGAGATTAGTGATGAACTTTGAACTAGATTTTCTTCAGAACAGCTCAAGGTGGGAAGCAAAGCAAGCAAGAATCTAGCAAGAAAGCTGTACATACACAGAAAGGAATTCCACTCCACTGACTGCCATGTCATGTGTAATGCTAAGGGAATAATCCTGAATGTGTGTGCTGGTAACTGTGCCAGTTACCATGAATCTCATATCTGACACAACTTTCAACTCTACTAGAGGTGTTCTGGGGGGGGGATATCTCACTGGGTCATTTATTAGGTGATACAGGGTATGCACTCGAACCATGACTGAAGACATCCATCAGAAATGCGCATACACCCACCAAGGAATGCTATAATGAGACACACACTCAAACAAGAAATATTGTGTGTGTGTTTGGGCTGCTGAAGTCACAGTTCCAGTGCATAGATACATCAGGGTGAACCCTGCTGTACAATCACAGTACTTGTGCTGAAATTTTCACTGTCTGTGCTATCTTTCACAATATTATCATGAGAAAACAGCTTAAACAGGAAGACCAAGGGGAAAGGCCACACATCCCACCACCACTTGCAAGGTCACCACAGCCACACACAGGTGAGGAGTCAGAGGGGAGCCACCAGTTGCTGTGGGTATCAGTAAATATAAGCATGCACAACATGTCCTCACTCTGGCCAAGAGACAATGGATAGCACACATGCTGACCATCTAATGGGGTTCAGCTTTTATTCTATCCACATACATATAGTAAAATTAATGCAAGGCAACACTTACAACCTTTAATTACTCATGTAATGGCTGTGTAATGCTAGTGTCACATAGAGTCAGCCCTGAATTAAAACACTTGTAACTGCTGGACTATCACGGTAAGTGTTGAACCTGGAATAGGAAAATAAATGGTTAAGAACACAAATGAAAGGCAGATCCTTGCATACCATTACTTGCTAATGTACCTTAGTAGAAGGTGTGTGAGTTTTACGTCAGTGACATCAGTATGTGACAAGACTGACATGTCGATAGATGTGTGCTCTTGATCAACTAATAGACCGTATGCATCAAAAATACATGGAATACAAAAACATCTAAGAAAACAGTACAATTTTCAAAAGAGCATCATAAACACATATATACTAAGCACTCAGTCAGCTGTGCACCCTGTGCATTAGACAAAAGACATATGTATCCCTAAATTGAAAAGATAGACTCAAGAAGATGGCACAGTTATCATTATTTGCTCAGGGTGTTGTTTGTGGGGGGTGGGTGGGTGGGCAGGAGACCAAGGCTGACACAAAAGGTGGATGTGAGTAGCAGGCAGGCAGAAATTTAGAATATTATCAAATGGCCAATCAGACAGAATAAGCAGCAAGCCTCACGAATGACCCCATATACCTGTTGTGTGTGTGTGTGTGGGGGGGGCATTTATGGTGAAACATTGTGTGAGTGTCTGCAAGAAGATAGCCAAGGTCTGTGCTAGCTCTACATCCTGGCATGTCAGACAGTGTGAGCCATGCATACTACAGGCAACAGTTCATCATCATCACCCCCAAATGCATGAACTGGCTCTTCC
The DNA here is from genome assembly GCF_019279795.1 of Protopterus annectens. Taxonomy (NCBI): domain Eukaryota; kingdom Metazoa; phylum Chordata; order Ceratodontiformes; family Protopteridae; genus Protopterus; species Protopterus annectens. Next base: position 853,729,368 of record NC_056745.1, read on the forward strand.
AAGAATTGCATTGGCACATCCATGCTCATGGCCAGATGTGCTGCTACTACATGAGCATGACTGATGTCTACTGGATGAGCTCTCTGCATGAATACACCCAGGGCCATGATCCCATGGCCTACCATGTCTGGGTGTGGACACCTGAACCACTGACAGAGCAATGGAAGTAGTGCCACTACAGAAGAGTGATCGGGTATGGCTACATTGGCTAACAGCACATGATGCTGCTGACCAACATTCACATGGATACTGTCCCCATCCCAGCAGACATTTCATCACAGGCACTGCCCTTTCCATCATGTCATTCACCTAATCCACTGAACTGGCTACATAGTGGAGGCAGTCATGCATGTCATCCTGTGCCATATCTACAACCCTAAGCATGGCCTCAGAGGCCCTAATGGAATGTGTCTGTGCCTCTTGACTGCCCTAACATACATCGAGTGGCACATGACACACCAGGATCAGGGAGAAGGTGGACAGCAGGCCTCCTCCAAGGACTCCTAACAACCATCCTGCGTGGCACATCACCCATACTTTGGCTATGACCAGACTCAACTGGCACTGGAACTTCAGTAACCACACTACTATCAAGTGTTTCATACTCCACTTGTCCAATATCTGAGGAATAAGTGGAGTAGGTATGCATAGGTCTACTGACTGATGTTAAGGAAAATACAGTGGATAGCTGAATGTCAACCTCAGTGTCTAATTCAACTTTGCACCCTCTGACTTGCTCCATTTGACCACCACCATCATCAGTCTACCAATACTCCAATATCAGGTGGTAAACATCCTACACTTCCACTGTCAGGATCACCTGTGATAATAAGCATCAAACATGGGAAATAAATTAATAGTATACTAAATATTTAAACTAATTTATATGATAACAGACTAACACTGGTCTCACTATTGCATATGGTACAGCAATACATGCACTCATTACACACAACTCACACATACAGATAAATGCATATATCTGACAAATGGTAATCAATAATCAAAATTTTTGCTTACCATGTGCAGATGACTCCACACTTGGTAGGGAGGATGGTCCTGAAAGAAATGAAGCAAGGGAGGGATGCAAATTAAACATTGCAATGGGAATAACAAGGGGACAATGAACACACAATTGCCTATAGGTTTGTTAAGAATAGTTTTAACTGTAAATTGGCTAACATGTCCACTCACAGCCCATGAGTAATGAACAAGTGTGTGATATAAGTCTATTAATTTATCAATAGGTTCATAAAAAGAAGAAAAATTCTCAGGAAGTATTACTTACATTTTTATATATTTTACTAGGCAAGTTTAATCTAATACATGCCATATGTAGGCTTACCTGGAAGCTCCTCCTGTGTCAGAGTTGTTCTATCAGACACATCAGTACTGACATCAGCCACATGTTGGTGTGTACATTCTACTGAGTCCTCTGGATCTCTAACAGTGGACAGAAACTCTTCATTTGGTGTCAGTGGGGGCTCAATAGCAGCCCCCCTGTGGCCAGCTGTTCAAGGTCAACTGCAGCTGCTCTCCTCTGGGCTGATTAAATCATATCAGTGGTGTTATGATGCACCTGATCTTTATTCCTGGTGCAACCCCCTACTGCATTGATGTTGTTCATTAACTAGTTCCACATCTGCATTATAGCAGCTATATCCAGATGTCCTCTTGAAAGCAGAAAGGTGCCATGACACCTGAATGCCTGCATTATGACATCATTTTCTGAGTCACTGAAAGGAGGTTTACATAGATTTGTATGATTGGGTGTCATAATCCTATGTGACATAAAACAGAGAAGAATACAACACATAAGTATCATCTAACTACATTCCTGATTATATACACAAATTTGTCAACATTAAGCACTGGAAACATTCATTTCAGTAATTAAAACTGAAGGTTATATGGCCGTACCACATCACATTCACACATAAAACAATGTTTGGTCCAAACCATGCAATACCACTTTAGCAATTTGTTATGTTTCCCACTGAAATAATAGGATGACTACACATTTTCAAGAGAAAAGTACTCGAAACACATGTTTTGTGGCAACACACATGGTAGGTGGTCCTCTCACCCCCAGAACAACAAACAAATGAAGGTTTGTACAAACCAATGAATACCACATAATTCAATTGGTATTTATGCTTTACACAATTCTTACAATGTGACACATTTACAACAGAAAAGTCAATTTTATATGATTGCCAGTCACCTTTCATTCTGCCCACCACTTCCCTGGAGGTGTCTCTGGGCCATATTAGAAGCATAACACCCTGTGTCATTGACATGGTTCATTACATTTCCCTGCAATAACATAGAAGACTGTAAAATAACAATTTTAACAATAACACTTATGTGATGAAAGTTAATAACCTGCATATTTGAGAAATATAAATGCCTGCCAAATTACCTGCGCAAACAGTGAACTACAAGAAATGCATACAGATAATAGTTCCATGTTATTCTATATATATATATATATATATATATATATATATATATATATATATATATATATATATATATATATATATATATATATATATATATATATATAAAACATTTGCTTTGTAACAAGCTACAAAATTTAGAATGCACTTGAAAAATACAATCATACCTTAGCAAAATGAGAAGATTTCTCTGCAGATAAATCAAAAGGAATAGCATCTTATGTTTTGTTTAAATACACACGTCTCCTCACCTTCAAGTTCTCTAGCTACATGGTCACCTTTTTATAGTGTGGATTCAGGTCTCTGAGCACAGTGAAGATGCAAATGATGTGTGAACTCATTAGAATTGCTGATTACCAAACTTTTCACTTTGTGTATCAGATGTAAACATAATTTAGGCAATACCTCACCGTTAGTTGTTAATGGACTGCAACTGTGAATGATTTGTGGGAGAGAGAAGGAAGACACAACAACAATTCAGACTACCTTACCTGCATTGAGTGTGTCACCCATGATACACTCACAAAATGTAGAAGTAACTTTAGCAAGCTTTTAAATGGAACTAAACAGCACACATTTATCATTTTTGTTCACTAATAGCCATACTCTCTTGCCTTTGCTGAAAAATGTTTTTCACCATCATGCATTTAAAGGACAATGATATAAAATGCACTATAGACTACATGTCTGTGCATACAGCACAGATAACAGAAGAATGATCACAGTAGAAGGAGAAGACCAAGCTGCACTGGTGCAAACATATTCATAAATGGTTGTGTGATTAATCATTGCAGTAAATATGTAAGCCACACGTACAAACAAATGAGATTGCACAAGTGTGTATGTCTTGTTAATACTGTAGTGGCAATGGGATTTGTTTGCATGCACATGATTTGCTTTCCTACTGCAAAGTTGTTTCTGTAGCAAGGAGAGATAAGACTGTCTCTGTGTGTTGTGTGTTTTGTAAGTTCATTAGTATGACAGTTCAAATCCAGAGTTGTGTAAAAATCTCTAACAAAATATATTTTGTAATTTTTTTTTTATTTTTAATATTCATTTTTGTGCAGCATGCAGCTTAATGCAAACACAGTGAAACATATAAATATTTTAAATTTAATGGAAGTTTCCTTAAGAAGCACAATTCAACTTAGCACTATTGCACAGTGGTCAGCAGCTTCTATGATAAGGAGAGCATAAATTAGAGTTGTGAATGAACTGTGAGTGTACCACACCTGGTAAACACAATGAAGCACAGCACCAAGGATAGAGAGACCATGGTTCAGGACCCACATTTTTTGAATGATAAAAAGTTAATAATCGTTTTGCACAATAACAATGTATTTTGGCCTTTGCCTGTCTCATTTGCATGTTGCTCACCTGTGTGTAAACACAGCATACTACCACAGACAAAAAAGATGCATTGTAACTTGCTAAAAAGATACACCCTGGGATTCAGCAAACTTCCATGCAAGAATAGCTTATTCTTGCATGGAAGGGACTGTTCCCATGCAGCACGGCAGGGTGCCATGCATATGTATGAAGGCACACCACCATGCTCTAAAACAGACATGGTTCTGTGTGCGAGTGTAGGGGGCGTGTCCAAGACCAGTGCTCTCACAATACACCCCCCCCCACACACACACTGCACTCCAGAATTGCTATTCGGCAATTCAAAATGAATGAAAGTCTTCAAGGACCCATTAGTGTCTGTGGAGAAAATAAGAGACAGCCACACCTCTCAACTTTACAGATCTTCGCAGAATGTCCAGATTACTGCTTCATATTTTTGATGTGTTCCCCTAAAATCTGCACCTGTTTGGCAAATAGCTGTGAATTGAAGTCATTAAGTAATGACAAATACATGAGTTTAAGATTCTACATCCTCAGAAAATACATGCTAATCCAAAGCCTGTCATTCTATCAAAGTTTTAAGTTTCTAACAGCAATATTTAAAATATATTCCTTATTTTTTTTTTCCTGTGTGCAATAACATTTAAGTGTAGCTGTGCGGGTTTGCTCATCATGCAGCTATGCATAGCAGAGTTTAAACATCAAAAGAAGCTAAATAGAAATATACACAGTACTAATAGCAAAACTGGAGTAGTGTAGTGGTTAGAACATTTGTTTAACATGCAATCAAGCACAGTTCAAGCCCCACAGCAGTCCAAATATTTTCACGTGTGAAACACAACTAAAATGTATTTTTCATAAATAGGTAGTGAATATTATTATGTATATGCTACCCAGGGTAGTGTAGCAGCCCTAAACATGAGGTGTCAATGAAATTTAAAGTTTAAGCAAGATTTAGCATAGCTAAGCAGATTTACGCACTGGTAAGCAGGGCTAAGCATCTACCCCTTTAACCAACAGTTATCTTAGCTAAGCATGTTTGCCCAGTGCTTAGCTTAGCTCAGCAGTTTCAAAACTGAGCAATCACAGTAAAGGGTGGGAAATTAGCCCTATTTAAACACCCAGGTGGGAATACAGCTCATAACCAGTTGTAGCCCCCTACTGTAGGCACTATGGCAGGTGTTGGTGAAGGTGTGCGCTTTCGAGCACAGTGCTGGGGTATTCAGGAGTCCATGGTCATGGTTGGACTCCTCATTAAAGACCATGAAGGGTGACTGCTGCAGGACCAGTACCAGAACTCCCAATACAAAGCAGAGGCCTGGGACCAACTTGCCTGAGATCTCACCACTGCCACTGGCATCCCTCGGACTGGTGAGCAAGTCAGCACCACGTTGCCGACTTGAAGCAGAGGAAGAGGGACCTTTTGGACCACTGGGTCCAAGATGCTCGAGAGAGGAATGCTCTAACCATGTGTATGTATTAGTCAAAATAAGTGTTTTCCCAAGTCCAGCCTGTATATGTGATGGATAGGTATGCATAAATGTTTTTCTTTTCTCCTGTACAGCTGTAGACGAGAGGGCTGTGAACTTGGAAGCCCACCCCAGCAGTCTGCAAAGGCTTCGTCGTGAGGTTGATGAATAACAATCTAGCTGATATTATGTAAGGCAAATAAATAAAACTTATTAGAATGTCACCTTGAAGTATTGAAAAACAGGTATGGTTTTTAGTGACTGAAGAAGCTAGTAGGAAGTAATAGTGACATACAGGTCACATATCAATAAAAGTGTAATTACCTGTCAATAAAGGTGAAAACCCCAGACTGGCTGTGTTTACTCTGGTACTGTATGACTGGAAAGTTTCATGCACAAAGATATGATATCAGAATAGTAATGTTGTGTTAACCACTGTTTTCTACACTGTGCTATGTCAAAAGATATGTATAGGAATGTATATAAAAGAATATTGTAATCACAAGGTGAAATTGTACAACCAAGAGAGAATTAGAAAGAAAACATTCAAGGAAGTGACAGCAGTTTTTCAATAGCTCATTCTGATGAAACATAAACATGTTGTATTTTTAGCAGAAACAGCCACGGTATGAATCTTGGGAGTTGTAGTGAGCTGTATGCATAATTTCAAGTAGCATTTTGTGAATATGTGTAAAAACAGTCAGGCAGTGTCAACATAAATTCCATCCACAGATCTTCCAGGTGAAAGAAGGCATAAAGTAGCTATAAGAAGCCAGTAGTAATACTGTGTCCAACACCCACAGTCCAACCCCAAGGCTGCAAATGACAGCAATATAAGTACATACACCAAGTGGTCTCCCCCAAGAAATGTTCAATAGTGTCATGCTGTCACAGCTACTGGTCCCTCCTACTAACAACCAGGGTGACTCGATAGAAATCAAGGCAGAGTATATCAGTAACACACACACACTCACACACACACACACACACACACACACACACACACACACACACACACACACACACACACACACACACACACACACACACAGTATGCGTGCACACATGTAACCCTGACTATGTGAATATGGGTAGAATCAGTCACATAGTATTAGCAAACATTCCCTCCACAGGTCTTCCAGGTAAGATAAAGTATAAAGTAGCTATAAGAAAGCTGTAATTATGGTGTACAAACATACCACTGCCCAACTCAATGCCATAGTTGTTGGAATAATACCTGTAGAGTAATGATTAGAGCAATGATCATTAAAGCTGTGACCACTGCAAGAATCTACATTTGTTAACTGACATCTCTCTCTCTCTCTCCCCACCATATCTTCACCAATAATCTAAACACATAAATGAATGGGCATGTTTTCCACCAAACCTACTGTTAGGACATGTGTCCTGTTGTTCTACAAATGTTGAAATGTATTGCAATTAATGTTCCCTGTTCAAATACTATCATTGGTGGCCTGTTGTTATCAGTGTAATCTCCATGCCGGTGTAATGCCCACTGTGGTTCCATATATGCATGTGTTCTGTTGCTATGCAAATGTTCCAAATCTGTTGCTTTGGGTTAATGTGAATACTCTTTCATGCTGTTATAACTAATCCTGGAATGTGTTTACCATTACTAACCAACATCTATTCTAAAACTGCAGCACCATAGCACATCAGGGAAGGCCGATCCCAGCAGATCCGCCTCTCCCTCCTCATCTGGCCGTGGTACCAAGCCCCAGCACATCTGGGACCCACCCCAAGACCTCCTCATCTGCTGGTCATTCACCACCTTCGGGTGGAACCACCGCTAGGAGATGGGGCTCACCCCCCCCCGGGCACTGGTGCGGACAGGATCCTGTCACCCAAAGCGAGGTCCAGGGTCTGGTGCATAGCAAGCTCTGCAAGGAATTGGGAGATCTGCTACACCAGCTTGTGGGTCGCATGTCGCAATTAGAGGGTTAGCCTACCCCCTACTGCTCAGTCTCCAGCACAGCCACTTCGGGGCTGTGAAGGTATAGTGGTGACTGCCCATGAGTGGGGACTTCAGTCCCACTGTATCCATTTGTGGGCTTGTGGACTTCCGATTACCAAACACCCCTCCCATTCCAAGGTGTTTACCTACATATGTGTCATATACCACCCCTGTATGCTGTCTTGTCTGTCTTGTCTGTCTTCTTACCCAACCTACCTCCCCAAATATACCTACTATCCTTCCCCAACATCCCACTCTTACCTTAAAAAAATGGCAATCTGTTCCCCAAAAAAAATGTCAACCCATATATAGCTGTTCATTTCACACGTGTCCACTGGACACATGTAATCCTATCTAATTGACTTCACAACACATTATTGTTGTCATTACCCCTCTGTCTCAGGGGTTTGAGTGTCCAAATATACCTCCAAATTCATTATATATGCACAACTGTTGCTGTGGAAGAAATGGACAGCTATGGACCTTCCCTACACCCATCTTGCACATCCCTAGCTGTCTTTCCTATTGCTTTACCTCTTTGTGCCCCCTTTTTCACCACTTTTAAAGAAATTAGCAGGGAGGTAAGCAGGAGCAAGCATCAGAAAGTGGGATTAAGCCTGCCTGTGCAGTGCTAGGTGATGCCTACACAGAGTAAGCACTTTTAGAGCTAACTGTAAGCATATTTAACCAGAAGTTAGCATTGCTTACTGCTGTGCAAACCTGCGCAAACCCGCTTACAACTGCTTAAAAGTGCCTTAATCAGTCTGTATCCAGCAGCCCTTGCTCTGCCCAGCAACAAAATAATCAGCCCTTGCAAGTCTTCAACCCAGGACCCTGCAAATAATAGCCACAGCAAATTACCACTAAGCTATGTGAGCTGTACATAGGTCTAATGTTTTTTCAAACATATCATGCAGCACAGTCATTCAGCAGTAAGGAAAATGTATTTGTATATGCATATATATATATATATATATATATATATATATATATAGATATATATGTGTGTGTGTGTGTGTGTGTGTGCGTGTGTATATGTGTGTGTGTAATGCAGTCAGACATCGGATCCACACTCCTGCAACAAATCTGACCAAAGGCTGTCTAAATGAGGTTGAAGGGGCCCAAACTAGGGACCTCTTTTCATTATTGCCCTTATCCCACCCTCCCCAGCAGAACTGTTCCACCTTGCAACAAAATAATAAGGCTTGCCAAGTCTTTGACCCAGGAACTTGTAAACTATAATCAAAGCAATGTACCATTACACCATCTGAGCCCTACAAAATACTGATGACATTCCAAACATATCAGTCAGTACAGTCATCCAACAGTAGGGAAAGGAGTCTGTAGAATCAGTCAGGTACTCTATATATACATGTATATATGTATGGAGATGCATATATGTGGACAAATCTATACATAATACACACACACACACACACACACACACATATATATATATATATATATATATATATATATATATATATGTAGAGAGAGAATGAAAGAGATACATCCACATGTATATCCACATATATGCATATATATATATATATATATATATATATATATATATAAGTGAATAAATACACACACACACACACACACACATATATATATATATATATATATATATGTATATATATATATATATATATATATATATATATATATATATATATGAATATATGTATATGTATACAGAAATATACAGAAATATATGACAGCTACAAAGGCATGCAATCAGAGGGTCATGCTGCTGCACACTAGACTTCTAAATCTTTAAATGCACTCACTGGAAGTATTCCTTAAAATGGGGAACAATGACCTCTGTGTTGTAACAGAGACCTGGTTAAAGGCAGCAGGAAGCAGCACTGCAGTACCAGCCTATAATTCATTCCACCACCTTTGGCTACAGAACCTGGACTGAAGCTCCAAAGGTAGTGGTATTTTCATATCCGTTAAGGATGCACACACCTCCAGAATGGTAGACCAACATTATGCATTACAGATCCTGCAGGCGTAGCTAACATTGGGTAAGACAGTGGTTCAGGTTGTAGCCTGCTATAGGTCCCCAAACATGTCCCAAGATTCACACTCCATGCCCATAAACACCCTGGAGAATATTAGTGTCCAACCTAACACTCTCATACTGGTTGACTTCAACTACCCCACCATTAAATGGGAAAGCTACTCATGTACCGATGCATATCCCCATCACAATGACCTTCTCCTTGCTAACATGGGCAACTGTTGCTCTACACCAATAGTCAACTCCTCCCTTGTTATAGCTGATGCAAATTAATCAATTTTGGAAATATACAGCCCTCCCTCCCCACCCCCTGCATAGGTAACCACCATGAAAAGCTTTTCGAAAGCTAACTATGGCCTCATAAAAACAGATGTGGTTAACCTCACGGCAGCCATGCAAATGGAGACTAGTTGCATGACAGCTGAATCAAATAACAATGCACTATGAACACATACACAAATGCATGGATACTGCCATACCCAATACAACTAGGACCCTCACTCCAAATAAAGGAAGCTGACGTGATGGTCCCCTGCCATAAAGAAACTGTAAAACAGAAGGAGGGAACTGATACAGAATAAGGTGAAGTCCCAAGACTGGAAATAATCCCTTATCAGCCTCAATTAAAAGTTGAGATCCCTCATCAAATACTACAAAGTTAGCTGTGAGAACAGAATTGGAGCACATAGTAAAGACAAACACAAGGCCTCATACAGTTATGTAAAGAATCTCCATGGCAATACCAAGATTTGTTCTGAGGTACTAAACAATGGTACCTCCCAGACTTGAGCCAACAAATAATGCCAATATACTGGCATTTTGAGTGCAAACTTTACCCCTCTCTCCCCAAAGGACCAATAACAATACCAGTACACTGCCAAGCACCCAATATTACTACAGCAGAGGTTAAACCACCACTGCCCAAGGCCAAGAATACAGCTTCTATGGGACCCAATAATATCCCTGGCTGTGTTCTACATGGACTACAGTGTGACCTGACACCTCACATGTGTGCCCTGTTCAAGCACAGCCTCACCTCAGGCTTTGTCCCTACTGAATTGTGCACTGTTATATTCACCCCTCTCCAGAAAAGAGGTGTGACTACAGACCCTGGGAAATACTGCCACAATTGCCTGACAAGTCTGTTATGTGAAGCTATGGAATGCATCATCATGCATCTAATAAACAGGGATATGGGAATCTGCAGACTCAGGATCCCATACAGTTTACTTTCGTGAAGAGTAGGTCATACCTGCTCATTCAACCTGGTCCACTTCTTGGCGTCAGTCACCTGAGCTGTGGATGAAGGCAAGGTGACACATACAGCCTACCATGATCTGGCCAAAGCCTTTGATAACATTCCCCACTCACTAAGCTAGGCATCAACCCTATATCACTAGGTGAGAACAGAGGCACAAGCACAGGGGTAGATTGGACATACTGCTGTCATACATTGAGACAGTTGCAACATCCTTTATGAGGAATATGACGTTGGTAATACCAATAGATGTATTTACTGACTGCATTCCAGAGAGTCCACGACTGATTTACCAAGGACACTAGCTGTCTGGGGTACAGACAAAACATAATAGGCAGACATGTATCCAGTCTCTGGACAGAGTGCCAGTGGAGAGGTATGTCAGAGACATCATTGTGAGTTGTGATGTCACACACTAAATGCATGTCTACCCAAATCCTTTCAATCTATCAATCCACCATGTGTGTAACAGCACTGATGACATAGACTCTGTTCACAAATCTGGGGATATGTCCCCCATGTTGATTGGCTGTCTCCACATGTCCTGTCCTGTGACATATTGCCACCTACTGTATGTGAATCTGGTGGCCACCACCTCTGTATTGTCCCTCACGCAGGCAAGGAAAAGGGGCAAGGCCCAATTTAAGGACTGTCCCATATGTCGGAACTAGCAGCAGTGTCCAAGTCCACAGCACAATACAATGTGGGCACCTACATAGTGGTATGGCCGTAACAATACCTGACATTTGCACATCTGTACAGAGGACAGAGAGAAAGTTGATAGCCAACAGGTTATGCATTAGGATGAATGTTTTAAAGGATACACATCTGAAACTGAAAGGTATGCCATTACTACATGACAGCAGTCCTCAATGACATGTTAAAAAAACATAGTAGTCTTCAGTTAATATCAACCTATCAGATCAATATCTAATAGGAGATACATATAAACATACAGCTCAAACACCAAGAGCAAGATAGTCAGTACTCAGAGTCCAGTTTAGCATGCAGGGGTGTATGGTTCCAGTACTACAATCTGCTATCTACTCTTACTTGGTAAAGCACTGTTAAAAGTACTAACATAATGATACAATATCTGTTAAACTATTTTTGTCAACCAGTGCACTATAGCTGGTGCAACATGCAAGTGTGACTGTATATAACCTGGGGTACTACCCATGTATGAAACAAACACAAAGAGAAAAGATTGTGGTTCTACCAATGTATACTCAGGTGCCCCATACAGTATACTCACACCCCTTGCTACTGTAATGACAGCACATAGAAGCATGTTATGTACAGGGAATAAAATACACATATTAAAGATGTCATTACCCTGCTATTTTATCAGACTGGAATGTGATCACTGGTTACTAAGGCTGAGCTAAGCGTAGCAGGTTTATGCATTGCTTAAATGTAAATGATAAGCAGGTGTGCACACTGGTAAGCGAAGCCTACATGATGCAAGTGCCTATTCCTTTAACCATACGTTAGCACTGCTTACTGTTGTGCAAACTACCGCAAACATGCTCAAAGCTGCCTTAACCACTCTATATTCAATAGTCCTTGTTCTGCCTAGCAACAAGGTACACAGCCCTTGCAGGTCTTGAACTCTGCACACCACAGCCAATGCAATTTTCCAGTGAGCCACATCAGCTGTATGGTTTTAGGATGTTTTCTCAAACATACCCTTCTTTATAGCCGGTTTACAATAGGAAAGAGACAATGTGCAATTAGGAAGGATTGGTATCTATAAATATATATCTGAATAGAAACATACATATATAGAGAGAGATATGTAGGGAGATCCATATATGTGTACAACAATATATAGATAAATTAGCAATAAATTCTTAGGTGTACATTATATATATATATATATATATATATATATATATATATATATATATATATGTGTATATATTAAATATATATATATTCCGCCATTAACAAACTTTACAATAAGAGGAGAAAGCTATTACATGATAGAACAAAATCCATAAAAGGGAAGTCACCCCTGATCATTATTAGTAAAAAAATACGAGCACTCATAAAATCAACTAAGGCCAATTTTGAGAGAAAAATTGCCATGGATTCAAAGGACAATCATAAGGCCTTTTTCAGCTATGTTAGGAACCTGGGTGGAAACTCACAGATATGCTCAGAATTAGTCCAAAATGATACAAAAATCACTGAACCCACAGACATTGCCAACATACTGGCAGACAGGTTCAGTGCAAACTTCACCCCCTCTCCCCTAAAGGAGAGATAACTATCCCAGCAGTGTAGCCTCCCGGACATCTCAAATGCGCAGGTGAAAGCTGCTCTCTCTAAAGCTAAAACACAGCATCAATGGGACCGGATGGTGTCCCCGGCTGTGTGCTACACGAGCTAAATGAGGAATTAAACCCGCACATAAGGCAGCTGTTTAATCTCAGCCTTACCACAGGATACGTGCCCAAGGAGTGGCGACGGCAACTGTGGTCCCACTCCACAAAGGTGGCGCCCACGGGACCCTGGTAATTACCGCCCATAAGCTTAACAAGTCTAGTCTGCAAAGCTATGGAGAGGATCATAATGGAGCTCATAAACAAAGATATAGGGGACTTGCAGACATTGGACCCGACCCAGTTTGGCTTTGTCAAGGGAAGATCATGCCTTTGAACTTGGTCGACTTCTTGAAATAGTCACCAAGGCCATTGATGAGGAAAGGCAGTCCATACAGCCTACCTTGACCTTGCAAGGCTTCGACACAATACCCCACTGGTATTGTAGAAAAACTTACCAGCTTAAATGTAAACCCATATGTCACAAGATGGGTTGCAAACTGGCTTAAGGACAGAACCCACAGGGTTAGAGTTGCTGGCGCTGTCAGACTCCAAGCCGGTCACAAGTGGTGTCCCACAGGGCTCGGTCCTTGGCTCTATTGTTTGGCATCTACTTCTCAAGTACAGGCCAACATGGGAGGACTTTATTGACAAAGTTTGCAGATGACTGCAAACTGGGCGCCATAGTGGAAAGTGCATCGGACACTGATATCCTTCAGAAGGGACTCACGGAAACAGATAGCTGGTGCCAGAGCCATGGCCTGAAGTTAAACGCCAAAAAAAAATTAAAAACTAGCTGTCTGGTAGACAAAACATAATAGGCAGACATGTATCCAGTCTGTGGACAGAGTGCCAGTGGAGAGGTATGTCAGAGACATATCATTGTGAGTCGTGATGTCACACACTAAATGCATGTCTACCCAAATCCTTTCAATCTATCAATCCACCATGTGTATAACAGCACTGATGACATAGACTCTGTTCACAAATCTGGGGATATGTCCCCCATGTTGATTGGCTGTCTCCACATGTCCTGTCCTGTGACATATTGCCACCTACTGTATGTGAATCTGGTGACCACCACCTCTGTATTGTCCCTCACACAGGCAAGGAAAAGGGGCAAGGCCCAATTTAAGGACTGTCCCATATGTCGGAACTAGCAGCAGTTTCCAAGTCCACAGCACAATACAATGTGGGCACCTAGATAGTGGTATGGCCGTAACAATACCTGACATTTGCACATCTGTACAGAGGACAGAGAGAAAGTTGATAGCCAACAGGTTATGCATTAGGATGAAGGTTTTAAAGGATACACATCTGAAACTGAAAGGTATGCCATTACTACATGACAGCAGTCCTCAATGACATGTTCAAAAAACATAGTAGTCTTCAGTTAATATCAACCTATCAGATCAATATCTAATAGGAGATACATATAAACATACAGCTCAAACACCAAGAACAAGATAGTCAGTACTCAGAGTCCAGCTTTGCATGCAGGGGTGTATGGTTCCAGTACTACAATCTGCAATCTACTCTTACTTGGTAAAGCACTGTTAAAAGTACTAACATAATGATACAATATCTGTTAAACTATTTTTGTCAACCAGTGCACTGTAGCTGGTGCAACATGCAAGTGTGACTGTATATAACCTGGGGTACTACCCATGTATGAAACAAACACAAAGAGAAAAGATTGTAGTTCTACCAATGTATACTCAGGTGTCCCATACAGTATACTCACACCCCTTGCTACTGTAATGACAGCACATAGAAGCATGTTATGTACAGGGAATAAAATACACGTATCAAAGATGTCATTACCCTGCTATTTTATCAGACTGGAATGTGATCACTGGTTACTAAGGCTGAGCTAAGTGTAGCAGGTTTATGCATTGCTTAAATGTAAATGATATGCAGGTGTGCACACTGGTAAGTGAAGCCTACACGATGCAAGTGCCTATTCCTTTAACCATACGTTAGCACCGCTTACTGTTGCGCAAACTACCGCAAACACGCTCAAAGCTGCCTTAACCACTCTGTATTCAATAGTCCTTGTTCTGCCTAGCAACAAGGTACACAGCCCTTGCAGGTCTTGAACTCTGCACACCACAGCCAATGCAATTTTCCAGTGAGCCACATCAGCTGTATGGTTTTAGGATGTTTTCTCAAACATACCCTTCTTTATAGCCGGTTTACAATAGGAAAGAGACAATGTGCAGTTAGGAAGGTTTGGTATCTATAAATATATATCTGAATAGAAACATACATATATAGAGAGAGATATGTAGGGAGATCCATATATGTGTACAACAATATATAGATAAATTAGCAATAAATTCTTAGGTGTCATTATATATATATATATATATATATATATATATATATATAATATAACATATATATATATATATATATATGTTTTTATATATATATATATATATGTTTATATATAGATATATATATATGTTTATATATATATATATATATATATATATATATATATATATATATATACATCATACATATATATATATATATATATATATATATATATATATATATATATATATACATACATATATATATATATATATATATATATATACATATATATATATATATATAAGCTCAGAGGTGACCTTTGCCTAACATACAAGGCCATGCCAAACCCAGATTTGATGAATATGCTTCACCTCAAAAATCTAGATCCCAGAGCCACAAGGGCAGGAGACTTAAACCTACACGGCTATTAATAGGACGCTGGAGGGATAGATTCATCACCCAAAGACTCCTATGCTGTGGAATAAAATTCGCATATGTGAGGCAGAGCATGCTGGCCTTGTTCAAGAGAAATCTTGACCAATGGATGGGAGATTGCAGATATACCCCAGGGATTACCTCAGTGTCACTGCTCAACAGAGGCACAGCAAAATAATGGGTATAGTTCCATACTAAAGTGGCGTAAGCACAAAACTATGGCTAGGCTTGTAAATGCCCTCGGGCAGATAGCCTAGTATGAACCTATGAACCTATGAACCTATGAACCTATATATATATATATATATATATATATATATATATATATATATAGATATATTTTAGTATATGCATACATGTTCCAAAATTCCTATACAAACATATGCTGCTGATAGACCACCCACAACTGGGCAGCATGCGCTGTTGGATACAAAAGCAGCCATGACACCTACCCCACCCCCACAGTCCAAATTAATAAATGAACAGTACATTGCTACAAAATAATGATAGGCCATACACAATGGCCAGACATACAACAACCTCTTAGCAAAACAAATAAAATGTCTGAACATAGCAAAGAAAAATACAACCAGCTAGTAATTCACACATGTTTATAATACCCTGATATCTTGACCAAAGCCTTCAAGGAGTAAATCATTACCAGAAATGCATGCCTTAATCACAAGAAGCATTAACACCTAATTACATAATTGAATATACAGCCTCCAATTACACTCCTCATTTAACCCTTTATGGGATAAAGTATCACAGTTAATATTAATACATTGAGTCTGTACATAAAAATGGTCCTTTTATGAATGTTTCATCAAACTGAGGAACAGACGTTTTCAGAAACAGTACCTTGGGACCCACTACTGTCCCCATGGTGAGATTTATTCAAATGTATGCCTATAGAACTGTCATATTTCTTTTCAGTAATATGTATCACCTGCTCTAACAGCCTAGTTTTAAAACATGTGTTGCTGCCCCCACATAGAATATGTTACAAGGGCATCTAAGAGCATTCTCTATACACCAGCCTCTTGAATGTACAGACTTCAACATGTTTCCCAGCCATTCCCCTCAGGAGGAAGTACAGTACTAAATACTGATAGACCAGTATACCTATCAACCTACTACTGATTGCCATCTGGACAAAGTCTGCAAAATTTGGTACGAGGCCCAAATAGCATACTTGAAATATGCGTTAACATGAAAAGTGGTTCAGGTTTGGAATCTCCATGGCAATACCAAGATTTGTTCTGAGGTACTAAACAATGGTACCTCCCAGACTTGAGCCAACAAATAATGCCAATATACTGGCATTTTGAGTGCAAACTTTACCCCTCTCTCCCCAAAGGACCAATAACAATACCAGTACACTGCCAAGCACCCAATATTACTACAGCAGAGGTTAAACCACCACTGCCCAAGGCCAAGAATACAGCTTCTATGGGACCCAATAATATCCCTGGCTGTGTTCTACATGGACTACAGTGTGACCTGACACCTCACATGTGTGCCCTGTTCAAGCACAGCCTCACCTCAGGCTTTGTCCCTACTGAATTGTGCACTGTTATATTCACCCCTCTCCAGAAAAGAGGTGTGACTACAGACCCTGGGAAATACTGCCACAATTGCCTGACAAGTCTGTTATGTGAAGCTATGGAATGCATCATCATGCATCTAATAAACAGGGATATGGGAATCTGCAGACTCAGGATCCCACGCAGTTTACTTTCGTGAAGGGTAGGTCATACCTGCTCATTCAACCTGGTCAACTTCTTGGCGTCAGTCACCTGAGCTGTGGATGAAGGCAAGGTGACACATACAGCCTACCATGATCTGGCCAAAGCCTTTGATAACATTCCCCACTCACTAAGCTAGGCATCAACCCTATATCACTAGGTGGGAACAGAGGCACAAGCACAGGGGTAGATTGGACATACTGTTGTCATACATTGAGACAGTTGCAACATCCTTTATGAGGAATATGACGTTGGTAATACCAATAGATGTATTTACTGACTGCATTCCAGAGAGTCCACGACTGATTTACCAAGGACACTAGCTGTCTGGGGTACAGACAAAACATAATAGGCAGACATGTATCCAGTCTCTGGACAGAGTGCCAGTGGAGAGGTATGTCAGAGACATCATTGTGAGTTGTGATGTCACACACTAAATGCATGTCTACCCAAATCCTTTCAATCTATCAATCCACCATGTGTAACAGCACTGATGACATAGACTCTGTTCACAAATCTGGGGATATGTCCCCATGTTGATTGGCTGTCTCCACATGTCCTGTCCTGTGACATATTGCCACCTACTGTATGTGAATCTGGTGGCCACCACCTCTGTATTGTCCCTCACGCAGGCAAGGAAAAGGGGCAAGGCCCAATTTAAGGACTGTCCCATATGTTGGAACTAGCAGCAGTGTCCAGACCCATAGCACAATGCAATGTGGGCACCTACATAGTGGTATGGCCATAGTAATACCTGACATCTGTACATCTATACAGAGGACAGATGGAAAGCAGATAGCCAACAGGTTATGCATTAGGATGAATGTTTTAAAGGATACACATCTGAAACTGAAATGTATGCCATTACTACATGACAGTAGTCCTCAATGACATGTCCAAAGAACATAGTAGTCTACAGTTAATATCAACATATCAGATCAATATCCAATAGGAGATACATATAAACATACAGCTCAAACACCAAGAGCAAGATAGTCAGTACTCAGAGTCCAGTTTAGCATGCAGGGGTGTATGGTTCCAGTACTACAATCTGCTATCTACTCTTACTTGGTAAAGCACTGTTAAAAGTACTAACATAATGATACAATATCTGTTAAACTATTTTTGTCAACCAGTGCACTATAGCTGGTGCAACATGCAAGTGTGACTGTATATAACCTGGGGTACTACCCATGTATGAAACAAACACAAAGAGAAAAGATTGTGGTTCTACCAATGTATACTCAGGTGCCCCATACAGTATACTCACACCCCTTGCTACTGTAATGACAGCACATAGAAGCATGTTATGTACAGGGAATAAAATACACATATTAAAGATGTCATTACCCTGCTATTTTATCAGACTGGAATGTGATCACTGGTTACTAAGGCTGAGCTAAAGCGGCAGGTTTATGCATTGCTTAAATGTAAATGATAAGCAGGTGTGCACACTGGTAGCGAAGCCTACATGATGCAAGTGCCTATTCCTTTAACCATCGTTAGCACTGCTTACTGTTGTGCAAACTACAAAACATGCTCAAAGCTGCCTTAACCACTCTATATCCAATAGTCCTTGTTCTGCTTAGCAACACAGCCCTTGCAAGTCTTGAACTCTGCACACCACAGCCAATGCAATTTTCCAGTGAGCCACATCAGCTGTATGGTTTTGGGATGTTTTCTCAAACATACCCTTCTTTATAGCCGGTTTACAATAGGAAAGAGACAATGTGCAATTAGGAATGACTGGTATCCATAAATATATATCTATCTGAATAGAAACATACATATATAGAGAGAGATATGTAGGAGATCCATATATGTGTACAACAATATATAGATAAATTAGCAATAAATTCTTAGGTGTACATTATATATATATATATATATATATATATATATATATATATATATATATATATATATATATATTAAATATATATATATTCCGCCATTAACAAACTTTACAATAAGAGGAGAAAGCTATTACATGATAGAACAAAATCCATAAAAGGAAGTCACCCCTGATCATTATTAGTAAAAAAACGAGCACTCATAAAATCAACTAAGGCCAATTTTGAGAGAAAAATTGCCATGGATTCAAGGACAATCATAAGGCCTTTTCAGCTATGTTAGGAACCTGGGTGGAAACTCACAGATATGCTCAGAATTAGTCCAAAATGATACAAAATCACTGAACCCACAGACATTGCCAACATACTGGCAGACAGGTTCAGTGCAAACTTCACCCCTCTCCCCCTAAAGGAGAGATAACTATCCCAGCAGTGTAGCCTCCCGGACATCTCAAATGCAGGTGAAAGCTGCTCTCTCTAAAGCTAAAACACAGCATCAATGGGACCGGATGGTGTCCCCGGCTGTGTGCTACGAGCTAAATGAGGAATTAAACCCGCATAAGGCAGCTGTTTAATCTCAGCCTTACCACAGGATACGTGCCCAAGGAGGGCGACGGCAACTGTGGTCCCACTCCACAAAGGTGCCGCCTCTACGGACCCTGGTAATTACCGCCCCATAAGCTTACCAAGTCTAGTCTGCAGAGCTATGGAGGATCATAATGGAGCTCATAAACAAAGATATAGGGGACTTGCAGACATTGGACCCGACCCAGTTTGGCTTTGTCAAGGGAAGATCATGCCTTTGAACTTGGTCGACTTCTTGAAATAGTCACCAAGGCCATTGATGAGGGAAAGGCAGTCCATACAGCCTACCTTGACCTTGCAAAGCTTCGACACAATACCCCACTCGGGTATTGTAGAAAACTTACCAGCAAATGTAAACCCATATGTCACAAGATGGGTTGCAAACTTTAAGGACAGAACCCACAGGGTTAGAGTTGCTGGCGCTGTGTCAGACTCCAAGCGGTCACAAGTGGTGTCCCACAGGCTCGGTCCTTGGCCCCTATTGTTTGGCATCTACTTCAGAAGTACAGGCCAACATGGGAGGACTTTGGCTGACAAAGTTTGCAGATGACTGCAAACTGCGCCATAGTGGAAAGTGCATCGGACACTGATATCCTTCAGAAGGACTCACGGAAACAGATAGCTGGTGCCAGAGCCATGGCCTGAAGTTAAGCCAAAAATGTATAGTCATACTTCGGGAAAACAAGGTAACCCCAAGCTACCATATAGGTGGCAATCCACTAAGCACAGAAGAGGTTATCAGGGACCTGGGGACCCAGGTTGACAGTGGCTTTTCTTTGACACTCACATTGCTAAAGTGGTTAGAAAGACCTTCTACATTGCCCACCTGATCATGAAGGGATTCACATCCAGATCTAGTGAGGTCATTGTTCCCCTGTACTCTTCACTTATCAGACCAATGATCGAGTACAATGCCCCATTCGGGATGTATCTCACCCGACATCTGCAGCAATTGGAGAGACCCCAAAAGTTCCTCACCAAAAGGATAAAGGACTCCAAAATCTGTCATATGCTGCCAGATTGAAGAAACTCCAGCTCTATTCAGTCGCATACCGTCTGCTCAGAGGTGACATGTGCCTGACATACAAGGCCATGTCCAACCCGGAATTAATGGACATGCTCCACCTCAAAAATCCAAATCCACCAAAACCACTAGAGCAAGAGACTTAAACCTTAGCACGGATATAAATAGGACGTGCTGGAGGGATAGATTTATCACTCAGAGACTCCCTATGCTGTGGAATAAAATCCCGGTCCATGTGAGGCAGAGCACCTCGCTGACTCTGTTCAAGAGAAATCTAGACCTGTGGATGGGAGATCATAGGTTTACCCCAGGAATCATCTCTGTCACTGCTGGACAGAGGCACAACACACTAATGGGCACAGTATTTTTTCATATAAGGGGTGGCGTAAGCCACAATAATTTGGGCTAGGCTTATAAATGCCTTAGGGAAGATAGCCTAGTATAAACCTATGAACCTATGAACCTATATGTATATATATATGTATATATATGTATGTATATATATATATGTATGTATATATATATATATATATATATATATATGTATATATATATATATATATATATATATATATATATATATATATATATATATATATATATGTATATGCATACATGTTCCAAAATTCCTATACAAACATATGCTGCTGATAGACCACCCACAACTGGGCAGCATGCGCTGTTGGATACAAAAGCAGCCATGACACTCACATCTGCTCCACCCCCCACATTCCAAATTAATAAATGAACAGTACATTGCTACAAAATAATGATAGGCCATACACAATGGCCAGACATACAACAACCTCTTAGCAAAACAAATAAAATGTCTGAACATAGCAAAGAAAAATACAACCAGCTAGTAATTCACACATGTTTATAATACCCTGATATCTTGACCAAAGCCTTCAAGGAGTAAATCATTACCAGAAATGCATGCCTTAATCACAAGAAGCATTAACACCTAATTACATAATTGAATATACAGCCTCCAATTACACTCCTCATTTAACCCTTTATGGAATAAAGTATCACAGTTAATATTAATACATTGAGTCTGTACATAAAAATGGTCCTTTTATGAATGTTTCATCAAACTGAGGAACAGATGTTTTCAGAAACAGTACCTTGGGACCCACTACTGTCCCCATGGTGAGATTTATTCAAATGTATGCCTATAGAACTATAGAACTGTCATATTTATTTTCAGTAATATGTATCACCTGCTCTAACAGCCTAGTTTTAAAACATGTGTTGCTGCCCCCACATAGCATATGTTACAAGGGCATCTAAGAGCATTCTCTATACACCAGCCTCTTGAATGTACAGACTTCAACATGTTTCCCAGCCTTTCCCCTCAGGAGGAAGTACAGTACTAAATACTGATAGACCAGTATACCTATCAACCTACTACTGATTGCCATCTGGACAAAGTCTGACATAATTGGTGGACAGAGGCCCAAATACATGGCCATACTTGAAATATTGCTGTTATACACTGAGAAAGGTGTTGAGTTACAGGGTTTGTTGTATATCTTTTCTGAAGGATATAAGGTCAGAAAAACAAGTGGATGTTGCCATTTACATTATGCAGTCACCAGAGTATGCTATTGATTTGCCATGGACAACACTTGTCTGGGGAACAGCCCATACATAACAGGCTAACTTGTGTCTATTATGTGGATGGCCCTAGAGTTGAGAGCTATGCAGAGACAGAACTTTGTCAGACTGAAACCCATGCAGAAGTAGCAAGTGCAGACAAACCCTGTTAAACTAGCAGTATTACCAACATATAACAGCAATACATTCTGCCCCTAAGTCTTGAACCTTCTCCACCATTTAGTTGGCTTATCTCCACAAGTCTTGTTGTAAGAGGTAGTACCTTACACAACTCCAGGATGCCTTCCTCACAAGTAAGGGAAAGGGCCAATGCCCACATGAAGTACTCATTTATAGGAGTGTGTTGCCATGACATTGGCTATTGGAAGAACTACACAGCTGCTCTGCATGCAATTAGCAAGTGGGGAACCCCAACTGGTGCACAGGCCATCACCTGGTCATGAGCATCACCTATAAAAGCCATGCTGCCACCTATTCAGACTAGCTCTATCCCTGTAGTGCATAGAGAGAGAGCAAGAGAGAAATAAATGAAACATAAAGTGGAAAAGAGAATAAAGAAAAAGGTAAGTGGAACATGTAAGCAAGTAATTGGATGTAGTACTTGGTTTGTAATAATGGGTAATATGATTTGGAGGAATATATCTCCCAACAAAACTTGCTGTACTAATATCCTGCTAAACAGCTGCTATGGCCATAGCATCTGGCCCTATCTGCAGTAGGAGATATCACAGACATACTTCTCAATTGTACAGATCTTCACAGAATGTCCACATTTTACCATCATATATTTTTGCCTGTTCCTCCTGAGATCTGTACTTTTCTGGCAAATAGCTGAGGGTTGAAGTCATCAAGTAATGACAAACACTTGAGTTTAAGACTCCACATCCTTAAGAATATTCACCATAATGCAAAATATATAATTATATGAACTTCCTATGTTTGTAACAGGAATATTTAAAGTATGTCCCTATTTATCCACCCATCATTTTAGGCTTTGTCCAGATGTGATGCTCTAAGAGGTTGTGAGGTAGCATCAGAGCTCAGGAGCCTGACTCAGTCTGGGAAAGGACAGCTCATATATGACAACCGCAGGGGTGTCTGTCAAACAGTTGTGACTGTCCCACTGCTACGCCAGTTAATAGGATGTTTTCCATATCCATGTTACCTGTGATTATGATTATGACACATGTTTGCCTTGTAAAGCTAAGAGATCTGTACTGTTGCAGACATGTGTGTTGAACTGCATGTGATATATTGAATTAATAACATTCAACTCTACAGTGTTCTGCTGGACAATAAGCATGTGTGACTGATATCTGTAGTCACATACACATATGCCTGTGAGCATGTGAAGCATCGGGGCACTGACAATGGGCTGCTGCTGTAGTGAGGGACTGGCTAGCCACAGGTGGGGGCCCAGCCATCCAGCCCACACTGGCACCCACCGAGGAGCTCCTCACTAAACTTGGGCCACACTCCCAATGCACAAGCTATGATGCTGAGGGAAGCATTATGGAGGTGAGTTGCACACAGACACTGGACGAGGAGCATGGAGGTAAGAGCCCGGTGGGGATTAGTACACTAATGTATCAGACATACATGTATCTGTATTGTATCTACATGCATGGTGTCAGGTCCAATTGCAGTTGTGGATGGGGTTTTCCAATGCACAGAGGTGCACATCTATGGTGAGGATAGGACATTTGTATTATTGCAGTTAGTACTGTAGATGTGCAGACATGCTGCATCCATCCTGTACCAAGGTCACATGTGAGTCTGCTGACAATAACTCCCTCTCACAACTACCTAGGACCCTCTGGTCTGCATATGGGACAGCAGCCTGAAGCTGGTGATTATGACATTGTTCTGTTGTTGCCTGGCAATACTCCAGGCATGTGAAGAGCATATAATTTACCATGCACACAACCATCAGTAATAGCTATATTGCTTTATGTAATAGGTATATTGCTTGTTGTGCATGTTCACTTGTGCTGGGGTTAACTGTATTGCATTACAGTGGTCACCACTAGGGCCTATCTGACCTGTGAGGGTGGTAGACGTTGTATCAGCATGATGTTTCAGTCAGGTATGATACCTCATCCTGCCATATGTGTCAGTACACTCACTGTGACCTATTTGGCTATAATATTACATACATGGGTATTGTTAAGGCACACAGACCACTTCCAACCACGTATAGGTTGCAAACATATGGATATTCTGGACAAATCTGTACAGAGGACTGTACAATAGTTTAACCTGCTGCATCTGATGTAGTATCTGTTACCACACTATTTAAAGTAATGGCAATGGGAGGTGGTCACCAGCCATGTATGGTATACACATCAAAATGGTGTAAGCCACACAAGATATGATCCTCACAAACACACTTACAGTTGCCAGCATTAGGATTAGAACTCCTGCCTATATAGGTATTCCTAATATAGTGCTGCACAGTTATCAGACGCGCCACAGAGGTTATACATTTCCACTTCTTCCAAAGGTACTTCTAAGGTGGATGACATCAGCAGGTCTACTAAACTGGTGTGAAGGGAAGTGTAAAGGGTAGTACACAGGTCAAAAATGGTATGAGCCAGACAGTACATGATTCACACACGCATACATATACTTGCCAGTATTGTGATTAGAACTCCTGCCTATCTAGGTATTCCTACTATAGTGCTGCACAGTTATCAGACACGCCACAGAGCTTATACATTGCCACCTCTTCCAAAGGTACTTCTAAGGTGGATGACATCAACAGGTCTACTAAATTGAAGTGAAGGGAAGTGCAAAGGGTAGTACATGGTCAAAAATGGCTTGCACCAGACAGTACATGATTCACACACATACACTTGTCAAGCTTGGGATTAGAACTCCTGCTTATTTAGGTATTACTACTACAGTGCTACACATTTATCAGATGCACCACAGAGCTTATACATTTCCACCTCTTCTACTGGTATGTCTGAGGTAGATGGCATCAACAGGGCTAATAAATTGGAGTGAAGGGAAGTGTAAAGAGTAGTACACAGGTTAAGAATGGTATCAGCCAGATAGTATATGATTCACACACACATACATGCATACATACATGCACACACTCACTTGTCAGTATTGGGATTAGAACTCCTGCCTATCGAGGTATTCTTACTATAGTGCTACAATTATCAGATGCACCACAGAGGTTATACATTTTCAATTATTCCACAGGTACTTCTAAGATGGATGACATCAACAAGCCTACTAAATTGTGGGTCTATATTATATATTCGAACGCTTAACTGTTCAAATCACTAAAGAACGAACTTTAATGATCGAACAGTTAAATGTTCGAATATATTAAAAAATTTAAAAAAATAAAGAAAACAAAAAAAAAAGAAAAACTAAAGGGTGTAAGCAGAGGGGCAAACCCCCCTGCACCCCTATGACCACCCATTACTTAAATATACCAACTCCAAGATTGTGCTACAGTGCAGGAAATGGGAACTTTCTATTTCTGTACTGTAGCACACTGAAGTGCGAGTTGGCATATTTAAGTAGTGGGGGTGTGGGTGGGGCAGCCCCCATGTGGGGAGTGCAGGGGGGCTTGCCCCCCATGCTTAAACCCTTTACTTTCTGTTTTTTTAAATATTTTTTAATATATTCGAACATTTAACTGTTTGATCACTAAAGTTCATTCTTTAGCAATTCGAACAGTTAAGCATTTGAATATATAATATAGATCCTAAATTGGACTGAAGGGAAGTGTAAAGGGTAGTACACGTGTCAAAAATGGTATAAGCCAGACAGTACATGACTCACACACACAGACTTGCCAGTATTGGGATTAGAACTCCTGCCTATCTAGATATGTCTACTATAGTGTTACACAGTTACCACACATGCTACAGAGCTTACTGTACTTTCATGTGGCCAAAGCTGCTGATAACTGCACAGCTGTGGTAAATTATTGCAAGTGGCAGACAGTCTGCCTTCTGTTCCACCCATACATCATGCTAATTATTTCTGTCTTGCACTTCAACTATAATTATGGCTTGGCACTTTACCAGGTTATTGTATCAAGAAGTGTGGCACACCTGGGAGCCATCAGCAGTACTCATTCATCACAGATGTAGCCGCCATACTTACTAGTTATGTCCACCCCTCCTGGCATGTTTGAAGGGCAGTTATCCGTACTTTCACCCATTAACCTGGTGCACTTGTCCATTCTGAGGCACTGCTGCAACTGCCTCATGTACACAAACAACCCTGCCCTCTAAACTCCACACACTCAGACCTGTGAGAGTTACCCATGTATCACTCAATGTGGACATATGCACTTTCCAGCAAAGACTGAACTAGCAGGTCAAGAGGATAAGATCAACACCTACACCAGGCTGTGTGGAACATGTAGCTCACTATGATGCTCACTTTGACAGCCATGACATACAGTGAAAGGCCACACACCCACCTTCCAGAGGCACTCAATGGACATTGAGCCAAACAGCACAGATCAGCAAGGCAGACACCCACTCAGACACCGGGACATGGCACATGCCAAGGGACGCATAGTTAACCTACATAGTTGCTCAGCCACAGATGTCAATCCCCGCATGGTGAGATTCACACAGGATGTAATCAACATGGAACTCAACATGTCAGCCCCCCCACGAAGGTAATCATCATGCAAAACCTCCACAGAGCTAACTTTGTATCCATAAAAACAGGGGTGGATGTCTTCACTGCACTCATAGCAATGGGAAGTAGCTGCATGACTGTAGAATCATACACATAGGCACTGTACAAACAGGTACATGAATGCATGGTACTAGTCAGAGCCAACAGAACCCAGACACTGTCCTGCAAACACTGGGAGACAAAGTGATGGTCCCCTGCCATTACTAAAGTCTACATCAGAAAAGGGACACTGTTTCAGAGAAATGTGGTGTCCCATGACTGTTGAACACCCTTATTAGCCTCAAACACAACTATGGATCCCTCATGGAATCACCTAGAGGCATCTATGATGGCAGACATACAGCAGACACTGACAACAGTCACAACAGCCTTTGATAGTTACATCAACAACCTCCACAGCATTAAACACAAGTGCTGTGAGTTACTGCACAATGCTAATACCTATCCTGAGACAACAGATATTGGCCACAGTCTTGGCAACGCATTCAGTGCCAGCTTTACCCCTCTCTCCTCCCACAAATGAAGAGCTGAGTGAATGTGTTCACACATGCTGTATCCCATTTCCCTTCTAGGCATCTGTGTGTCACCAGAATGTGGCCCTGCAGCAAGACCACTGGGTATGGCAGTGTGGTAACATATCCACCATGTCATAGACAGGGTACAGTATGTGCATGGAAATCCCCAGTCTGTAACACAGTGATTGCATATGCCTTGCAGATTATAGGGCTGAGGGTTGTACAAAGGTATATGTTGATTTACAACATCTGTTGTAGAATGCAGAATGGTGCGTGTTGTGGTTTGGACACACCTCTGATTGCTAATAACCACAGACACAGTGGATATTCATCAGCCAAACACACTGAGATTACTATTCGCACACACACACACACACACACACACACACACACACACACACACACACACACACTGGCCAGTACTGAGATCCATAGGTTCATTGCATCATAGGTGTGTAGTAGGTGAATGGGCCTGAAGGCTCTATAAGGCTAGCCCAAGGGAATACCCTGTCATCAGGCTACATGAAAATAGTCCCCAGTGTGGTTCAGGAGTATAGTCACTGGGATGATCCCCAGGGGTGGGTACTATATTCCCCATACTCATCCAGATTTCTTTTGTGGGTGGCCAGTGATGTGCACTGCTTCATATGTACGTGATTTATATTCCATAACATGGACAGTGTCTGGATTGTGCACATGTCCCACATGCATGTTCTTTGAAATGTGGAAGTGTGCTTGAGGTCTCTGAGGCATGTTGTATGGACAGATTGTTATCTTTAGAAGTAACATTCTTGACCTCGTTTGTTGAGACCTGGCTATGTAACTAAGGTAGTGATGGCACCTACATAGACAGTATGATATGGGTATTCATTGCAGTTACTGGCGTCTGTCCATACGGGGCATGTGTATAAAGCATAGCATTCCCTTTGTGGGGTACATTTGCAGACTCTACAGTTGTTGCAGTCATCCAGTGGGGGACATGGAAAAAGAGCCACTGTACACATTGATTGGGCTACTGAGGGGATGGAACAGGGTGCCATGTCCTTTTATTATCTGGATAACACACACTCAGTCAGGAGATGTAGCACATCAAAATACTTTCTGATGTCAGTGGCACTGTTGTGGTCAACAGGCATGTAGTCCACTGCAATCACACCGTGGGTACTATCTGCAAGGCAATTTGCAGGAGAACCACCAATATAGTGGTTGCTGCCTAGGCAAGTGTCTTTGTGTATGATCCATGGGTGGAGAGTGATCACTGAGTATTAGAAGAGTTGCCTATATTGTTCACTAATCCATACTGTTACATAATCATTGCACATGGCACTAGATATTTAGGGCCGTGAATTGTCTACACCACTCTCTACAGTGTTACACACACACACACACACACACACACACACACACACACACACACACACACACACACACACACTTGCTAGTACTGAGTTTTGAACCCCTACCTAGCTATGTATTGCTACTACAGTGCTACACATTTATCACATATGTCACGGAGCTTATAGGATGGATGCTGTCTCAAGGTACTTCTAAGGTGAGGAACATCACCAGCCCTTGTAAATACTGGGATTGGGTGATGTAGCGGGTGAGAGATTTCACAAAATATTTACCCTACACACATTTACATTTGCCAGGAGTGAGGCTCAAATCTCTATCTAACTATGTTTTCGAACCATTATGTTACACATTTACCACACGCACCACTGACCTTACATGGTTTAGGGTTTCCAACAGGTACTTCTAAGGTGAATGATATCTACAGGACTGCTAAAGTCAGGCACTGAGAAGTGTACTGGGTGTAAATGGGGCCAAAATCTTTAAGGTATGGACATATATATGTACACACACACTTGCTAGGAATGAGATTCAAACCCCTACCTATGTAGCTGTTGCTACTACATTGTTTCACATTTATCACACATGCCACAGAAACTATAGGTAGAACATTGTCCAAACATACCTCTAAGGTGAGTAACATCAGCAGCAGTGCTAAAGGAGGGGTAAGGGAAGTGTAGTAAGTGTGGATGACCACAAAATCAGGTGTCTACAAATAAACACACACTCTCTCACACAAACACACACATTTTCACAGTTGCCAGGACTGGGATAAGAACTCCTACCTAACTAGTTTGCTAAACTAGAGTATTACACTGTTATTGCAAGCTTAGAGGTTAGAGAACTGTCCAAAGGTATCTTTGAAGGTGAGTGACATCAACAGCAGTGCTAAAGGAGGAGTAAGGGAAGTCTAATAAGTGTAAATGACCAGAAAATCAGGTGTCTACAAACACACACACACTCTCTTACACAAACACACACATTTTCACAGCTGCCAGGACCAGGATTAGAACTCCTACCTAACTAGTTTGCTACACTATAATATTACACAGTTATCACAAGCGCCATGGAGCTTATACATTGAAGAATTCTCCAAGGGTATCTTTGAAGGTGAGTGACATTAGCAGCAGTGCTGAAGGAGGGGTAAGGGAAGTTTAGTGTGTGTGAATGGCGTCAAACACATTCATCTAGAAACACACACCACACACACACACACACACACACACACACACACACACACACACACACACACACACACACACACACACACCACACACACACAAACACACACCTTAACATAGGGCTGGGGGCTAACCAAAGGTATTTCTACAGTGAATGACATTAGACCATCTCTGTGTGTGTATGTTTGATATATTATATTAGTCCTCTGTACAGATTTGTCCAGAATATCCATATGTGTGTGTGTGTGTGTGTGTGTGAAGTGTGTGTGTGTGTGTATGTGTGTGTGTGTGTGTGTGTGTGTGTGTGTGTGTGTGTGTGTGTGTGTGTGTGTGAAGTATCAATGGTTTACAATTTGGTGTGTGTGCACAGACAGCTGCGAATAACCGATATCTGTAGTCCACTTTTTTGTGAGACATGGGCTTCATTTCTCTAAGTGTAGGAGCATCCCCAGTATAACCTTCTATATTGAGTGTGTGCTTCCATTCCAGGGAAGGTTGGACTTCAGTTCAGGGTTTTGTGTGCTACAGCTACACCTAGCAAACTGTTTCTGCAGGATATCTGCAGATAGGTTGCCAATATGGAGACACAATGGGCATAACATAGGGGGATACTGTAACTATTGCTGTCTGTGCTGCTTGTGTGACATGTTTGATTGTAGCATGGTTGTACATTTTCTGACATATGTACTGTTTTACACTGTGATGTATCATGTCATCAACTACTGACAGTTATCATTCTTTGCTCATAGTTATTTACCAGGAAAATACAGGATGAAGGAAGCTGAAACCGATATTCTGAGATCTACAGACTACACATTCTGGCACACACCTGCCATTGTGGTGGGGTAGCTACAGACAGACTGCTGGTTCCATGTAAATGGTCCAGCACCTTGTTATAGGTTCATAGGTTGGTACTAGGCTATTGGCCCTAGGGCCTATATAAGCCTAGCCATAACAATTCCCTGGCTATTTCTTCCCACAATATTTACTTCCCTGGACCCCTGTCTAGCAGGGTGACTGATGTGATCCCCCAGGTAAATTACCTATCTCCCATCCAGTCGTCAAAGTTCCTTTTGAAGAGGGCCAAGGAGGTGCTCTGCTTGACATGTATGGGCAGTCTATTCCAGAGTATGGGTACTCTCTGGGTCAGGAACCTATCCCTCCAGCATGTTTTGTTTATTGTGATGACAAGGTATAGGTCCCTGGAGTGTGTGGCTCTGATGGATTGGGATTTCTTTAAGTGTAGCATATCCAACAGCTCTGGGTTTGACATGGCCTTATATGCTAGCTGGGAAGTCACTCATTGTGCTTTTCTGCACAGAATGGCCATATCCTGCTGGAGCCATACCTCTCAGCTGTACAGATACACCCAGGTTATCCAGAAACAGAACTCATATATCTGGTCAGTTTATCTTCACATTGTGGTTTATAAGCAGTTTTGTGGCTATTCATTCATGGGTTTGCACTCAGGGAGTAGTATGGGTGGACATTAGAGTTTCAGACTTCACACACTCCATGACATCCATGCTTCTACACCCCCTCTGTTATTCTCTCCTCTTCCTAACATTATGTAAACAATATATCAGAGGTATCCCTATAGTTGGGCCTTTATCCCATTAGTATTTATGGCCTGGTCTATAGTCCTTGCAGTAGGACATGGGGAGGCATGCTACTGGCATTTGTCAACATGGCCTTGTGTTTGTTTTCCGTTTACTGTGTTAGATTGTTAGTTGGGACCCTCTTACATTCCGTATATTGGCACTATGGGTGAGGCGTGGGCCTTTTCCAGAGGACTGTAGGCCATTTGAGAGTGCTGCAGGCCATCTGTTACTGCATTTCTATGTAGGATTGTGGGGGGGGGGTGCACACCTGAAAACTTTAAACATTTGCAATGACTATACTGGTATTTTGGTTACTTTGCTGGCTTCCATTTCATATTGCATTGTGACCTATCATGCAGAAAAGAGGCATATCAGTAGAGTACCCATGTTAGATCTTAATGGCATAAATTTCAGTTTCAGACTTCTTACCCTGCCAGACCTGTTGTAGTATGTGTGTGCGTAGGTCTGGTGGGGGGCTGTTCACTATTGCCATCATTTGGGGGCCTTAGCCTGGCCTTTCTTTATTGTCATCTATACCTGTCCTGCTGGGTGAGGCTGGTGGGGATATGTGACCTTCATTGGCATCCATGTGAGTGACCTGTTGACACCCACAGTTATTTGGGCCATCACTTGTACTGCGGTGGGGGTTGTCACCTTCTGTAGTACTGCCTAGTATGTTGACACCACTATTTTTTGTGAATTTCCTGCTGTCCCATATAGCTGCTGCTATCTCATTCAGCCACCCAATTGCCTTGCATGCTTGCATCCATATAATACATACAACTATGAGAACATACTACTCCATTCAGTAATTGATAGGAAGGGTGACTTACCTTGTTGCTGGGCCAGTATTGTGGACGGTGCTGCAGGGTTGACTATGTCAGATGCATGTAGTACACTCCCTATACATGGTAAAGCACAGGAAGTGTCATGTTTGGCATCCATTTTACTGTATGTGGGAGTCAGAGAGAGGTATCAGTTCCTGGGTCTCTACAATGTCAGTGTGTGTGTGTGCTATGAGTTGCCTCTTTGCCAAGGCCTGGGCATACTGGGCATGCCTCCTTCTGCTTAAGGGGCAGGCTCAGGATGTTCCTCCTCCGGGTCCCTTTGTGCTTGTGCTGGCATTAGCAATGGTGGGAGGGCTGTGTGGCCCTGCCCCATGCTGTTCCTGCTGCAGCTGTTTCCGCAGGCTCATATTGTGTAGCATGGCACAAACTATGAACATTTGTGTACATGTAGCTGGAGAGTACTGCAAGGCTTCACCAGATATGTCAAGGCAGTGGAACTGTGACTTGAGCATCCCAAACACATGCTCTACAATGATCCTGGTTTGTGCATGTGCCTCATTATGGTGCTCTTGTTTGGGTGTGTGTGTATTTCTGATGGGTGTCATCAGCCACGGCTCCAGTGCATAGCTGTATCCCCCACTAGATGGCCATATGGGATGTCCTCACTGGCAAATGCCTGATACAGCTGTGAGCAATGCCAGATGTGGGAGTCGTGATAGTTTCCAGGGCTGCCAGCACACGCATTCATGATAATGGTCTGGGCATCACACATGACCTGGCGTTGATGGAGGGGAAGCCCCTGTGGTTTATGTAGACCCTACCCAGCCTGCCGGGTGGTGCTTTGACATGGATGTGCATGCAGTCTATAGCACCAGCTACCTCAGGGTATTCTGCTATATGGTGGAAGAGATGCATACTTCTGGTCAACACCTCACGAGTGATGAGGAAATAAATATGCTCATTGGCATGTGGTGTCATGGTATCCAGGAACTGGTGGAGTACCCTGGATGCCAATGCCTGAGACCGCCACGATATCCCCAGTTGGTCTTTGGAAGGTACCTGTGGCTAGTATTCTTAAGCCTACACATACCTTGGTATCCACTGGGATGGGTTCCCCTCTATTAATTCTGTGTGTGAGGCATGGCTGGCACAGCTCAATGATTTGCTGTAGAATGTCCCTGTCTACCCTATAGCGCTCCACTATCTCCAGCTCATGTAAGACCTGGTAGGTTACCCTGGGTCTGTACACTCTTCTCCTCCTCCTGCTCACTGTGGGTCAGTGGACAGCATTCTCCTCCTCACCACCCTCAGTCTCTAGCACATATTGATGGAGTAAAGCAGTGACAGCCTCTAACATTTTTAGTTAGTTTTGCCAGTTAAAAATCCCCCATCTGTGTATACCAGTGGTGTAGAGTTTGTGGGAAAAAACAGTCTGTAGGGTGTTTGCATAGTTTATAGTAGTGTGCTGGGCTGGTGCATGTGTAATTGGTTGATTCTGATACATTCCACCTCCTATGCTAGTTTTCCTTGATTGCCTTCCTACTGCTGTTTCCCCTTCCCAGTTCCTTCCTATTTAAGCCCTGAAGCACACTGCACATACCCAGTGCTGAAATGTAAACAGTGCTGCCATTTCCTTTTTTTTTCTTTTCATTTTTATTTGGTTTAAAACCCAGTGTGCAGTGTGCACACCAGTTTAGGCTATGTACATAGTGCTCAGGCACATCTGACACATCCTCTTCCTTACCTGTGCTTAGCTAAGGGCAAACATGGGCCACAGAGCTCCAGTAAGCTTACAGCAAGCATGACACACACCCGTATGAGGTCATTCAGCTCTTACACTTGCACTGTTTTATTGCTGCATCTACACGGTTAGGTACAAGCTGACACTTTGAAGAAATTTGTGATTCAGTATAACTCCCCTCATTTGCATACCCAGTGTGTAGGTCTTTAGTTACTGCACTAACATAGACCCTTTCCCCTTGACAACCATTGCTCCCTGGTATTGTTTACATTATGCATGCCATTGACTATAATGGCAAAATGCAGAATTAACTTAAAACTGAGTTTTCGCAAGTTTTTTTTATTTATTTTTGGCACAATCTCGTTTGCGCACTGCTGCCCTATGCTTAAACGTCTGAGATAGGCCAGAAAAAGAAGCTTAATTTTCATAAAAAATTATCACTTTTTAATGCCAATGGCCTTATATTTGGCCATGGGCATGTCTAATGTACATAATACATGCTTTTCCATGAGCTGTCATGCCTCCGTTTTCTGAGTTGCAGAAATGTACTCATTTATTTTCTGAATACATTTCTGTACTGACACTGTTCTAGCACGGAGACCTGGCAGCTTGGTGGATCGCAAAATAACCTCATTTGCATGATTTTCACCAACAAATTAGGTGATTTGCATATTTTCCAGTTCTCCATGCTAGAACAGCGTAGGGCTGCTCGTGCATGTGAAAACAGCAATTTCCTGCACTGCTCGGTGGCCATTTTCCATGCAGGAGTCCCTACACTGTTCCTGCATGGAAAATATCCATTTGTGAATCCAGAGGACATTTTTACTTCTTTTGCCTTCCATTGTGCAAACATGCTAAGCGACATTGTACGGTGGTCAGCATGCATACACAACACCTGCAGTTCCATAATACCTGCGGACACTAAAGATACTGTACATTGTAACTTTCAAAAAGCTATATTGTTACATGTGTGGCCTTTCATCACGCAAACATGCTAAGTAGTGTTGCAGGGTGGTCAGCACTCTGGACAGTAATGAGTGTACAAAACAAATCTGCATCTAGCTCTCTCTGTGGCAACAGAAGTAAGCTCATAGACACAACACAAGTACGCCAGAGTTCTAATCTAACAAACTCCAAGCTTTATTAAGTCTGTTCCACTATAATTTTTATAAAAATTAAAAATATAAAAATAATTACACATAAAAATAACTATGTATAGCAGGTGGATTGAGCATACACATGATATATGTGTAACTGTAGGTATCAGTACAATT
Organism: Protopterus annectens; assembly: GCF_019279795.1. NCBI lineage: Eukaryota > Metazoa > Chordata > Ceratodontiformes > Protopteridae > Protopterus > Protopterus annectens. The sequence goes on from NC_056745.1 coordinate 853,764,961, forward strand.
ATGGCTCTGAAATTAATTTTTTTTCTGATCTCCGATGGACTTCATACTTCCCTTACAGTCATCTACACAACTCACACAATGCAAGTATAGCTGTAAAGCGGAATGTACTGTGTGGTCTGACCCAGAACAAGGAAATATTTCCTGCAAGTTATACAAGTATATGTACTTCCAGTATATTGTCACACATTACCCCTGCATCATACATGACAATGCATAAACCAGGACCTTGTCAGGTCACACACATACATGGTTAAACACTCAACTCTTTAATGTGTCCATATAAGTGCTTCTTCTGTGGCAATGAGCATTCTGAACAGTAATGAGTATAAAAATACACTGGCTGCCCAGCCTTCCTTTTGGAAACAGGAGTAAGTTCATAGTTCATGGCCATGATACAGATGAGCCAGGGTTCTAATCCAGAAAACTCCAAATTTTATTAATGCTGTTCCACTTAATTTTGAATAAATATTAACAATATAAAGATAATTCTACATAGCAATAACTATATATAGCAGTGAATAGCATATGAATTATATGTGTGAATTGTGGTATCCTAGCAAATATGTTTCTGTAAATGAAAGTTTCTCTTCTGCCCTTGGATGGATTTCATATTTGATAGTCATGTACACAACTCGCATAACACAAGCCTAGCTGAAAAAACAAAATGTATATTGTGGTATGATCCAGATCTCAGAAATCTTTCCTGAAAGTAATACCAGTATATGCATTTACAGTACATTGTCACACATTACCCCTGCATCACACATGAGAATGCATAAACTTTCCAGTATATCGTCACACATTACCCCTGCATCACTCATGAGAATGCGTAAACCAGGACTCTTTAATGTGTCTGTATAATTAAGAAAGACTCTTTAATGTGTCTGTATAATTAATGAGCATGCCTAACAAACACTTCCTCTGTGGCAATGAGGAAAAAAAACTGTGAAAGAATAATTAGTCTCCGTTTTACATAAGGCTGAATCCCATATTTTACAATTTACTTTTATCAGTGTGTAAAGCCTCACAAAATATGTGACAAATCATAACATTTATATCTCCAGTACATGTCTTAAAAGTCATCTAACAGATATAGCAGCTGACAAGCCATAAATGAATGCTTATTGTCACATTACTCTTCTTATTTCATAAACTGCCTTCCTCTGTTTGGCAATGTTACTCTCCTCTTAACATTGCACAAACGTGGTTGGCAAACACTAGCCATAAAATGTGATATCATGAATCGGCAGTACAACACTTTGTTGTTGGATGACCTGTGCAAACATGGCAGGATCAAGGAAGGAAAGTGCCCAATTCAGGACTTGAAGATGGGGTGTAGAGGAGTCCAAACCATTTATTGCACTCATCATAAAGTACTACAGTCATAAACAGCTGCAGCGGGACTATACTGGGTCTCAGTATAAATCAGGGGCTTGAAACAGTCTAGCCAAGGCTGCCTCCAGTGCAATTGGCATTTCAAGTACTGGGGAGCATTGCAAGCACCATTACAACAACCTGAAAAGGTGCAAGCAGGAATAACTCAACCAGAGGTTGGATGAGTTTAGGACTGCTGACATTCCACAGTAGTGTAAGTATACAGTTAAAGATACTTTAAATGCTATACAAAGCTGGATATAGCAAGACTAGCATGCATAATGATCTTGTATTTTTCTCTTCTCTTTATTTTACAGCTATATAGGATATTTCAGTGAACAGGAAGGCCCATGCTGAATTTTTAGAAATACTGAAAGAAGCAAGGGATATGTATGCAGCATAAATTAGCAATTATTTTATTAAAAGTATTACACTCCCATACATTGCTAGCAAATTAAGCATGTATATCTTAACTGTAAAATCAAGCTTCCATGCATTATTCTGTAGCTTAAGGTATTTGTAGGAGTCAGTTATGATATTGTATTCGGATGTTGTGGTTTCAAATCTCACAGTTAACAAATGCATGCTAAAATAATATTAATTTCAACAAAACTGGCATAAACAAAAGGGAGTTCAGCCAAAGTAAAAACCAAACACAGACTGTAACTGTGAGTGCTTTCGTCCACTTTATTAGCATGAACTTCTTTAGACAATATCAACAACACAGTAAAGTGGACGAAAGCATTCACAATTACAAGCTGTGTTTGGGTTTTACTTTGGCTGAGCTCCCTTTTTGTGTTTTTATTGTGGTCTGTGGATTTTACATTTTTCAGAAAATTGGCATAAATGCCATTTTGTTAACTTAATCTATATTATTTTTAAGAGCATATGTGCAATATATGTATATTGCAAAGATTATTTGGAAAAATCCTCAGTCCTATTTTGGATTTTTGAAAAGTATAAGTGTTAATGTAAAAGTAAAAATATATTTTTATTGCAGTCATTTTTTGTATGTGATGTATAATGGCTCTAATTATCTTTTATCTTTTTTTCTCTTATCCTTCCCCTTATCTGTCTTTTTTTTTTATATGTGTGATCACACTGTTCTGATGTCATAATTTTCTGACAACCAATAACATTATTTCCAGCACAAGGAGGTAGGCCAACCTCCTTTGCACATCCTACCAAACATCCAGCAGCTGCAGCACCAATGCCCAGTACATCTGGGATGCAACCTGGCAGTACTGCCTCTGCATCCCCTTCACTACCTTTGCCCTCAGCATCAGGTAGCACTATCCTAGTAGCTGGTGCAGTGGTACCCTGCAGGAGTATTTTGTCACCCACCAGGAGCAGCCAGGCATAATGCATGATTGAAGAGTGTATAACTAGTTCACACCTCAACTGTTTAGAGAAGTTGCTGGTTGGAATGCAGAGAAAACTCAAACATCAAATAATCAAGAAGAAAGCTGAGGAAGGGGACAGTGATCACAATTCTGACGTTGAGGACTAGATTCTCACTGTGTCCATGCTTGAAGTGCATGGGACTCTGATATCCCCTATCCCCATTCAAGGTATCCCCCACTATCCCTGTCTCTGTCTTGTTTGTCCTGTTTATCTGCACCTGCTTCCCCATCTAGCCTGTTTACCTGACCCTGAAATAACTATTTCCCTTCTCCAACATTCCTGTCTTTTGGAAATAAAATCAAAAAACTGGGCACCTGTCCACAAAAAAAAAAAAAATCATCCCATATGTGATGCCACACCACTGGCCCAGTAATCAAGGAGCCTCAGTCCTCACCACTGGCAACAGTGTAGAACATACATTGGGAGGTGGACGGGTCCACACATAGTATTTCCAGATGCATCTCTCTGCAACACGAGCAATTTCTCTTTAAAAGTACACAGAGACCACAGTCAGTCCGGGACTGGTTTATCCCTCTTTCTCCCGATCCCCAATAAGACTCCCTACTGGCACAGACATAGGGTTGAGATCTCAGCTGAGTGGCCAAGCCAAGACCTCCAGCACCCTCTTTGCCCAACCAGTGCTTTGTTTTCCTTCCCAGGTAGCTGACACACACACACACACACACACACACACACACACACACACACACACACACACACACACACACACACATCTGGGAAAGGTTGGCACAGGTTTACTAGCTATGCCCCCTTCTTCCCAGACTATAACATAGTTATTGCTGCCACCAGCCAACTCTTTATCACCTACTTTAAGGCTCTTAACAAAGGGTGTCCACTCTTACTGTGTAATGTTACTGTTAATATAAATGGTAGTTTGACCAAGAGCAAGGTTATTAGGAGTGGCCTACAAAGTGTCACCAAATAAATATGCAATTATTCTCAGAACTTAAATATGCCTCACAGATATCAGCCACAATGAAAGGTTTAAATATACGTAATAATAAATAATAAAAGAACAAAAAAATACTCAGTATATCATCACAGTAACATCAAGAGTTCAAAATCACAGGCAATATTTAAAACAACATTGCAGGACAGTTTCAAATAGATAAAGAAAAACATCTAAATTAAGAATTGCTACACTCCTGACTATATCTAGAGAATTACTATATCCTAGTTAACTTACAGAGCAAGCAAGGCAAATGTGGTGAGTGGGTCTTCCAGCTGATGTTGTCAGGTCAATGAAAAATACAGAATACTCAGTCTCTCTCAGAGGCTTCCTAATTTAATATCTCAGATATTAATTCTGGAATAGCTTGCAGGATGACATCACTTCTTGTCATCTGCTTCTATCCCAGGTAAAACCCCCACTGATGCAGCTGGTAGCATTTAGCATCTACCTGTGAAAATACATAGACAATGTTTGTTTCTTAAACCTAAGGCAGATCCTGGAAGTCATAAAACAATAAAAACACATCCAAGACAATACAGTAAACCTCTAGTTCTAGACGTTCTATCTGTTACTGCACTGAAACTGAAATATAGCATCCTTTTATTACATGGCTATAAAGTAATTTAATTTCAGCTATTTTAATGAAGTTAACCTCTGGTGTTCCAGTTTCCATTGTTAAAATATATACAGCTAAACAGTTACAATAGTGGAGGTACATTTCTGTTCTAATCCAGTAAGCTACACAGTGGTTACATCTTTAAGCTCTGTACTTTGTAAAATATGTTTTCAACACACACTTCTGTACCAGCAGTTTGATATGCACATAACACGCATCTTACATGAAGCATGTTGCCATTCACAAATGACACATAATCATTTACAAAATTCCAGACAGCTGTGCTGGCAGTATCTCTCTTTGTCACACTTCTGTCGAAATCATGTTATTATTCACACATGACATGTAATTATTTACAAAATTCCAGATAGCTGGGCTGGCAGTATTTCCTTTCGTGACATTTATCCTCACCTCAAAGACTCAAACTAGTTTTTCAAGTGTCCCTTGAGAAACGTTGCTTGAGATGGATGGGCCTATCAGGGAATACATTACCCCATGTCCAGACCTTGATATTCCAGCTGTCTTGGCATCACTGACCCCAGTACAGTGCTGCATTGTCCTATCATATGTCTACAACCCTAGGCTCCACCATAGTAATTTGGGATTTTTTCCTGGCTGGCTCCCTGTAGCCATAGAACCCCCTCCTGCCTCTTACTGCAAATACTTACAACCAGGGCCTTTCTATCATGGTAAGGTTTCATTATGTTAATATGGTACAGCATGTGTCCCTTCCTCCTGCCTAGCAGTTTGACCATGTAGTTAACAGCACTGACTTCCTTACCACTTTGAAGGGTCCCTTCCAAGCTGCCTACAGCTTGTTGAGTGACAGGAATGAGAACCATAACCTGCTGTCCTACAGCATACTCTACAACTCATGCATTCCTGTCATACCAGACCTTTTTCTGCTGTTGGGCTTCTGACAGGTTCTCCTGGGCCAAGCCCATGAGTTTCCTGAGCCTTGTCCTGAGGTTTAGGACATATGCCACAACAGACTCCTTGTGGAATTCATACTCACCCTCCCACTCATCATGATCCAAATCTAGAGGTCTCCTCGCCCTATACCCACACAGTAACTCAAAGGGTGAAACACCTGTAGATTCCTGGGGGACCTCCCTGCAAGCAAACAACAGATGGGGCAGATATTTGTCCCACTCCCTCTTAAACTGGTCTGCAAATACCCATAGCATGGTCTTTAGTGTAGAGTTTAACCTCTCATCCAGACCATTAGTCTTGGAATGGTAGGGAGTGGTCTTTAGGTGCTTTGCCCCACAGTGCTTCCACGACAAGAGATCAGGTCTGACATGAAATTGGCATCACTGACAGTGATTATTTCTTTCTTTTGGGAACCTACCCTGCTGAAAATCTCTAACAAAGCATTTGCCACATTTTCTGCCTCAGTGGAGGACAGAACCACCACCTCAGGGTATCTAGTAGCATGGTCTATTACCAGTAGGATATACTTTTTCCCTGTGGAATTTGGGGTACTCATAGGCCACATAATATCCATAGCTACCCTCTGAAATGGCTGCTCAATCACAGGCAAAGGCATCAAAGGAGTCTTGACCTTGCCTCCTGCCTTGCCTACTTTTTGGCACTTCTCACAGGTCTTGCAGTACCCTGTTACATTTCTGGAAATCCCAGGCCAATAAAAGTTCTGCATATCATGTCTCTTTGTATGCTTTATGCGCATATGACCTTCAAAGAGAGTGTCATGGGCTATGGCTAGAAGTGCCACATGATAGGCTCTAGGCACTACTAACTTGTATTCTGTCACCCTCTAGCCCTCCCTCAGGGGTCCACTCTCACTACAGTAACCCTTTGTCCCAGTATACAAATCCCCCCTTCCCTTGAGAATCAGGTGCCACACTAGCTATCTCTCTCAGGCCTTGTAATGTAGGGTCTGAGAGCTGATCCTGTCTCAACTCTCTCTTTGTAACCATTCCCAGCTTCCCTTTCACAGGAAGTCTGGTATTCTCTGACAGTGATGCCTCACTGTCAGTCTGGGCACTACTACTCACCCCTGCCTTGCAGCCAGTCTGTCCAAGGGAACATCAATACCTACAAGCAGCTGTGGCTCACTTTCAGTCTCACTGCTACAGGGTAGCTCCCTCCCTGAAGTAACCACCTCATCAGTCCTGGCTTCAAGTGTGCAGTCTGTTTGAGTCTTCCCAGGCTACCAAATCCACATGGTTGTCTCCAAGCCTGACTGCATGTAACTGAATGCACATAAGGTACTGCATTATCAAAAATCATTCCCTATCAGGACATCTGCAGGGATATCCTCAAACATACCTACTTGCTTGATTCCTTTTCTGCCCTCCCAGTCGAGGTGAACCTTAGCCAAATGTATTTGGAATGGAGTCCCTCCTTAAGCTCTGACTGGAATAGACTGCCCATGCAAGTAGTGTTCCTCTTTAACCATTGCAGGCTTCATAATGGTTAGGTCAGAGGCTGTGTCTCTCTTAGCAGTGGTCTGTTTCCCATCTACTAAGATAGACTATAACCTCTTCTTCAGACAACTTACTGCTGGCATTCTGCCATTCCCACTTACTGGTTCTCCAACCTTTTGTTCCCCACCTTGCCTCCATGGACATCTATATGACACATGGCCCCACTGGTTGCATTTAAAACATTTAAACCTTTGTCCTGGCCATGTACCTGGACTAGTATCATCCCCAGTTACTAGCAGACTCTGTTGGGGCAGTTTAGGCTGCCCACAATGGGTTCCCTTAGATCCATGTGCAGCACTGGGTATCCCTTTTCTGTGCAGTGATGCCCTGCTTGCTAGATATAGGTCTCCCCTTTTCCCCCAACTCATCTGCAGTCCTGCATTCCCTATCTGCCAACCAGATTCTCATGTCCTCAGATAATGGGCTAAGGGCTTGTTCCCTCTCCAAAAGGTCTGTCAGCCCTTCAAAAGTAGTGACCTGATACTCACTTACTCATCTATGAAAATAAGTGCTTAACTCAGCAATATATTCGCACACACTTTCATCTGCCTTACGTCTATGATCATGAAACGTTTTTCTGTAAGCTTCAGGTGTTAACTTAAAACACTTTAATAAACAATTTTTAATGGTATTATAATATGAGCAATCAGTATCACACAATTTAAAATAGCAGTTACAGCTTTACCATGGAGTAAGGGGGGCCCTTGGTCAACATTATACGGTTTACAAGCCCTTTCAAGCATATGAATAAAACTATCAAAATTATCACCCTCTGTAAATTGTGGAAGAAATTTACTGTCCTTTTGTTGCTTCTGGGATTCAGTTACTCCCTTCCTCATTACCTCCATGACCCTGGCAAAGAGTCAGCATCTCCTTTTCATGTTGCTTCTTCCTCTCATTTTCTTCAGCTTCCAGATGTCTCAGTCTCCATGCTGATTCTAATACCATTTGTTTTTCCTGCCACAGACTGTCTGCTGATTCTACTTCTAACCGTTTGGCCTACAGTTCAAGTATGTTTAACTCCAGATGGATTTTTAAGTCCTCTGTAGAAAGGTTGAACTGTTAATCTTCTGAGAGTTATACCTTTCCAAGGCCAGTCTGGTTGTCTTCCTGGTTGCTGTTCTCTGATACAGCTGTGACTAAGGTTGCCATCATTTTTGCTTTAGTCAGGTTGGCATGCACCAGTCCTTTGGCTTGGTACATCTCAGCCAACTGGCTCTTTGTCAGCTTGCCATACTCCTCTGCTGACATCCTCACCTGCTCTTCCTGACTAACCAAGCTAACAAAAATAAATAAAACTATTGTGATGTGTAACTCTGAATGTTCACAATGTGGCTGATTGAGAGTACAAACACCTTCCTTAGTGACCACTGTTTACAGGCTGCAGGAATTAAATATTCACACCACTGAATCCCAATATGTGGGTATCCCACCACTGCCAATCAATATATGTGACTCCCCACCACTGGGCCAGTAATCAAGCAGCCTCAATCCTCACCACTGGCAAATGGTGAATGTACATTGGGAAGATGACAGGTATGCACACAGTATTTCCAGATGCAGCTCTCTGGATCAAGTGCAATTTCTCTTAAGAGCACACAGAGGCCAGAGTCAATCCGGGCTGCTTTTTCCATATTTCTCCAAATCCCCAATAAGTCTCCCTACTGGCACAGATATAGGGTTGAGATTGCAGCTGAGTGGCCAAGCCAAGACCTCCAGCACCCTCTCTGTCCAACTAGTGCTTTGTGTCCCTGCCCAAGTAGCTGACACACATGCTTTGAGGTTTGATTTATACACACACACACACACACACACACACACACACACACACACACACACACACACATGGGAATGGCTAGCATAGGTTTACTAGCTATGCCCCCTTCTACCCAGACTATAAAATGGTTATTACTACCACCAGCCAACTCTTTATCAGGTACTTTAAGGCCCTTAACAAAGGGTGTCCAATCTTACTGAGTAATGTTGCTGTTAATACAAATGGTAGCTTGACCAAAAGCAAGGCTATTAGTAGTGGCCTACACAGTGTCACCAAATAAATATGCAAGTATTCTCAGAACTTTAATATATCTCACTAATATCAGCCATAATGGAAGGTTTAAATATATTTAGCAATAAATAATAAAATAACTAGAAAATACCCAGTATATAATCACAGTAACATAGGAGTTCAAAAATCACAGGAAATATTTAAAATATCATTGCAGAATAGTCTCAAATAAATAAAGAAAAACATCTAAATTAAGCTTTGCTATATTCCTGACTATATCTAGAGAACTGCTATATCCCAGTTAACTTATTTACAGAGCAAACAAGGCAGATGTGGTGAGTGGGTCTTCCAGCTGATGTTGTAAGGTCAAAGAAAAATACAGAATACTCAGTCTCTCTCAGACGGTTCTTAAATTAATATCTCAAATATTACTACTGGGATATCTTGCAGGATGAAAAATAAGAAACGAGTGCAACAGCAGCAGAACACTTTATTAAACAACTAAATAAAATATTTAAAAGCGCTTTTTCATCAGCATTAATAGCTGACTTCCTCAGAAGTATCAGTAAGTAGACTGCAGAAAAAACATTTAAAAGTTTCAAATTAGGTCCCAATTATTACATAGGATGCTGAACAACCTTCACAGTGAAATTAAAGCAACATACTCAATTCATTGACATATTGTTAGGACTAAAAAGCACCTGACAGTGATACATAAAGAATTTATTGTTAAAAAATTATGTTCTAAAAACATCAATATTGTTGAACTAATTAGTCAAATATAAATTTATAACATATAATACCCAAAGAAATATATACTCATGGGTATATATTTATAACAAGTGGCCATTAAGTAACCAATAACTAAAACAACAGCATAAGGCCAAGACAAACTCTACTGAGAACATTATTGTACTCATTAAAAGATAAATAATAATGAATATAGTCAGTAAAAAATATATTACAAAAACTAGTGACTTAAAATTCATCTCTCAAGACTGTTCAATTTTAACAGACTTGAGATTGAACATGAGTCATTAATTCCTGGATGGCTGTATGCATTTGACCTAACTTGCCAGATTAACTCAGCTTCTTCCAACTTGAGAGATCTAGGTCCCCCCCCCCTATTATCACAACTAACCTGGTCAATAACTAAAAATTTAAATGTATGGTTGTTAAAAACAGAAATGTGTTTAGCTAGAGCGTTGTCAAGTTTAAACTTTTTCATAGCATATAAGTGCTCATATATTCTGTCCCTAAGTCTCCTTTCAGTCTTACCGATATAGAAGATGGGACAGAATGTACATCTAGCTAAATAGATGACAAAGGTGGAATTACAGGTAAATTTATATTTTAATTTATAAGAAGTGCCATTTAACTCAAAACAAGTAGCTTCTTCCACATGTCTACAATAATTACAGTTTTGGCACTTCAACATACCTGCATTACGAACTATTAAGGGTTTACTACCCTCCAAAACAGATTTTAAATTCTTACCTTTCCTGAAAGCAACTTTAGGTCTATCTCCTAATTTCCCATAAATAGTGGGGTACATTTTAAACAATTCCCAATTCTTATTAATTATGTCGATACAAATGTTACTACCCGTACTAAATTTTGTAGTAAAATAAGTTATATTAGTATTATCTGTACGAGTAGCTACAGTTTCCTCTGATTCATGTGTACTACTATCATTAAAACTAGTCACATAATCTGGGACGCCTTGGGCCATGATGTTACTAACTGGGAGTAAAGGTTGGTAAAAATTCTGACTTCTTTTATCCATGACTTCCTGTATTAGGTTGTCCAAAAGGTCTTCAGGATAACCTCGTGATAAAAACATATTTTTGAGCACTACACATTCCTCAAAAAAGTCGTCGTCCAAACTGACCATCCTAGCAGCTCTTACTAGTTGGCCTTTGATGACCGACTTTTTTTGGAAGAAGGGATGACAGCTAGTAAAGTGTAAAAAAGTATTTGAATAAGTTTTCTTACGAAATATCCTTGCAGTATAACAATTGTACTCATAGTTCTTACTTAAGAGTACATCAAGGTAAGCAATGCTATCAGTCCCAAATGAATGTGTGAACTCTAGAAAATTGGTGGCATTATTAAAGTATTGTAAAACCAGTTTACTTGTGTCTTCATTCGCATTAATCAAGATAAAGATGTCATCAAGAAATCTAGTATAATAAACAAACTTATCATAAAAGTAGTTGTTGTTAGAGAATACAAATTCAGATTCCCAGTATGCCATGACTAAGTTGGCTATACTTCCACCACAAGGGGACCCCATTGCCACTCCTACTTTCTGTAAAAAGAAGTCGTTATAGGACATAAAAAAGTTATAAGAAAGGACAAGATCACTAAGTACAGATACAAGGTAAATTTCCCTGTCGGGGGCGTTGTATTTCTTTAAAGCAAGGGTCACCCATTCAAGTGCAATATTGTATGGTATACTACTATATAAATCTCTCACATCTATAGTCAAAAAATTAGTGTGAGGGTTGTAGTTGACAGCTCTTATATTCTCAAGGAATGTCCATGAGTCTTTAAATATCTGGACTTCCTTTACTACATATTTTGAAGTATACTATCCACTACTTTAGCACAAGAATAAGTAGGTGACCCCCTGCTATCAACCAACAATCTAAGTGAAGGATCGTCAATACATTTGTGCATTTTTGGAATTCCAAAAATGCATGGGTATCTTGGAAATGACGTAGTTAGGTAGCCATACATTTTTTGGTCTATTCTACTTTCAATATATAACTCCTCAATACTGTCCTTGATTAACTTATAAGCCCTATTGACTTCTGATCTTGAACTAAGTTCGTATGTGTCAGAGTGTAATACTTCATCCATATGGGTCTGATAATCGACAGTACTGAATACAACCAACCCCCCACCCTTATCTGGCTTACAAAACCTTAGGTTTTAACTTTTGAAAAACTGTAAATACTCAACTTCTGCCATTTTCAAACTGGGGGTTGTATTACGTGGTGCACTGTTAGTACTAGCATACCTAATATCTAACTCACAACATTTTTCAAATAATTCCAAGGCTGGATGGAGTGGAGGGTTGTAAGTACTAGGTATGTGCAACTGTCCGTGTTCGGTGTAAGCAGAATTGTTTCCCATTAATAAAATAAAATTCAATTTCCTAGTAAAGAGCTTAATGTCTAAAATAGAGTCAACAATATTTAAAGGTTTAGAAGGGACAAATGTTAAACCCTTAGACAAAAATTCCACCATCTCAGTGTCAAATTTAGTGGTACTAAAATTGTATAGTTTAAAGTCACCAGATTCATTACTAACAACGTCCACATGTGATGATTTTAATGTATAGTCAGTACTGACAACATTATAGTCATCTAACAAAGGTATTTCAGTAGTGTCAACATCCAAAGAGACAAAATTGTCTTCATTATTCTTGTCACGGGAAGGAACATCGAGAAAGGCGCTTAATAGTGGCTCTTGTCGTTTTGTTTGTTGTTCCTCCACTTCGTGTTTGTTTGTGGTTGTTGAAAATTCCTTGTTTTTGGTCTTGCCCCCATATAGGGGTGCTGCTGAAAATTTTTATGCTGATTTAAAGAATTTTGGTTATGTTGACCACTTCTTAACCTCTCACTCCATGGTGTACCACTTGTTACACCCATATTTAAATTTTTGTCAAAATAATTGTTAAGGTCATTATTACCTGGACTATGCTGTGCCAAGCCAGTAGTAATAGGACCATACTCTTTAGATGGGGGACTGTGTTGACCACCACTGGTTACAGCACTAATGTTAGAGGAAAAAATGCCCTTTTTCCATTTCTGGCCCAGTGGAGGGTTAGGGTAACCTAACCCTTGCTTGTAAGCATAACAGTCTCTAAAAAGTTTCTTTATTTTTTGGGGCTGTAATTTTAACATATGTTCATCGATACTGACAAAAGTGCGCTCATATTCAAATTTATATCTGTTGAACTCCAAGTCATTAATAATCATTTTGTCAAGATCAGAAATATACAAGGAAAGTTCCTCTATCCACAAATTGTAATGTTTAACTATCAATTCGATTAATTCCAGTCCTTGGCGGTCGAACAAGTTAACTAAATCAGTGTGAAACACTGAACCGGCCTCTAGGCCGGTTGGATACGATGCACGCCTTAAACCTTTGGGGGCTATCTTCAAAGAAAGACACTCAGTAAAATAAGCAACTTCAAGTTGCAACTTCTTTAGTTTAAATAGGCATGCATCGAAGGTCTTTAATTTAGAACTAATGCTGCTCGACCCACCATTTAGAGCATTATTGACACTAGGCACAGTGCTATTGTGACTAGCACCAGAACCAGGTGCTTTGGAAAAGTTAAAACAATTTTTAAGCCAGACAGGTAGACTTGCATTAGAAGTATTACCTTCATTCGCAATATTGGAATGTAGTGTTGAAGGCTGCAAGAGCTTGTTGTTGTTCTCCTCATCATCTAGAGAACAGACCGCCTTTCCAGAAGTACGATTGTCCAAACTGACAGATTGGCGGTCTCCTCCAACACCAGGTAAAAGTTGCTCCTGGACTAATCCATCATTATACTCGGTGGTGGAGACATTGTAGTTAATTGAGCCCCGCATTGGTAAATTGTTCTGGCGAGTACTCTTGCCAGACCGCTCCAATCCAATAGCAACCACTGTGACAGTTTGCTCCGATTCGGTTAAATCCACACTGACAGTGTTAGAGACAGGAGGCTGGAAACCATCTGTAGGTGTGTCACCGTCACTACAAGACCCATGGACTGGTGTTTCATTGTGTTCAAAACACCTTGCGGTATTATACTGCACCTTAGGTTGATTAGACGCTAACAAGTATATTTCGCGAAGATCGCAGTGTTCAGCATCGATGTTATCCAGTCTAAGAAGCAAGTTCTCCAGCTTACGGTTAATTGCATCCAAACAACTGCCCACGACCAGATCATCTGGTGTATCCAATAAGTCCCCGGCAGGAAAACTAGGTTTAAGAATTGCAGGTGTTTCTTGTGGTTTAAAAGAGTCCATATCGCTGCTTACACCCGTTGCCATAACAAAACAAAAACTACGAACAGGCAAATAAACTAATGAAAAATAAGAATTGAGTGCAACAGCAGCAGAACACTTTATTAAACAACTAAATAAAATATTTAAAAGTGCTTTTTCATCAGCATTAATAGCTGACTTCCTCAGAAGTATCAGTAAGTAGACTGCGGTAAAAACATTTAAAAGTTTCAAATTAGGTGCCAATTATTACGTAGGATGCTGAACAACCTTCACAGTGAAATTAAAGGAACATACTCAATTCATTGACATATCGTTAGGACTAAAAAGTACCTGATAGTGATACATAAAGAACTTATTGTTAAAAAATTATGTTCTAAAACATCAATATTGTTGAACTAATTAGTCAAATATAAATTTATAACATATAATACCCAAATAAATATATACTCATGGGTATATATTTATAACAAGTGGCCATTAAGTAACCAATAACTAAAACAACAGCATAAGGCCAAGACAAACACTACTGAGAACATTATTGTACTCATTAAAAGATAAATAATAATGAATATAGTCAGTAAAAAATATATTACAAAAACTAGTGACTTAAAATTCATCTGTCAAGACTGTTCAATTTTAACAGACTTGAGATTGAACACGAGTCATTAATTCCTGGATGGCTGTAGGCATTTGACCTAACTTGCCAGATTAACTCAGCTTCTTCCAACTTGAGAGATCTAGGTCCCCCCCTATTATCACAACTAACCTGGTGAATAACTAAAAATTTAAATGTATGGTTGTTAAAAACAGAAATGTGTTTAGCTACAGCGTTGTCAAGTTTAAATTTTTTCATAGCGTATAAGTGCTCATATATTCTCTCCCTAAGTCTCCTTTCGGTCTTTCCATTGTGCCAGACATGGAAAAAGGGCATTTTTTCCTCTAACATTAGTGCTGTAACCAGTGGTGGTCAACACAGTCCCCCATCTCAAGAGTATGGTCCTATTAGTACTGGCTTGGCACAGCATAGTCCAGGTAATAATGACCTTAACAATCTTTTTGACAAAAATTTAAATGTGGGTGTAACAAGTGGTACACCATGGAGTGAAAGGTTAAGAAGTGGTCAACATAACCAAAATTCTTTAAATCAACATACAAATTTTCAGCAGTGCCCCTATATGGGGGCAAGACCATAAACAAGGAATTTTCAAAAACCACAAACAAACACGAAGTGGAGGAACAACAAACAAAATGACAAGAGCCACTATTAAGCGCCTTTCTTGATGTTCCTTCCCATGACAAGAATAATGAAGACAATTTTGTCTCTTTGGATGTTGACACTACTGAAATACCTTTGTTAGATGACTATAATCTTGTCGATACTGACTATACATTAAAATCATTACATGTGGACGTTGTTAGTAAGGAATCTGGTGACTTTATACAATTTTAGTACCACTAAATTTGACACTGAGATGGTGGAATTCTTGTCTAAGGGTTCAACATTTGTCCCTTCTAAACCTTTAAATATTGTTGACACTATTTTAGACATTAAGCTCTTTACTAGGAAATTGAATTTTATTTTATTAATGGGAAACAATTCTGCTTACACTGAACACGGACAGTTGCACATACCTAGTACTTACAACCCTCCACTCCATCCAGCCTTGGAATTATTTGAAAAATGTTGTGAGTTAGATATTAGGTATGCTAGTACTAACAGTGCACCACGTAATACAACCCCCAATTTGAAAATGGCAGAAGTTGAGTATTTACAGTTTTTCAAATCTCAAAACCTAAGGTTTTGTAAGCCAGATAAGGGTGGGGGGTTGGTTGTATTTAGTACTGTCGATTATCAGACCCGTATGGATGAAGTATTACACTCTGACACATACGAACTTAGTTCAAGATCAGAAGTCAATAGGGCTTATAAGTTAATCAAGGACAGTATTGAGGAGTTATATATTGAAAGTAGAATAGACCAAAAAATGTATGGTTACCTAACTACGTCATTTCCAAGATACCCATGCATTTTTGGAATTCCAAAAATACACAAGTGTATTGACAATCCTTCACTTAGATTGTTGGTTGATAGCAGGGGGTCACCTACTTATTCTTGTGCTAAAGTAGTGGATAGTATACTTCAAAAATATGTAGTAAAGGAAGTCCAGATATGTAAAGACTCATGGACATTCCTTGAGAATATAAGAGCTGTCAACTACAACCCTTACACTAATTTTCTGACTATAGATGTGAGAGATTTATATAGTAGTATACCACACAATATTGCACTTGAATGGGTGACCCCTGCTTTAAAGAAATACAACACCCCCGACAGGGAAATTTACCTTGTATCTGTACTTAGTGATCTTGTCCTTTCTTATAACTTTTTTATGTCCTATAATGACTTCTTTTTACAGAAAGTGGGAGTGGCAATAGGGTCCCCTTGTGGTGGAAGTATAGCCAACTTAGACATGGCATACTGGGAATCTGAATTTGTATTCTCTAACAACAACTACTTTTACGATAAGTTTGTTTATTATACTAGATTTCTTGATGACATCTTTAATTTGATTAATGCGAATGAAGACACAAGTAAACTGGTTTTACAATACTTTAATAATACCACCAATTTTCTAGAGTTCGCACATTCATTTGGGACTGATAGCATTGCTTACCTTGATGTACTCTTAAGTAAGAACTATGAGTACAATTGTTATACTGCAAGGATATTTCATAAGAAAACTTATTCAAATACTTTTTTACACTTTACTAGCTGTCATCCCTTCTTCCTAAAAAAGTCGGTCGTCAAAGGCCAACTAGTAAGAGCTGCTAGGATGGTCAGTTTGGACGATGACTTTTTTGAGGAATGTGTAGTGCTCAAAAATATGTTTTTATCATGAGGTTATCCTGAAGACCTTTTGGAAAACCTAATACAGGAAGTCATGGATAAAAGAAGTCAGAATTTTTACCAACCTTTACTCCCAGTTAGTAACATCATGGCCCAAGGCATCCCAGATTATGTGACTAGTATTAATGATAGTAGTACACATGAATCAGAGGAAACTGTAGCTACTCGTACAGATAATACTAACTAATATAACTTATTTTACTACAAAATTTAGTACGGGTAGTAACATTTGTATCGACATAATTAATAAGAATTGGGAATTGTTTAAAATGTACCCCACTATTTATGGGAAATTAGGAGATAGACCTAAAGTTGCTTTCAGGAAAGCTAAGAATTTAAAATCTGTTTTGGAGGGTAGTAAACCCTTAATAGTTCGTAATGCAGGTATGTTGAAGTGCCAAAACTGTAATTATTGTAGACATGTGGAAGAAGCAACTTGTTTCGAGTTAAATGGCACTTCTTATAAATTAAAATATAAATTTACCTGTAATTCCACCTTTGTCATCTATTTAGCTAGATGTACATTATGTCCCATCTTCTATATCGGTAAGACCGAAAGGAGACTTAGGGACAGAATATATGAGCACTTATACGCTATGAAAAAGTTTAAACTTGACAACGCTCTAGCTAAACACATTTCTGTTTTTAACAACCATACATTTAAATTTTTAGTTATTGACCAGGTTAGTTGTGATAATAGGGGGGGACCTAGATCTCTCAAGTTGGAAGAAGCTGAGTTAATCTGGCAAGTTAGGTCAAATGCGTACAGCCATCCAGGAATTAATGACTCGTGTTCAGTCTCAAGTCTGTTAAAATTGAACAGTCTTGAGAGATGAATTTCAAGTCATTAGTTTTTGTAATATATTTTTTACTGACTATATTCATTATTATTTATCTTTTAATGAGTACAATAATGTTCTCAGTAGAGTTTGTCTTGGCCTTATGCTGTTGTTTTAGTTATTGGTTACTTAATGGCCACTTGTTATAAATATATACCCATGAGTATATATTTCTTTGGGTATTATATGTTATAAATTTATATTTGACTAATTAGTTCAACAATATTGATGTTTTTAGAACATAATTTTTTAACAATAAGTTCTTTATGTATCACCGTCAGGTACTTTTTAGTCCTAACGATATGTCAATGAATTGAGTATGTTCCTTTAATTTCACTGTGAAGGTTGTTCAGCATCCTACATAATAATTGGCACCTAATTTGAAACTTTTAAATGTTTTTGCCACAGTCTACTTACTGATACTTCTGAGGAAGTCAGCTATTAATGCTGACGAAAAAGCGCTTTTAAATATTTTATTCAGTTGTTTAATAAAATGTTCTGCTGCTATTGCACTCGTTTCTTATTTTTCATTTGTTTATTTGCCTGTTCGTAGTTTATATCTTGCAGGAGGACATCATGTCTTGTTATCTGGCACTATCCCAGGTAAAACCCCTATTGATGCAGCTGGTAGCATTTAGCATCTACCTGTGAAAATACATAGACAAGGCTTTTCTTAGATCTAATGCAGATCCTGGAAGTCATAAAACAATAAAATCACTTGCAAAACAATACAGTGAACATCTAGTTCTAGACTTTGTGTCTATTACTGCTCTGAAACTGAAAGATAACATCCTTTTATTATGTTGCTATAAAGTAATTTCATTTCAGCTATTTTTTCTGAAGTTAACCTCTAGTGTTCCAGTTTCCATTGTTAATATATATATATATATATATATATATATATATATATATATATATATAAACAGTTACAATAGTGCAGGTAAATTTCTGTTCTAATCCAGTAGGGTACACTGTGGTTGCATCTTTGAGCTCAGTACTTTATAAAATACCTTTTCAACGTGCACTTCTGTACCAGCACTTCGATATACACATAGCATGCAGATCTAATACAGTTGTAACACAAGCATCTTACATGAAGGATGTTGACATTCACAAAAGACACATAACCATTTATAAAATTCCAGACAGCTGTGCTGACAATATCTCTATTTGTCACATTTCTACATAAATCATGTTGATATTCACAAATGACATATAAGTATTTACAAAATTCCAGATAACTGAGCTGGCAGTATCTCATTTTGCGACACCATACATAGCTCTCCACTTCACACATGTGTCTTCTTGGCCCACTTGATTCAGTCTCATTGGCTTTACAACATGAATGAGTTGTCACCCATCTGTGTTGAGGTGATAGCTCAAATTCATCCAATTTTCAATCCACGTTCATATTATACTGTTGAAGATGTGGATAGCTATAGTGCTTTTCTAATCCTCTCTTTTACATTCCTATAATGCTTCCCCTTTGTTCTTTCCCCTACTTGCCCCCCATTACACCACTTTCCTAAATATCCAATTTTCACACATTTAATCTGCTCAAAAAATAAAATCACACACCACACACATGGCAGAAATGCCCCCAAATAAAGCCCTTTGCCTTTTGTCCTCTGCATGTGTGCAGAGACTGGCATCATGCACCAATGCCAAGTGATAGTGAATGTCTCTTCATGTCCTGTGAGATAGTCTAGTTACCTCCACACAATGCTGTTTTAACTCACTGCACTAAAGGAACACATGGTTAAAATACAGTAGAGGCAGTACTTTGAAACATTTATTCTAACATTTATTTAAACTGCTGAATGCATAAAAATGCAAATCCATATGTGTACTGTTGACATAAATCAATTGACTGATATTCATTTGTATACAGTACTTAACTATAGTCATTGCCTTTCTTATTTGTAAGAATTAATCACATTTGCTTATGTAATACCATTCTGATGTGTAAAATAATTAGATTGAGCAGGGGTCAAACCCTTTGTTATTTGCACTCCAAACATGAGCTCACTGCTCTTACACTTGCTTCCACAGGGAAAGCTAAGCAGCAGCTGCATTTCTTAAAGTTATTACTGTCCAAAGTGCTGGCAGCCATGCCTCTCCACTAGCATGTTTGCACGAAGGAAGGCAGACCAAAAGACATATTGCTATTTTTACATTTAAGCAGACTGTGATGCCCGTGGCCTGGCCCAGCAATCAAGGAGCATCAATCCTCATCACTAACACCAGAGAGGGTGTCTCATATATGAGGAAGAGATAACAAATACACACAGTAAAGTGCACTTTCCCTTAAGAGCACATAGAGATCACAGTCAGTCCATTGCTGGTTGCTCACTTGCTCTCCAGGTCCCCCATAAGACTCCCCACGGGCACAGCTATAAAGTGCAGATCTCAGCCAGCTGGGCAAGCTAAAATCTCCAGCACCCTCTCTGTCTAACCAGTGCTTCATGCCCCTGCCCAAGTAGCTGACACACACACACTTTGAGATAACACTTTATACAACCACACAGACACTCCTGGGGAAGGCTGGCACAGGTTCTCCAGCTGTGCCCCCTTTTCCAAGACTATATGGTAGAAATCACTGCCACCACCCAGCTATAATTATCAGCTACCCAAAGGCCCTTAGAAGGGTGTCCAATTATTATTGTGCAATATTATTATCCAATTGGTAGTATAACTAAACAGTCAAGGCTTATTAGAGTGACTTGGTACAGGATACCTATACATGCAATGTACCTTAGAGCTTAACTGTTCTCTACACAAAACAGCCACAATTGAAATGTTTTAAAATATTTAATAATAAATAATAAAAACAGAAGATAATACTTCTTACTACACAGTACTAGTCAAGAGTTCAGAGATCACAGAGAAATATTTAAAATAATTCAGTAGTACAGTTATGACATCACAGAAAAACACTTAGTCTAATCTTTCTAGTTTCTACCTATTTCTAAAAAAAACAAAAAAAAAAGTCTAAGAAAACAGGCAGAGTGCTGATGAATTGGATGGTCAAGACAAAAATGTTTAATAATCTCTGCTTCTCTCTGTTTAAATTGAAATTGTAGTTCTGATAAACATTACATCATTCTTCACCCTTCCTGGGGTTCCCAGGCCAACAGAAACTGTATATACATTCTTTTACACCTAGGCCGAAACAGAGCAATAAAATACATTTGCATGTTTAAATCTAGCAATCTCACTGTTGGTTAAAACAATAGAAATCATGTGCTAGCCCAGATGGAATTACTCTGAATCTTCAACTTCAAAGGACAGGCATGAAGTAATTTTAACTTCAAAGGACAGACATGAAATGTCTGTTTAGCTTTCTTTACAGCAGAGGGCAATGTTGTTACATTTTTTTGAAGTTCAACATTTCACAGCATATTCTTTCATTTAAGAAAACAAGTCTGTAGTTCAACATTCATATTTACAAATGATAGAATTATCTGCACAATTCTATTTGGCTAGGCTGACAGCCTTCACATTTCTCCCCCACCCCCAGAGAACTCAAGCTAGTTTTTCAAGTGACCCTTGAGAAATGCTGAGAGGGTTAGATCTATCTGAATGCAGCTTACCCCATTCCCTGTCTTGAAAGCCCATCTGCATTGGCATTGCTAACCCCACTGTGGTGCTGCACTGACATATATGCTTGCAACCCCAGGCTCCATCTTAGCAACTTAGCATTTTGCTGGCTGGCTCTGTGTAACCATGTTAGGGGGTTGTGATCTGTCATAACAGTGAATTTCCTTCCATACAAATAAGGCTGAAGTTTCTGCAGTGCCCACACTATGGCTAGACATTCCTTTTCTACAGCTGCATAGCATTCCTCTCTGGGTTGGAGCCTACGACTGAGATAAACCACTGGGTGCTCCTCCCCTCTGAAGAAATCTGGCTAAGTACATCCCCCACCCTGTGGTTTGAAGCATCCACCTGCACAACAAATTATTTGCTGTAATCTGAAATGGCTAACACAGATGGTCCTCCCAAAACTTCTTTAAGCATCTGGAATGCCTGCTCACATGCTAGGGTCTACACTACCTTATCTGGCCTGTTCTTCCATGTCAGGTCTGTGAGGGGACCAGCTATGGTACTATAACTGGGGGTGAACTTTCTGTAGTACCCTGCTGTCCCTAAAAATGCCCTCACCTGCTTTTTAGTAACAGGTGCAGGTCATGCCTGAATGGTTTCCACTTTGCCAGGTTCTGGCCTTATCTTACCACTCCCCACTCTATGTCCTAGGTAGGAGACCTCCGCCATACCTACCTGACATTTGCTCGGCTTAATGGTCAACCCTGCCCTCTGTATTCTGCCCAGTACCTCCCTGACATTCTGAAGGTGCTCTGGCCAGGAATGGCTGTAGATGGCAATATCATCTAGGTAAGGAAGGGCAAACCCTCCTGCTTCTGTCAGGATATGATCTACTAGCCTCTGGAAAGTCTCTGGGCCATTCTTCATCCCAAAGGGCATCTTTGTGTACTCATACAAGCCAAAAGGAGTCAAAAAGGCTGACTTCTCTCTAGCACTGTGAGTCAAGGGCACCTGCCAGTAACCCTTGGTAAGATCAATGGTTGTAAGATACTTAGCACCACCTAGCTGCTCTAGGGCCTCATCTGTCCTAGGCATGGGGTAAGCATCCGACTGTGTGTCACTAATTTCCTGTTTTCCACACAGAACCTGGTGCTGCCATCCTTCTTTGGCACCAGCACCACTGGGGAGGCCCAGGGACTGTTGGACTCTTGAATCAGCCCTAGTTCCAACATCTCCTGTACCTCCTCCCTCAGAGTCTATTTGACTCTCTCAGGCACTCTATAAGGGGCCTGCCTAATAGGCCTTTGGGGTCCTGTATCGGTGCACCCTGATTTTCCAGTGAACGTGTCCCCAAATTCCTGCAATACTGCTCAGATTTCTCAAACCTGGGCAGGAGATAGCTGATGGGACATTTCTACCCCTTCCACTGAGGTGTCAGCCCGAGCCTCACTGAGGAGATCAGTCCCCAGATCTCCCTCAGACTCCTCCTGCAATCTACTGCAAACGGTCAGCACAAGGGCCTCCCTATCATAATAGGTTTCATCATGTTAACATGGTACAATTTCTGCCCTTGCCATCTGCCTAGCAGTTCCACCATGAAGTTAACATCACCTATCTTTCTTACCACTTTGTAGGGACCCTCCCAAGCTGCTTGCAGCTTGTTGTGTCTGACAGAAATGAGAACCATTACCTGCTGCCCCACAGCATACTCTCTAGCTTGAGCATTCCTGTCATACCACACCTTTTTCTGTTGTTGGGCTTCTGCCAGGTTCTCCTGGGCCAAGCTCATGAGTTCCCTGAGCCTTGTCCTGAGGTTTATGACATATGCCACAACAGACTCCTTGTGAGACTCGCACTCACCTTCCCACTCATCTCAAATTAAATCTAGAGGTCCCCTCACCCTATGCCCATACAGCAATTCAAAGAGTGAAAAACCTGTGGATTCCTGGGTAACTTCTCTGTAAGCAAACAACAGATGGGGCAAATATTTGTCCCACTCCGTCTTAAACTGATCTGCAAATGCCTGCAGCATGGAATTGATTGTAGAGTTTAACCTCTCAACAAGACCATTAGTCTGGGGATGGTAGGGGGTGGTCTTCATGTGCTTCACCCCACAGGACTTCCACAGACAAGCCTGCAGGTCTGAAATGAAACTGGCACCTCTGTCAGTCAGTATTTCTTTTGGGAAACCTACCCTGCTGAAAATCTCTAACAAAGTGTTTGCCATATTCTCTGCCTCAATGGTGGACAAAGCCACTCCCTCAGGGTAACATGTAGCATAATCCACTACCACTAGGATATACTTTTTCCTTGTGGAACTTTCGGTACTCAGAGGACCCACAATATTCATAACTACCTTCTGAAATGGCTCCTCAGTCACAGGCAAAGGCATCAAAGGAGCTCTCACCTTGTCTTCTGCCTTGCCTACCTTTTGACACTGCTCACAGGTCCTGCAGTACCCTGTTACATCTCTAGAAATTCCAGGCCAATAGAAGTTCTACATAATATGCCTCTTTGCATGTTTTATGCCAATATGACCTGCAAAGGGAATATCATGGGCTATGGCTAGAAGTGCCAGATGGTAGGCTGTAGGCACTACCACCTGCTGTACTCTCTCACCTTCTGGCCCTCCATCAGGGGACAATCCCTGTATAGTAACCCTTTTTTCCAGTATACAGACTCCCCCTTTCCTTGAGGATCGGGTGCCTCCCTAGCTACCTGCCTCAGGCCTTGCAATGTAGGGTCTGACAGCAGAGCCTGTCTCAACTCTCTCCTTGTAACCCTTCCCAGCTTCCCTTCCACAGGAAGTCTGGCATCCTCTGACAGTGGTGCCTCACTGTCAGCCTGGGTACTACTACTCACCTCTACCTTTGCAGTCACTCTGTCCAAGGGAACATCAGTACCCACAAGCAGTTGTGGCTCACATTCAGTCTCACTGCTACAGTGTAGCTCACTCCCTGAAATAACCACCTCACCAGTCCTGGCTGCAAGTATGCAGTCTGGCTGGTCTCCCCCAGGCTACCAGACCCACATGCTTGTCTCCTA
Source organism: Protopterus annectens (assembly GCF_019279795.1). Taxonomy (NCBI): domain Eukaryota; kingdom Metazoa; phylum Chordata; order Ceratodontiformes; family Protopteridae; genus Protopterus; species Protopterus annectens. The sequence goes on from NC_056745.1 coordinate 853,789,133, forward strand.
GCCAGACTGCATGTAACTGCATAAGCACATGGTACTGCCTCATCCAAATCCTTCCCTCTCAGGACATCTGCAGGATGGTAGTTCAATACCTCGGTTGTCTCAAGACAACCTTCTATTGCCATTTTGTCTTTCCCACTTACTGGCTCCCTCACCTTTTGCTCCCCACCTTGCCTCTGTGAACACCTGTATGCTACATAGCCCCACTGCTTGCATTCAAAACATTTAACCCTAGCTGCTGTATGTGTACCCAGACTAGTGGCTTCCCCTGCTACTGGCAGATTCTGTTGTGGCAGTCTGTGCTGCCCACCATGGGTTCCTTTAGACCCATGAGCAGTACTGGGGGTCTCCTTCCTGTGCAGGGCTGCACCTGCTTTCCAGGTATATGTCTCCCTTCTTCCCCAAGTCAACTGAAGTAGCACATTGTCTATGAGATAACCAGATCCTCATGTCCTCAGGCAAAGTGCTAAGGGCTTGTTCCCTCACCAAAAGGTCTGACAGCCCTTCAAAAGTGGTGACCTGACATCCACTCACCCACCTATGAAAATAAGTGCTCAATTCAGCAACATATTCACACACACTTTCATCTGCCTTGCGTCTATGCTCACAAAACTTTTTCCAATACGTTTCAGGTGTTAACTTAAAAAACTCTAATAGACAATTTTTTACAGCAGTATAATCAAAAACATGTAAAGGCAGACATTTTAGATAATACAGTTACAGCTTTACCATGGAGTAAGGGTTTCAGGAACCGTACCCAGAGCCCTTGGTCAACTTCATACTGTTTACATACCCTCTCAAACTTATGAATGAAAGTATCAAAATTATCCCTCTCTTTAAACTGTGGAAGAAATTTACTGACCTTTTGTGTTTCTGGGATCCAGTTAATCCCTTTCCCATTATCTCCATGACTCTGGCAAAGAGTCAGCATCTCCTTCTCCTGCTGCCTCTGCCTCTCTTTTTCCTCAGCTTCTAGGAGTAGCAGTTTCTCATTCTCCTCACTTTCTAGACACCTAAGTCTCTCAGCTGCTTCTAATTCCACACACCTGGCCTCCAACTCAAGTCCCTTTAGCTCCAGCTGGATTTTTATGTCCACTTCAGAAAGGTTGAGCTGTCCATTCTCAGAGGGTATTATATCGCCACTGCCAGTCTGATTGTCTTCATGGTTGCTGTTTTCTGATGCAGCTGTAACCAAGGCTGCAATCAGGTCTGCCTTAGTCAGGTTTCCATGCACCAGTCCCCTAGCCTGGCACATCTCCACCAGCTGGCTCCTTGTTATCTTTCCATACTCCTCTGCTGACATGCTGCCTGCTCACCCTGACTAACTAAGCTAACAAAAAAATAAAACAATTGTGATCTGAACTCTGAGTATTCACTGCATGGCTGTTTTAGAATACAAAAAAAAACTTCAAAGCTTACTGTACACAAGCTTCAGGGATTCACTCTACCCACACCACTACAAGCCAATAAGTATTTGCCAATTAATTAATATGTGATGTGGATATCCCACCATTGCCAAACACAAATGTGAGGATATCCCAACCACTGCCACTACAAATGTGATGCCCGTGCCCTGGCCCAGCAATAAAGGAGCCTCAATCCTCACCACTAACACCAGAGAGGGCATCTCATATATGAGGAAAGGATAACAAATACACACAGTAAAGTGCAATTTCCCTTAAGAGCACACAGAGATCACAGTCAGTCCAGGGCTGGTCGCTCCCTTGCTCTCCAGGTCCCCAATAAGACTCCCCACTGGCACAGCTATAGGATCCAGATCTCAGCCAGCTGGGCAAGCTAAAATCTCCAGCACCCTCTCTGTCCAACCAGTGCATCATGTCCCTGCCAAGTAGCTGACACACACACACACTTTGAGATAAGAGTTTATACAACCACATATACACTCCTGGGGAAGGCTAGCAAGGTTCTCCAGCTGTGTCCCCTTTTCCAAGACTATACTGTAGAAATCACTGCCACCACCCAGCTAATAATTATCAGCTATCCAAAGGCCCTTAAAAGGGTGTCCAATTATTACTGTGCAATATTATTATACAATTGGTAGTATAACTAAACAGTCAAGGCTTATTAGAGTGACTTGGTACAGGATCCCTATACATGCAATGTACTCTTAGAGCTTAACTAATCTCTACACAAAACAGCCACAGTTGAAAGGTTGTAAAATATTTAATAACAAATAATAAAAACACAAGATAATACTTCTTACTATACAGTGCTAGCCAAGAGTTCAGAGATCACAGATAAATATTTAAAATAATTCAGTAGTACAGTTCTGACATCACAGAAAAGCACTTAGTCTAATCTTTCTAGTTTCTAGATATTTCTAAAAGAAAATACAAGTCTAAGATAACTTACATAAGAAAACAGGCAGAGTGCTGATGAGTTGGATGGTCAAGACAAAAATGCTTAATACTCTCTGGTTCTCTCTGTTTAAACTGAAATTGCAGTCTGATAAACATTACATCATTCTTCACCCTTCCTGTGGTTCCCAGGCCAACAGAAACTGCATCTACATTCATTCACACCTAGGCAGAAACCAGAGCAATAAAAATAAATTTGCATGTTTAAATCTAGCAATCCAACACTTGGTTAAAACAATAGAAATAATGTGCTAGCCCAGACAAAATGACTCTGAATCTTAAACTTCAAAGGACAGGCATGAAGTAATTTTGACTTCAAAGGACAGACATGAAATGCTTGTCTTAGCTTTCTTTACAGCAGAGGGCAATGTTGTTACATTTTTTGAAGTTCAACATTTCACAGCATATTATTTCGTTTAAGAAAACAAGTCTGTAGTTCAACATTCATATTTACAAATGATAGAATTATCTGCACAATTCTATCTGACTAGGCTGGCATCCTTCAACAGGCAAACACATTTGCTCGTCGCTTAACTCCACACAAATGGGGAAGGCAATAGCAGCAGTCCTTAATGTCATGAAAGTTATGAGACAACATTTCCTACATACACTACAGTACAAACACTGTAGTGTCTGTCAGCTATTTCTAACATAGCTTATATGCATAAGTATTTCTCAAGCTCAAGTTGTATTCATTAAATGTTAAACTCGCATATACACTTTGTCATCATTCGAGCAAACAAGTTACTCAGCAGTGCGATATGTAAAGAGCTGATTGGCATGTATTACCATGTTTATTGCCCAGTTATTCTTCATCCCATTAAAATCCATGTAAAAACATAACCAAAAGGGAAAGGACCTGTAAGTAACTGAACACACATTTACTCAGACTCATATACGCCCTGCACACATGCCCATAAACATGGATATGTCAGTAATAATTCCCAACTATCAACTACACTACAAAAATAAATAGCACATTTGTATTGTTACATCATCTGAAACTTTATACTGGCAATAGACTGGCCCTAAAAGATGTTGGATCAGTTGGATAGGAAAACAAGAAGGAAGCTTCATGTTTATCAAATGATTTATAAAAAAAATAGTGTATACCAAGATTATATATTCCCTGTTCTGAAGGAGGTATGGGCCTCCTCAAAATTGATTACATGTATAGTTCTGTAATCATAAGACTGCATACATATCTGCTGACCTCACAAGACCCAAATGTAGTGAATGTTTTAAAACATGAGGAGAATAAGTCTAAGATTACTTCTCTGCTTAGTTTAGCAGAAGCATATCAGTGCCAAGTTGGAATGGAAATCAGAAATGAAGTAGATAAAAATCAGGCAGCAACTAAATGTGCCAAAAAAAATTCAAGAAAAAAATATAAGGTGAAAGATCAGATGAGAAGGCAAGAAATGTGTAAAATGCATAAATATAGCTGCAAGTATAGACAACTCTTGGAACAACCTCATGTTGATCAGGACTGAACACTGGAATGATTAAGGACAGGTGAATTTAAACCAAAAGAAGAAAGGTTAATATTGGTGGCCCAGGATAGTGGACTACATCCGTAGTGGTTTACAAAATCCATTGAACATGTGGGAGAAACAGACAAATGTAGGATAATTGGAAATAGTCACACATCTTATTTCTGGTTGTGGTATACTAATGGCAGAAGGACTGTATACTGAAAGGCATAATAATATGGCAAGACTGTTGCAATGGGGATTACACAAACATAATATTGAAGTAGATGAAAAACACTGGAAAACATGAGCCACAAAGCATTATAAAAAATGATGAAGTTTATATCACATGGGATCACCCATTGCTAATGGTTCAAAAAATAGATGTGTGAAAACCACATATAGTAGTCCATGAAAAGAAAACAAAAGTAGCATTGATCATTGAAATCGCTACACCCAGTGACTACAGTGTCGTATTTACAAAGAGACACAAAGTCATAAAATACCAGGATTTGCAGGCAGAAATGAGAGCAATGTGGAAGAAGGATACCCAGACATTTCCAATATTATTAAGAGCAATGGGTCGTAT
>NC_056745.1:853798568-853958568 GCF_019279795.1 Protopterus annectens
TAAACACAGTCTCCAGACAGCCTATGTTTTGCCAGAAGGCTGTACAGCACCAGTCATCAATCTGGACAAGGAGGGAATTATAGACCCAGGGCCTGACTTGCTTCATCTGTGAGGCACATCAAAGAATCATAATAGACCTTATAAAAAAGGACACTGGTGATCTCAGAAATGAGTAGTCAATGCATTTTTGATTTGTTAAGGCTACATCATATCTGTTAAATATGGTTAACTTCTACAAGAAGGTCACCAAGGGGATGGATATGGAAAATACTGCATATCCCACCTACCTTGACCTGGCCAAGGCATTTGCCACAAATCCACACTCAGGTATTACAGAGGAACTGTCTCAAGTGGGAATAAACACCTACATCAACAAGCGGGTAGACAAATGGATCACAGACAGGACACATACTGTCAAAGTGTGCGAATTCCCCTCTAGTAAGTGGTGACCAAAGCCGTACCTCAGGGTTCTCTACTAGTCCCTTTCCTGTTCAGTGTTTAATTCTCAGAAGTCAAGACAAACTTAGACAGCCTTTGTCTGACCAGCTTTGTGGACAACTGCAAATGGTGGACAGTCATGAAATTCAAGAGTGCTATTGATGTACCTCATAAAGTATTAATGCACAAAAATGATTGTCGCCAGAACCATGGAAACACACTAAATGAACAAAAAGCAAATGTATTCCCATTTTGAAAGGAAATACTCACGTTATTTACAATATAGATAGCACACCCCTATGAGTAGACCCAGTGGTACTTGATCTGGGTACTCAGGTAGGCAGTAATCAGAACTTCTACCAGAATGTGACAAAAGTGGTGACAAATCTAGTGTATGTAGCACAAATCCTAAGTACGGGCAGGGCATACACATTAAAGGACATTGTGACTCCACTGTCCTCATCCCTCATTATACCAACAATTGAGTAAAATGCACCCTTTGGCATGTATCTGACCACACATTTGCAACAGCTGGAGCAACCCCAAAATTATTTCACAAAGAAGATACACTGCATAAACAACAAGTCCTATGTGGAGAGATTGAAAGCCTTATCACTCTATTTTATCTTCTACAGACTATTAAGGGTCGATCTGTGTCAAGCCCACAGAGCAGTCTCCAATCTGGCCATGATGGAAATCTTACACATTGTTAGTATAAACTGCATGAGGGTCAATTGTTACAAAGATGCTAAGTGAGCCCATGACATAATAAAATCCTGTTGTACAGATAGATACATCACTCAGACACTACCCCTTCTCTGTAACAAGCTTCTCAGTCATCTAAAGCAACAGCCTTGCCTGACCCTTATCAAGTGCAACCTAGATGAATGGATAGCTAAGCATGATTGTAATTCTTTTACTGCAGCCATGTCCTTCATGGATAGAGCCATTTGGTATTGGATAACATAGCATAAGCTCATACCTGTGTGAACATAGTTCACATAGTTATTTAAAATTTTGTAACACGTTACATGTGGCTAGACTTTTATGTGATTGTGGAAGTTTAGTCTAGTACTCTCCTATTACCTATAAACCTATAATGTACAATTGTATTCTAGGAACATCTATAGTTACACTGTACAGCATCCCAATGTACCAGTACATCAAGTCAGTATTACCACTTGATAATTTGCATGAGCACTTATACATGCATATCAGGATTCCATGCTAGTATAAATGTTTCAATGGCAATGTCAGGGTGGCAATGATCATGTGGCACATGTCTTATATAAATTGTGCTCCATGTATCATTTGGTATGTGAACAGTATCACAGTGATATCATTCTCACTCATTGACACTACAAGTTGCAGTGTTCTAGTTTCTGTGCACATGGGCATACTGATGCCTTGCCATCAGTCTCGCATAGTGTTTGTATCATTCATAAAAACTGATCCTTTCATAATTCACAAATCAGTCGCAAATGTGCTATTACATGTGGCAGATGAATGCAATACACATCTGTGTGCAGAGAATCAACTGATAATAGTGTGTTGCTTTTAAGTGTTGTCATCTCCAGTGATCATGTCAAGATGTTTACATCACAGTCAGTCATCTCCATTGATATGTGACCTTGTGTAACAGGCACATAATATACTATAATGTGTGATGATTATGCATATACCCACACTGGAGGTGCAAACAGCAGTACATAATGTAATATGTACGTATGATTTTCTTTCATGCTACTGACTTGTCTTTGGGGTGTACATACATTGACATGCCCGTGTCTTCTTCCTCTTTTATCATCCCTACCCTTCATGTCTATGACACTTTTCAATCAATATGCACACTTCCCTAGACTAGCATATTTATACTGCATTCTATGTACCTTTGATGATCACCACAAAACCTGTATTTCAGTAAACCAAAAATGTGTTGTAGTGTACATTGCACTGAGTACACTTTTCTGTAATGTGTTATTACTGCACCCATTGCCTTAATGAAATTAAAACCCAGGAAGGCTGCTAGTCCAGACAACATACTGGGCAAAGTGTTAAAAGGCTGTGCTGATTAACTATGCACAGTGCTCAAGGAAATATTTAACACCTCTCTTGCCATGGCAAAAGTGACCTCATGCTACAAGGAATCTATCATCATCATCCCACAACCTAAGAAAGCCCACTACCTCCAGCCCTAATGACTACAGACCAGTCACTCTGACATCCACTGTTATGAATTATTTTGAGCAGCTGATCAAAAAGCATCTTTTGTCATGCCTACCTCCTGATTTTATCCCTCTGTAGGTTGCATACAGAGCTAATTGATCCATGGCTGATGCCATATCAGTAGCACTACACATCTTACTTGAGCATTTAGAGGGCAAAGACAATTATGTGAGGATACTGTTTGTAGAATTTAGCTTTGCATTTAATACGGTGGTACCAATGGAGCTGATAGAAAAACTGGCACATTTAGAAATCAGTAAACATCTCTGTAACTGGATCTTGGACTTCCTTACTGACAGACCACAAAGGGTGTGTTCAGGTAAGAACACATCAAAGTGCATCATGTTTAACACTGGGGTTCAACAGGGATGTGTTCTCAGCCCACTGTTATTCACCATCCTGACCCATGACTGCTATGCTAAGCACAAGTAGAACCATATCATCAAGTTTGCTGATGACACCACAGTTGTGGGGCTCATCACAAGGGAGGATGAAAGGGAGTGCAGAGAAGAAGTGGCATCTCTGATCAGTTGGTGCAAGGGGAACAACCTTGACCTGAATAAAAGCAAGACCAAAGAGATTATCATCGACTTCAGGAAAAGGAGAACAAACCACCCAGTGCTCATGATCAAAGGTGAGAGTGTGGAGACAGTTAAGAGTACGAAATTCCTGGGTACACACATATCAGAGGATCTCTTGTGGTCTGGAGACACCAGCCAACTGGTCAAGAAAGTGCACCAATGCCTCTACTTTTTAAGAAGGCTGAAAAAAGTTAAGCCTCCTCCTCATATTCTCTCCACCTTCTATAGAGGTGCAATAGAGAGAGCATCCTCATCTGAAACTTCACAGTGTGGTTTGGAAGCTGCAAAGTTTCAGAAAGGAAGGCACTACAAAGAGTGATGAAGGTTGCAGAGAAGGGAACAGGTTCCAGTCTTCCATTGATACATCTTTATTCTGCAAGATGTATTCGAAAGGTCACCAAAATAATACACAACACACATCCTGCGCATGGACTGTTTAACCATCTAGCATCTGGCAGGAGATATTACAGCATCCACTGCAGGATTACAAGATTCAGTAACAGTTTCTACCCTACAGTAATTAGACCTCTGAACTTGGGCACTAGTCCCAGGGGTCTGGCCACATAATGTCAATTTTTATTTATTCGTGCAATATATACTTACATATATTCCAAGTAAGTGCAATATTTATTTATTATATCCATTTTCAGTATTATTTAACTCACTCAAGTGCAGTATTAGACAAATAACTTACGCATTTCAATCTGTAGTGTGTTTTGTATTACTTTAAATAGGGTAGTTAATTTAACTTAGGGGGAGGGTATTCTTTTCGTATATGAGTTTTGGTAAATGTCTCTGCTCTTTCTTCCATGTATTGGGGTAGTATTGTATTTATTTATGTTTATTCCTCTACTTGTATGTGTTGTTTCACTTTCCTTTGTAATCTCAAGAATTGAGCTGATGCACAGAATTTTGTTTAGGCTACACGTGTGTAGTTCTAAATGACAATAAAGTTTACTTTGACTTATACTTTAACTTTAATTTTAGCCCTGGTATTCACTGTGGCTGTCTGCGCAATCTCACAGAACAAGTTTGACCATAGGTAAACTTGTCTGCCTGTGTTATATGTCTTTGTTTTGCTTACAAGATTTCCTGGCCTGCAACACTGTTGTTGGCCATGAAACGTCAATTGTATCTGTGTAAGCATGATGCACAGCATACATATGGGATTAGCACTGCTGGTCATCATGGAAAAACATAAACTCAATGTAGGCTTCACTCTGTGCAGGCTTTGTTCTAAGCCTACATGGAGTTTATTGAATCGCTGGGTATAATTGAACATGGTGGTTAGTTTTCCCTCTTCCAAGGTGCTCTTAGGGATCTATGCTCCCTTTCAGTTCCAAAAGATAAAGTTTCAGGCAAATTTAATGTTTTATGTAGCCAGGTTGTTAAGAAATGTATTATATTGTCTCCCTCAAACTTTTCAGGTATAACATAAATTCTACTGTTATTCCATCTCAGTCTATTTTCGAAATCATCAACTTTATGAGATAGTTATTTTGCTTTAAAATAAATTCAGTCTGAGACTCACCTTCAGTTATTCTCCCTTTGTGACCATTTAAAGCTTCTTCCATACTGCTGATGTTTGCACATTGTTGTTTCATAAGTATTTCTAAATGTTTCATCTTCTTTCTGGTGTCATTGAAACTTTTTATTTTGGTTTCCAGTTTGTCTGTTTTAAGTAATATATCCTGCATACTAGATATTAGTGACTGGCTGTCTTTTTAACACAAGAATCCTGAGTACCATTTGTTAAGTGGCTCATATTAGTCTCTCCTCTCTTAACCAAGCACTTAAAATTCTGACAGGAAAATTACAGCTTTTGAAGAACTTGAAATGTTCCTACTATTAGTGAATAAAATTAGCTAACAAGTATCTCCAAATTGTATTTTTTTATTATATTTTCTGTCAGAGAAAAGTTTGCATTCACAGAGCTTTCACCAGTTGCAGCTCCAGTTAGCCATCTTGCCCATGCCCCCATAAACATCAGTTTTAAGTAGTACAAACTCCTCACAGACCACAACAAGGTGGAGTTCTATCAGAACTGCCTCTCTCATACTTTTGAGACTCTCTAATTACAAGTCTCAAAATGCTGAAAAATAAACAATGAAAGTTAAGGAGAAAAGCAAATGTAAAAACTCATTTTTCTTTTAAATTGTTTTTGCTCCTCTGCAGCCCCCTTCACCCTAAACACTAATATATACTAATTCCATGATTGCTGTGCCTCAAACAAAGAGGTATATTCTGAAGTAAAGAAATCTCAGACTTTAATAAGATTGATTTTTGTACATTTAGTTTAGCTCCTCCAGGATGCACAGTTATTAGTCTCAGAACTTCAAAGTTGCTGCAAAACATACAAATGTATAGACAACTGAGTTAAGTTCCTCCTTATTTTGTTATTTTAATGACATCCTCACAAAAACTATACAAATTCACTGTGGTGACTTGTAACATATCATCCAACTTAAAATAATGTCAGAATTATTACACATTTATTTTACATTTGATGTTAACATACCTTACACTACTTTAAAGTAACACAACCTTATTAAATATAGTCAGGTATTATGGAGAAAGTCTCTTCAGTAAAAGAAAGCATGCAACCTTTGTCTGTAATACTTTACTACAATTAATTTATTTTTACTAACAAACAAAATGTGTTTTCCAAAGCCCTGTAAAAAGCATTTTTTACTTACCTGCAACAAGTAGTTCACTTTGTCAGTCTTTTTAGTTAAGAAAGGACCTTTTTCACCTATTTGGAACATCTACTCCAGTTTCTAGTAAACCAGCTTATGAAGCCAATGTTAATTGTAATTATAATTTTATTTTCTTACTTTGCAGCCAAACAAGTGTTACTGTACCTCTTACTCTTCACTCCTCAGCCAAAGAAAACAAAACAAAAAAGACTACTTTGATCTACCTGTACATAATAATCAGCCATCAACTCCCAACATGCTCCTTTCTATATTGGCTGTGGGCGGAACCTAGCAAAAGCTCAAAACAATCAATGAAAATAGTAAAAACATCCCTGCATGACACATAGTAATGTATTCATCCCTCCAAGCAAAGAAAAACAGGCAGAGCTTCAAATTACAAAGAAAAGAATTTACCAATGCAGTTTTGATGGGATTGGTAATAAGACATCATTATCATCATCATCATCATCATCATCATCATCATCATTATTATTATTATTATTATTATTATTATTATTATTATTATCATCATGATCATTATTATTATTATGTAATTATATAATAAAGTGTAGAAAAGCTTCAATGGTCACATTAAGACTGTAGTGTTCATGGGCCACACCTGGCTTGGTGGATTGGAGTTTTTGGACACTTTGATTAGACACAAACTTAAAATTATAATTGTGTTTACTCAGTCCTCCGGATTTACTATCCTTCCATGCAGCACTAGCTTAGTCCTGTACGTTAGCGGCCTTTTAGGAGCATGACAGCAGCGCGCCATGCATATTAATGAAGGCTTGCCGCCTGAGCTCTTAATATTACATGGAGTATGTAAGAGGGCAGAGCTCTCAGAATATACACGCCCATGCAATGAAGAACAGCAGACAAGTCCAAAAAGAATGAGCGAGACCACTCATAGGTGTATGCATACTCCCAGCAACATCTCCCCATGTGTACAAGAGCAATAGTTAAAACAACCAATATAAAGATTTTTTTATGAAACACATGAAATTTAACCATAGGTGCATGGGTTTGCCCATCGCTTGGCTACAATTAATGCAGTTTAAATGGCACAAGAGGATAAAAAGCAAGATATATGCAAATGAAGCAGTACAGCAATAGTGTAGTGGGCACAGTGTTCATATCATTCATTCCCAGTTCGAGTCCCACTGCAGCACATTCCATTTTCCATGTCAAATCACTTTTTGACCAATATTTTTAGTTGCATAACCTATGAAATAACATATATTTGTGAACTGGAGTACTACATTAAATGCAGATGAGAGGTGTCAGTGTCATAATGTTGCAATGTCCACAGATAATCACATGTGCCCCATACAGTATATGTACACAGGAATCAGGGATACAAATGTAAGGTAAAATGTGTAATGAATGATAACTCCATACAGCTTCCAAATCCCCACCTTCCCAAGAACCATTAGACATCACTGTCTAAGTTAATACAGTGGTAAGCAGGAGTAAGCACTAGTAAGCAAGTGTAAGCATAATTAAGCAGTAGTAAGCGGGAGTAAGCATATATAAGCACTAGTAAATGGGTTTAAGCCTGTTTGCACGGGGATAAGAAATGTGCACACAGGTTAAGCAATATTGAAGCTAACTCTCTGTAGGCATATGCAACTGGAGGTTAGCAATGCTTACCTTTGCGCAAACCCACGCAAACCTGTGCAATCCCACTTGCAAGTGCTTAAAAGTGCCTTAATCACACTGTATGCAACAGCCAGTGTTCTGGCCAGAAACAAAATAAAAAGCCTTTGCAGGTCTTGAACCCAGGACCCTGTAGACTATAGTCACAATAGTTAACCACTAAGCCATCACAGCAATACATAAAATTGAGGTATCACCAAACAAATCCCCACTATAGTAAAATCAAACTGAACATGTGAAAGGAATCTATATACAGTCTTATGTTCTATAACCTACTACATAACATAAATATGTGAACTGGAGTACTGCAGTAAGCCTAGGTGTGAGATGTAATTGTAATAAAGTGTTGAAGTCCCCTAATAAACACAAGGACCCCATACAGTGTACGTACACATGAATCATGGATATCAGACATATAAATAACATGTAATGAATAATAAATCAATGCCAAAAAGCAAATATAATGCAAAGTAAATATTAAGCAATGCTAAGCATTGCACGGGCCAGCTTAGTAGGCGTAAGCAATGTGAAGGCCAGCTAACTCAATTTGCCCATTGGTATATCCCTTTAAACAATGCCAACCTGAGGTGAGCAGGTTTGCCCATACTTTAGCCTTTTCAAAACCATCCAATCACAGCAAAGTGTTAGGAAATTGGCCCTATTTAAACCCAACAGGTGGGACTACATCTCATAACTAGTTGTAGCTTCCCCTTGCAGGCACTGTGTCTGGAATGGGAGAGAGATTGCACATTCGGGTGCAGCATTGGGGCATCCATGAGTCCAGAGTCATGGCAGGACTCCTTGTCAAAGACGATGAACAGAGACTGCTGCAGGGCCAGTACCTGGTTCCCAATATAAAGTGGAAGCCTGGGACCGTCTCGCCCGTGACCTCACCAGTGCCACTGATGTATCCCAAACTGGTGAGCAGGTCAGGCATCACTATGCCAACCAGAAGCGGCAAAAGGGGGATCTCTTGGATCAGTGGATCCAAGAGGCTAGGAGGATAGGGGAGGTTCCAGCCATGTGTAAGTATCATTCCATTACCTGTTTAATAATTGTCAGCTCATGTGTATTATGGATAGGTATGGCTAAATATTCCTCTTATGTCCTTCACAGTGGCAAGTGAGCGGGCTGTGAACCAGGAGTACCATGGATGTCGCTTGGAGAGGTTGTGATGCGAGGCAGGTTACTAATACTCTTGCATGTACTGTCATAGAAAATAAAGCTAACAGTATTAGTAAGTTAATTGCCTGTATAAAACCTGTATTGTTTAAGGCAAGTACTGCATACACCAGAGAATATGGCAGGAAGATTCTAATATTGGTTGTATGTAAATAATAGCATAATAGCCTGACAATGAAGGTCTAATTGCTGTACTGCATGTGTTTACTCTGGTATCATATGGCAATGTAGATTTGCAATCACTTAATATTACTGTTGTATTAAGCACTGTTACCCACACTGTGCAACATAATAAAAAAATGTGTAGGAATGTCTGTATATGACTGGTGTAATCCCCAGACATCAGCTAGTACAATTGAGAGAGACATAGACAGAAAACATTGAAAAGACAGACAACAAAATCCAAATAGCACATGCAACTGAGATGTGAACTGTTGCATTTTTAGCACACACAGCCATGGTTCAAATACTGGGAGTGGTAGTCTGCATACATAATCATACCCCACAACTGTACATATATGTACAGAATGTCCAGTAAATTGGCTCATAACTGCTGCCTGTCACTGTGTCCCCCTGGGAAATCAGTAAGATGATCACAGATGTATAGGCTGCAAACAAGAAATACAACTGATAGTTACACATCTATAAGAGCAAACCTGTCACTCTAGCAACTCCCCAAACTGTTATGAAAGTAATAAGCCAAGTATGTCCCATCTACACCCCCATGTTGTCAAGCTGTAACCAGAGTGTGTACAGTAACAGAGTGAGATGTAAGTGCCTAATACTAATGTGAAATCTGGTACCTTGTGTGGCAACATTCAGATAGTACTAACAAACATTGCTCCCACAGGTTCGTCAGATATGAACACTGTGCCCAGAAATAAAAGAGTGATACCCTGTACTGGTACTGTTTACTTTGGTATTGTATGGCATTGTTAGTGTTGCAGTTGCTCTGAATAATAAGGTACTCAATACCTGAGTTGTTTGGCTTCTGCTACATACCTAGAATCAACTGCATTACTAGCTGAGTTAAGTACACACTTGCAGAGTTAAAGATCGTACTGCATTTCATTTTTTTTATTTAATTCTTTCTTTGAATATTGTGTCTGTGTCTCTCTGTAGTTATTTATTTTTCTGTTTAATTGTTTCATAGAATACTGTGGTCTCTTTCTGTCTCAGCAGTTAGTGGGGGCTATTGTGTTTCACCTCAATGATATTCAGTGTTAAACTCTTAGCCTAGAGAGTTTCTCTGTATTTATAAGTGAGTCACATATCTTTGAATTTATTACTGCTCAATACCTGAGTTGTTTAGCTTCTGCTACATACCTACAATCAACTGCATTACTAGCTGAGTTAAGTACAAACTTGCAGTGTTAAAGATTGTACTGCATTTCATTTTTCTGTCTATTTAATTCTTTCATTGAATATTGTGTCTGTGTCTCTCTGTAGTTATTTATTTTTCTATTTAATTGTTTCATAGAATACTGTGGTCTCTCTCTGTCTCTGCAGTTAGTTTCCTGCCTGCCCTCCCTGTTCTTGGTCTGGTATTAATCTTGGTGGCTTTTGAATTGCCTGCCCCTCCTGTAAATTTGTGTTTGAACACTCCTCCTGGGTCTATCTCATTTCTCCCTCAACCGAGTACAGTGAGATCATATTTTGACTTCAGACACTCCTACGAGTCCCATCTCTTCAGCTCTATCCCAGCTCTATTCCAGTCTAGTGTCACTAGCTCACTCTACCTAATACAGAGAGAGCATTTGTGAAGGGCAAGCCACTTAGGTCCTTAATTTTGAATTATCTTCTGTTTCTCCTTTCTCCCTTTCCACTTTCCAAAAAAAATTCTAAGCTTGTTTCCTGCCTTTCCTGTAACTAGTCTAGTCCAGATACAGATTTGCTGTAACCAGGACTGTTTGTAAGATTCTGAGCCCCCAAAGCCTTTCTGTATTGGAGGGAAGCCTTCTAGCTTATCAGTGGGAGTGGTAAGCACTAGGTAGCCTATCTACCACAAGAGTGGTTTCTGGCCCAGAAATTGTAGTTTATTGGCCATTTGGCAGTTTCTCCATCTCTTTCAACTTTCTGGTTTAAAAGCTCATGTTTGCGCTAGTTTCCCACATTTCCTGTAACTAGTCTAGTCCAGATACATATTTGCTGTATCCAGGACTGTTTGTAAGCTTCTGAGCCCCCCCAAGCCTTTCTGTGTTGGAGGGAAGCAAGCATTCTAGCTTATTAGTGGGAGTGATAAGCGCTAGGTAGCCTCTCTACCACAAGATCCAGGTACAGATTCTTAGTTTTAGGACTTGAATTTGCTTATTTGTGCTCAGCACTTGTTCAGAACTTGTTGCTAGCACTAAATAAACTACAAATTACGACAGCACTCAACCTTCCTCTTTACCTAGAGGCAAACAGTTTTTGCACTTACTTTCCTCACTTGCTTAGAGAAAAACAGCTCTTATACTCACTTTCCTCACTTGTCCAGAGGAAAGCAGTTTTTTATTCAGGCATGTCCAAGGGTCAGCTCCCAGTGTTCTTTCCTGTATATCTGATGAATCTGGGCATTTTGGGACAATGTAGCAATTGCGTCACGTACACAGACAAGCCTCCCCTCCTACCACCCAACACCACAACCTGTGAGAGATGCACTTGTCTAGCCAAACTGGAGGTAAAGCTCTCTCCAACCAAGACTGAACTTGACAGTCAAGAGGAGAAGGTAAACACTTGCACCACACCACACTCATCACATAGTCCCACTAAACCTACACCACCAAAATCCACACATAGAAACACAAAAACATTTACGGAGGCTCTCAATAATAATCTGCTCAAGCAACAGAAACCTCCAAAGCAGAAATGCAAGCAACCTCCACCTCCAACACAATAAATGACACATAGCCCACAGACTCAGTGTGCCACTCAACCACAGCCCATAAGGTAAAACAATGTACCCAACACACTAGTCATAGGCGACTCTATAGTCATGCACACTGATGTCCTATTCATCAGGCTAAACAAGGAGAAGGTTACTGTCAGCTGCCTGTCGGGTGCCAGGATCCACCACATAACCCACACACTCAGATCACTCCACAACAAGTACAAATATGACTCTGTCATTGTCCATGTTGGTATGAATGACCTGAGATGTACCTCCCTGGACTACATGAAAAGAGACATGGAAGAGCTCTTAGATCTTGTAGCCCAGGCAGGTATGACCCTAGCCCTGAGAAGAATCCTGCCATCACCCAGAATGATACCCCAGTACAAGGACAAAATGATTTACTTCAACAATTGGCTAAACTTCTGGTGTCATTCTAAGGGGATCCAGTATCTGTCTGCCTGGGACGACATGGTCCACAGACCACGATGCTTTGCCAGAGATGGCCTGCACCTGTCACCCCTGGGATTCCGAATACTGGCTAAGGCTCTTGCTGCCCCTATAGTGCCTTTTTTAGGCAAGGTTCAAATGGCAAATTCACCACCATAACAGGAACAGGCAAGCAAAAACTGAGGGTAATGCTTCTCAATGCTAGAAGTCTAAATCTCAAAATGCACTCCCTCGAGGCACTCCTTAAAATGGAGAACATTGCTATCTGTGCAGTGACTGAGACCTGGTTCAAGGCTCCAGAGAGCACCCCTGCATTACCAGGCTATAAATCATACCACACTTTTCGGCCACCTAACCTGGACCAGATCACCAAAGGTGGAGGTGTGTCCATATTCATTAAGGATATCCACACCTTTCGGCTAGCTGCTCAGCATAATGCATCCGAGGTTATCCAAGTGCAACTAACTCTGGGCAAAACTGCAATCCAAATTGTAGCTTGCTACAGATCCACCACCATGCCCCAGAATTCCCACTCCTCTTTTCTTGATATACTGGAAAATATTAGGGTTCAACCAAACATCCTAATAATGGGCAATTTCAACTACCCCACCATTAACTGGGAAAACTACTCATGTACCAACTCCTTTGTTCAACGCTTTCTGGAATTCATAAATTCCATTGCCCTGGATCAACTTATCCACACCCCCACCAGGGACAACAATATCCTAGACCTAGTCTTTACCAACATGGGTGACTGGTGTTCCACACCTGAAGTCAACTCCTCATTGGTCAGATGATCTCAACCATAAGCTAATAATCCTAGATATCCACATCCCACCCCCACCCCCATTAAGGAAATCATGGTAAAAAAAATTCTCCAAAGCCAACTTCATGCTTCTTAAGACAGAAGTGGTGAACTTCATGACACCCATGCAGATGGACAATACAGTTACAACTGCTGAATCCTACACAGATACACTCTATAAGCACTTACACAAGTGCATGGATCGTGCTATCCCAAACAGAACCAAGACGCTATCCTCCAAAAAAAGAAGCCAATCTGGTGGTCCCCTGCCATAAACAAACTCTACAACAGAAGGAAGAAACTGTTGCAAAAGAGAGTAAAATCCCATAAGTGGAGGAGTTCCCTGGTCAGCCTCAGTAAGAAGCTGAGATCCCTTATAAGATCCTCCAAAGCTAGCTATGAAAACAAAATCACCACTGATTCTAGGGACAACCACAAAGCATTCTATAGCTATGTCAAGAATCTGAATGGCAACGCCCAGATCTGCTCTGAGTTACAGCACAACAGTATGAAAATTACAGAACCAACTGATATTGCCAATGTCCTGGCAGATAGGTTCAGTGCTAACTTTACCCCACTCTCACCCCCTAATGGGCCCATAACTATACAGAAAGAATGCAGAGTCCCTGTAATCACAACTGTGCAGGTAAAAGCTGCACTCTCTAAAGCCAAAAACACAGGATTCATGGGACCGGACAACATCCCAGGCTGCATTTTACATGAACTTCAGAATGAACTGGCTCCCCACCTAAGCACCATGTTCAGTCATAGTCTCACATCAGACTTTGTACCCACTGAATGGTGCACAGCAACAGTTATCCCACTCCACAAAGAGGGAGCCACCACTGATCCCAGGAACTATCACCCTATTAGCCTGACGAGCCTTGTCTGTAAGGCCATGGAATGTATCATCATGGAACTCATAAACAAAGACATTGGTAACCTCCAAACTCTGGACCTCACCCAGTTCGGATTTGTGAAAGGCAGATCATGCCTCCTGAATCTGATCAACTTCTTTGAGGCAGTCAACAAAGCTGTAGATGATGGTAAGGTGGTTCACACAGCCTATCTTGACCTCGCCAAGGCTTTTGACACCATCCCCCATTCTGGAATTATAGCTAAACTCACTAAATTAGGTAGAAATCTCTATGTCACAAGATGGGTTGCCAATTGGCTCACTGACAGAACCCGCACTGTAAAAGTTGCAGACTCCAAATCTGACTTCAAACCAGTGACAAGTGGAGTACCAGAGGGTTCAGTCCTGGGACCTCTCCTGTTAGGTGTCTACTTCTCTGAACTACAGGCTAACACAGAAGGCCTTCGGCTACTGAAGTTGACAGATGACTGCAAACTAGGAGGCATAGTTGAGTCCCAAATTATGTGGACATCCTACAGAAGGGCCTCACTGAGACAGATGCCTGGTGTCAAAGCCATAACCTCAAGCACAATGCCAAAAAGTGCATTGTCATTCCCTTTGGTAAAAACTCTGTACCCATGAAATACCACATAGGTGGCAGTCTACTTAACACCAAATGTGTGATAAGAGACCTGGGGACCCAGTAGTCTCTCCTTTGATAATCATATCACCACAGTAGTCAGGAAATCCTTCTACGTGGCACACCTCATCACAAAAGGGTTCTCATCTAAGAAAAAAGTGGTCATTGTTCCCCTCTACTCAACACTCATTAGACCACATTATAGAGTACAATGCCCCTTTTGGAATGTACCTCACAAGACATCTGCAGCAGCTGGAAAGGTCACAAAAGTACCTCACAAAGATGATTACTGGCCTCAAACAGATGCCCTACACTGACCGTCTCAAAAAACTCCAGCTTTACTCTGTAGCATATCATCTACTCCGAGGTGATCTCTGCCTAACATATGAAGCTAAGTCAAACCCAGAGCTATTGGGCATGCTACACATAAAGAAATCCCAATCCCTCTGAGCTACATGCTCTAGGGACCTAAACTTTGTCACCACAATAAACAGGACATGCTGGAGGGAGAGATTCCTGTCCCAGAGACTTCCCATACTCTGGAACAAGCTACCCATCTATGTCAAGCAAAGTTCCTCATTAAAAATCTTAATAAGTGGATGGGAAATAGGAAATACACCCCGGGATCACTTCTGTGGCTCTGCTCAACAGGGGCACAGGAAAATAATTCTCTTGGGTGGTGTAAGCCAGGGTACCTTGCTGGCTAAGCTTCCTTAGGCCCTTGGGCTGATAGCCTAGTACCTACCTATGAACCTATGAACCTATTACTCATCACTGTCACCCACACTGTGCTACAAAATATAACTTTTATAATATAATATATATATATATATATATATATATATATATATATATATATATATATATATATAACTTTTAATATGACCCAGACCCACTTCATTTCTAACCTTTTCTATGCCTCTGCTATATATACTAACCTATCTAAAAACAACCTCTCCAAACTTTCCACCTGTTATAATAGCATAGCTAGATTCATCACATGCTCCCCCTTTAAAACTCACCACTGCCTCAACCTCAAACAACTGGAATGGCTAGAACTGCAGAACCATATACTCTGTCAACAATTACTTATCACTCAAAAGATCCTATACCACCTCAACAACACTCCTATCCTCACTAATCTGATTACACCATATAAAAATCTAGCTACACTATGCTCTGCTAATAAGCTCCTAGTTTCCTCGATTAAATCTAACAACAAAGCTGGTGACTCACTTTTCTCGAACACAGCAGGTAAAAACTGGAATCAGCTTCCTTCTGAATTATCAACTCTTGCTTCTACTTCTCTATTTAAAAAAAACATCTTAAAGACCATGTTAAAACTCATTGGCTTTGTCCATGTGCTAACCCAGACTGATATCTTTTTTTCCCCTTCCTGCTCTTACCCCTTTCCCTACTCCTCTAACCTATGCCTCCAAATCTAGTTACTACTCTTTTCTTCATAGTAAGAGGATAAAATATAAGGGTTTTTCTCTCTTAATTGGGTTTTGCTCATACCTACTATTGTGTTTAGTATAATTTTTTAGTATAATTTTTTATTATAATTTTTATAGTTTATAATTTTATTATTATAATTTTTCTTTTGACCAATGCTGCCTCTGTATTGTGATTTTACATGTTCTTTTTATATATTGTTAACTTTGTCACTGTTCAAGCTTGGAGCTTTTCTCTACAGGCCTCTACTGAAAATGGACATATATCCAATTAGACTAGCCCGGTCAACAAATGTAAAATAAAAATAAATAAAATAAACTGTCTAGGAAATCCTCTATAAGAGTATTGTAAGTCACTAAAGGTTGAAGAGTGCAATAGTCTACATATGTCCCGGTTCACCTGCATGTGGTGAAGACATGACCAGAGTCTGTGCAAAAAGAGATGGACAGGTATGCGCATAACATCAACCTGGAATCTGGGAGCATGTGTAGAAACAGTTAGTCAGTGTTAACAAACAATTCCTCCACGGGTATACCAGGTAAGAGGTGTATAATGCAGGTAAAACCAGTTCATGTATATAGTTACCAATAGCCATATCACTGTCCAAACTAAGGCAATAGGGTAGTGTAGTAATACTTGTAAGGTACAGATAACAGCACTGACTAGGAAAGTAATGTGAACTACAGGAATATACTAGTTGTTAACTGACATCCCCCCCCACTATATCTCCAACCATACACTAAATACCCAACTCAATTGCTACTTGATGACTTCACTGTAATGTTGGGATATATGCCCTATTGTTTGATAATTATTTAAATCTGTTTCCATGCATGTGCTATGTTGAAATACTCCAACATTGGTGGCATGGTGCCATCAATGTACCTGCATGCTGTTGTTACTACCATGTGGTCCCATATATGCATGTGTTCTGCTTGCTATGCAACTCTTCCATTTCTGGTGTCTGAGTTAATGGGAATATCTATGCATGCTGTTATACCTAATCCTGGAATGTGCTGACTATTACTAACCCTCATATGTTAATAAAACATAAACACCATAGCACATATGGGAATGCGAGTCCCAGCGGACCCACATGTCCCACCTCAGCTGGCCATTGCACCAGGCACCAGCACATCTGGGGCCCAACCCGGGACCTCCTTTTCCATTGGTCCTGCACCACCTATGGGTGGAACTTCCTCAGGGGATGGGGCTCGCCCCCCCCCCGGGAGTGGGCGAGGGTAGGAACCTGTCACCCATTGCCAGGTCCGGGCCATGGTGCATAGCGAGCTCCACAGGGAGGTCGGGGATCTGCTATGCTAGCTCAAGGGCCATGTGTCGTAACTAGAGGGTTGGCCTGGCTCTCTAAATCAGCCCCCAGCACAGCCGCCTTCAGAGCTGTGAAGGTGCAGTGGTGACTGCCCATGGGTGGGGACCTCAGTCCCACTTTTTCCACTAGGGGGCTCATGGGCTTCTGATTTCCCAACACCCCTCCCCATCAAGGTGTTTACCCCCCACATGTGTCATATATCGCCTCTGTATGTGTCTTCTCTGTCTTGTCTGTTAACCTACCCAATCTACCTTCCCAAATATACTTACTATCCCTGCCCAACATCCCACTCTCACCTGAAAAAAAGGGCAATCTGTTCCCAAAACAAAAAAATCACGCCTCATACATAGCTGTCCATTTTGCACGAGTCCACTGGACACATAATCTGGTCTAATTGGCATCACAACATATTATTGCTGTCCTCACCCCTCTCTCAGAGGTTTGAGTGTCCAAATCTACCTCCAAATTCAATGTATATGCACAGATGTTGCTGTAGAAGAAATGGGCAGCTATGGACCTTCCCTACACCCTTCCTGCACATCCCTAGCTATTTTCCCTACTGTCTTTCCCTCTTTGTGCCCCTTTTTCACCACTTTCCTATCAACCCTTTTTTCTTCTCTTTTAAAGAAATTAGCATGTGGTAAGCAGCAGTAAGCACTTTTAAGCAGCAGTAAATGGGTTTAAGCCTGTTTGCACGGGGGTAAGCAATGCCTACACACGTTAAACAACTGAGAAGCTAAATCAGTATAAGAAACTGTAACTGGAAGTTAGCAGTGCTTATGTCTGCGCAAACCCTCCCAAACCCACTTACAACTGCTTAAAAGTGCCTTAATCACGCTCTATCCAGCAGCCCTTGTTCTGCCCAGCAACAAAATAAACAGCCTCTGCAAGACTCAAATCCAGGACCCTACACACCATAGCCAAAGTGATTTACCAGTAAGCCATGTCAGATATACATAACCCTAATATTTTCACAAACATATCATCCAGCACAGTCATTCAACAGTACAGGAAATGTATTTAAACATGTAGATGTATGTGTGTGTATATATATTTATATCTAAATAGATATAACATATCTATATATGTAGATATATATATATATATATATATATATATATATATATATATATATATGTGTGTGTGTGTGTGTGTGTGTGTGTAAATATATATATATACATATATATATATATATATATATATATATATATTATATATACGCGTCTATAACATATTATCGTATGATATAAATAGCGAACGCTATTTCATCGTACCAATAATATCGAAACAACAAAATATCGAACAAAAGGAACAGCAAATTATTTCCCAGGGAAAAAAATTGCTGCTCTGTAAAAAAAATAAATAAACTTAAACACAAATTAAAGTAGCCCCCCACACCCCCTTACTTAACTATACCAACTCCAAGATCGCACCATAGTGGAGGAAATGGCAAAGTCCCAAAGAAGGCCCACCGAATATTTTCCCTGGGAAAAAATTTGATGTTCTGTGACCGCTATTTTGCCATTTCGACAGTATTGGATCAACTAAATAGCATTCGTTATTTAGTCCATTCGATAGTGTCATGTAGACCCATATATAGATATGCATACGTCTATAGATATATATGTCTACATCTATATATATATATATATATATATATATATATATATATATATATATATATATATATACATATAGAGAGAGATAGAGAGAGAGCATATATATATATATATATATGTAAGCATAAATATATACATATCTATATATGCATATACAGACATATATCTCTAGATATATAAGAGAACATAACAAAAACATATATGTCCACATGCACCGTTAATGGGGGTGAGGATGCCCAAACAACATATGTCTTGTACGTATAGATACCCCCCCCACAGCCAAACACATCTGCCCTGCAATACAATACCATTTGTTGCAAATCCCATAACCAGGACCTGACACAACATGGGCACAAGATGTTAACAGCACTCCATCTCACCTGTATGATGTTAGGCTGGTATAAGTAACATATCATGCAGTACAGTTTGGCTACCATAGGGAATGCATAATGTGGAAGCAATCAACATTCCTAAAATACATATACACAGACATATATATATATATATATATATATATATATATATATATATATATATATATATATATATATATATATATACATATACATATATATATATATATATGTAACTACACATACATGCACAGAGATATGTATAGGAAGATACATATGTAGAAGGTGCACGCAGTACAGAATACCCACTATGTCTATAGTTGCCACCTTACCAAATGGACACTGTATGAGCCACCCATATAAATGGCAATTGTTGCCTGCAACATATACCCACAGAGAGGTCAAAGGATATAACACCACACACAGGTTTGCATACATGGGAAAGCTTTATTTGGGTACTATTACAGTTGTATATGCCATGTCATATAGCTGTTTAGACTCTGACATACATATAAACAACTAATGTAACTGTGAAACAGTTATATTAATACAGTATTCTGGAAAGGTTTACATATGTTGCTGTCCTGGCCAATGCCTTCAAGTAGTACAATGTTAAAGACAGACTGGGCCACAGGATAATAATCAATCAACAGTAAGTAATGCAGATGTATAGTCCAGCAGCCTCTATCTACTCTCTGTACACAATCCCTAGGGGGTAAGGACCTCAGTTGACACAATGGGATGTATCTGTTACGTAACAAGGCATAACTGACACCATCACAATCACACTGAGAAACAGAACAGTCTGTATGGCAGGAAGCAGTAGGCCTGCATTTATCCAAGGTGAATTGTATGGTAATGTACATCCAGATACCTTAAGGCAGCTCACCCCTGATATCCCCATATGTTGTAACAGCCTAGGTTAGTTATTGTGCATCCCCCCCATAGACTGACATACAGGGCCATATACCACTGTTACATACACTGGCCTCTGGAGTGCATAAGGGCACACATGTATTATGTAGATGAAGGCCGCACATATATGGACGCAACCCCACAATATGTGTGGGGGCCACAACAGCAGTGGACTGATGGCAAGAATGGCAGCATGATATACTCACAGCCCACTACATAACAACCCCTGACAGCATGTCATATGGACAAAGCCTGGTATGTAGGTGAAGGACAGAGGCTGAAACACAGGCCCATATGTGAAATACTATTGTCATACACTAAGCAAGTTGCTGGTGTTACAGGATAGTCTGCAACATACCCTTAGTTTAGCATATGAAGTTAGAAACACAAATGGATGTAGCCATGTACTGATAGCACTCAACACACACACACTGTCAGTGATATATCTGACAGAAGATCTGTGTGGTGGACAGACAAAACATAACAGGCACACCTTTGGCCATCAAGTTAATAGGCGGGCAGTTGACAGCAATGCAGACAGACTGCATTCCATGTTAAACTAGTATGCACACACAAACCCTGTAACACCAGTGCTATACAATGCATACAACAACACTACTCACACTCTGCCTGTATTTATGGAACTTCATATAAATATGAAGCTGGCCTGAGTGTGCAAGTTTTCTTGTAAGAGGTATTGCTACCTGCTGTCTGTAATACTACTGCCCACACACAGGAAGGATGTCCACCATACAGGAAAGGTAAAGGAACTACACCCACATGATGTAGGGATTTATAGTAGTGGGTTGCCATGACAGTGGTAATTGGAAGTACTACTCAGAATGCTGCATGCAGGTAGCAAGTGGAGGACACAGACTGGTGCAGATGCCATCACCTGATCATGTGCATCACCTACAAAAGCCATGCTACAATCTATCCAAAGCAGCTCAATCCATTTACTGGAGAGAGACCAAGATAGAGAGAGAGAGAGAGTGTGTGTAAGGTAAAAAAAAAAAAAAAAACAGAAAAGAAAAAACATCCATCCAGCAAACTATAAAGGACAGACATCATTCCCACAACAGGTATGTGAAGTATATATGCATGTAACTGACTGTAGTACTTTGTCCATAATAATAGGATAGATGATGTGGAATGATTTATATGTGCCATTGTGTGGTCTTCTTGTAATGATGTTCAGCTGAACAACTGCTAAGGACAATAGAGTCTGTCCCTATGGGTAGTGGGCCATACCTGTCAACTGTGCAGAGCAGCACTGACTGATAAGATGTAAGCCATCATATTGTGTGTTGTGTAATAGGAAGCATGTATATTACTGTGGCCAATAGCTGGTGGTGGAAGTAATGCCATAATGATGTTCCGCAGCCCACCACTTGCAAGATACTCAGGTTAACCTGTATTGTTGCATGCTGGAATGTCATAGGTGTGGAATAGGCTTACCTGCAATCTGGCCCTACATATACCTCCCTAATGTCAGGCTGTGCCCATATGTGGCAACTGTCTGTGTTGTAGCAAGGCAGAACAGTGGAGCTGTGCAGGAAGGTGTTGTGAGATTGTGGACCTGATGTTTGAATGTACCCCATATATAGGTATGTCTATGTGTACACACACACACACACACACATATATATATATATATATATATATATATATATATATATATATATATATATATATACATATATACATGTATGTCCACAAATATACAGATACCCATGTGCAGACATATATATAAACACACATATACATCATATATATCTACACAGATATAGGTATATACCTATATGCACGTCTACATATATACAAACACACATACATGTGCCCCTATATTACCACCACAGTGCTGCATGCTATGTGCGAGGAAACAGCACACACAGCAATACACACAGATTTCTACAGATGTCAGTGTGTGCAACATGGATGGGTATGTTACACGTGAACCCCTTGTTGGGACCACATTGCTCTTGTCTGTGAAGTATGGAATGGGAATATGGGGAAGTATGACATGTATAGTTGTGGAGGTGGTCAAGGTTGGTAGATATAGAGGACAGCCAGCAGGGGTGGTATTTGACACATGTGGTGGGTAAACACCCTGGATGGTGTGTGTGGTCTATGATGTGGAAGCCACATGGGCCCCAATATGGATACAATGGGAACAAGCCTCCCACCCACCACTACTCACAACAGCAGTCCAAGTCTTGAAGGTGCCTGGCCTGGAGGCTGAGCAGGAGGAGCATGTGTATCTTGTGAATGTGTACTGGGTGCCTCAAGGTGATGTAGCACATCCCACATGTGTCTGTGGATCCTACTATGGAACTGACCCTGGACCTGACCTCGGGGACAAGATCATCTCTGTGTGTGCCCCCAGTGGGGGACAACATCCCCTGAGTTGGTTCCACCTGAAAGTATTGCTGGACCACTACATGAGGAGGCCCCAGGGTGGGTCCCACATGTGATGTGGCCTGGTAATATGCGCAGATGAGTTTGGAGAGGTGGTTCTGCTGGCCAATAGTCCATAAACATGCTATTGTGTAACTGTTATAGAACATATGTGGGTAGTAATAGTCTACACAATCCTGGAACATGTCCAACAGCATGCATAGATAACCACAATAACACAGAATGTCAGATGTGCAGCAATCACTTAGCAAGCATACTACAGGTATATATGGAGCCATAGTGGCCTGACAATGGCATGCAGGTGAATAGTCTGTAACAGGCCAGCAATGATAGTGCCCACACAGGGAACATGGCTACAAACACATCGCACAAAGTGTAGTTCAATACAATATCTGTCACACTGATAGGTAAGCTGTAGCCATACCTATTGAGTTGTGTGTACAGTTTGTTGTCACTGATATGGTGGGGGAGTGACAGTGATGTGTATTAAGAACTGTGGTAACCTTGCTGTATGACTTGCTCATACCTGTTTCCATCTTTATGTCTTTCAGGCAAGATGTCACATGGAAGACTCCCGGCTTATTCAGTTGCTGAGAATGAATTTGTGGTAAACCACCTAATCCAGAACTACCCTGTCTTGTTTGGCCGGGCCGCCCATGACCAGCAGGAGCAGAACGTCCTGTGGAACAACCTAGTCCACAGGGTCAATGATGTCGGACTGCACAACCACAGTTATGAGCTGGTCTGGCATCATTGTTCTGACCTGCTTCCCAATGCCAGTCGGCATGCTGCTGCAGTCAGGGGGGATTGCCTCACAACGGGGGGGCCATGCCATCCATCCCCCCTTACACGTGTTGAGGAGATCCTAGTCAGCCTCATGGCACCTGCCCATCCGCATAGCCAACAACTACCAGACACCATTGTGGAGGTATGTGCTACCCACACACCAGCTGAGGAGCGTGCAGGTAAGGCACAGTACACATCAGTAAACCACTGTTGTGTATGCATCCGCATCTGCACAGGTAGATCATGCATATCTGACATGTCATAGATATAGTTTGTTGCTGCATAGTAGTGATAAACAGATGTGCATACGTGATAGTATTGTGGACATGTACTGTTGATGTACTGTAATGCTGCACCCACCTTGTAGCAATGCCACAGGTATGGGCACTGACTTTGCATCTCTCACCCTCTTATGTAGCTCCCTCCGGTATACCACCAAGGCAGCAGCCTGTAGCTGGTGAGTATGGTTTATGCTGATGATTGCCAATACACTGGGCATGTAATGGCTATGGTATATTCCATGCACACATCTAACACACCTACCCAGAATGCATGCTGTACATGTGCATGTATGGTTGCTGTTAAATGCACGGCATCACAGTGGTGACCATGATGTGGTACTGGAAGGGTATGTCAAACACCTGCAAGATAACTAACATCCTGTCATTGTGGAACATGTCCACAGGGAGTAACATAATGGTGGGAGACATGGCCTATAGTAGGGACATGTTTGAAACATCACCCATATACAGTGCAACATCAGTGTATATACCAGTAGCACAATGGCAACTGTGCAGAGTTACACTATGGTATAATGTATTACTGTGGTCCACATTATCAGCTGGGACTAGGCTGTAACATATTGTGTTCAGTGTATGGGACACTGCAAACTGACACACATGTGTAGGCCTTGCTTGTCAAGCATCTGCAAAAAAGGCTGAAGGTAGGGGGTGTCAGCATGACACACCAGTGCACTGCAGCAGGGATCCTAAGGATGCTAAGAATGGCTGTATCTGCACACAGTCAGGTTCAGGAATTATGGCAGATGTATCCCTACCCCACAGCAATAGTGAGGGCAGTGTCTGAACACTAAGGGATGTACACATGAGTAGACCTTGCAATCATGCAGATTAGGGGGACATGTATAGGGCAGACTGAACATACACTGACAAATGCAGATGGCCCATGCTAGTATACCCCTGCCAGTAGTGACTACTGTAGTCTACATAACAATAGGTGCAACAAACCATCATGATAAGGGTGTGCACACATATGCACACATGGAGTGTATGCATCATGGTCAGCATCCACACACCTAACACATTCCGTAGACACTGCATGTGAATGTACAGGACATATGTCACATATCAGGCTCATGTACTGTTAATATATGCGGTGATGTGGTCAAATGGCAGATCAAGGAAGGGTGAGTCATATCAATAAGGGTGTGTACACTCCCCATAGCCATGGTATGCTCTGACAGTTGTCAGTGTAATAGTACTAGATTGGTCATACATGGTCCGCTGATGTTGAGAGCTGTAAACCAGACATCAGGCATTCACGAAT
This sequence comes from Protopterus annectens, assembly GCF_019279795.1. Taxonomy (NCBI): domain Eukaryota; kingdom Metazoa; phylum Chordata; order Ceratodontiformes; family Protopteridae; genus Protopterus; species Protopterus annectens. Next base: position 853,823,416 of record NC_056745.1, read on the forward strand.
GACATCTGTCCCAATATCATCTCAGGTATGTGTTGCTGAAAAACATCTGGGCTGTGAGCATTAAAGCTGACATAACTGACACAGTACTACACATTCAGCAATGGGTTGTACACCTATGAGGTGTGGTGCACAGTACATGGCAGGGCACAGAACAGGTGAACAGCAATACTGTGTACATGGGTGCAGTAGTATCCAGGGGAAGGGGCATCACCTAGTAACACAGCACATGCATCACACACATGTATACTGTTGCTAGCATCAATTGACTATAGCTGCACTGCATGCTGTTGTGTACCATATGTTATACATGTTGACAGATGGGTAATAGGAGGACTGTGTGTACTATCATTGTGCAACCTCACCTGTATATATGTGTGTGTGTGTGTGTGTGTGTGTGTGTGTGTGTGTGTGTGTGTGTGTGTGTGTGTGTGTGTGTGTGTGTGTGTGTGTGTGTCTCGGTGGGTGGTTAGTTTGTCTGTAGGGTCACTCTGGTGAAGTGGAGGGAGGTTGATGCATGTAGGATGCATTTGTGCATGTGTGTGTGTGTTTGTGTTGGTGTCCATGTATGCACATGTGTGATTGTGGTGTTGTTCGTACAGCAGTACTTCCCTTTGGGATCGTGCAGTACATAGACATGGACTGACACGTGACACACCAGGAATACTCTTCATGTATATAAGCAAAGGACAGCTGATAGTATAATAAGGTCTGTAGCATGGAATAGGCATTGGGAGGGAATGTAGACACCAGGTATACCCTTAATATCACATTCAGCAGAGAGGTGACTGACAACCCATGTATGCAGCACTACAGATGCATTGGGGAATTACTAGACAGCACCAGGGAGTGTATCCATATAGTACAGCTGTCACATGATAGGCTGATCGAGTAGCATATCTGGCACGTACTGAGCAATACATACACATGTCACTCCAGTGCGTGATATTATGGAGGTAATAGAGTAACAGGTCTTGTGCTGTCATCACTTGTCTAGGCATTTAGAGGAATGATACGTTAATGAGTGGTATTAATGAGTGTATGTTACCAAGTGTGATGCAGGATGGAGAACACATGGGAATATACGTGGGACTGTCTGTAAAGTCACAGACAGGTAGGTATTAAGGTGGTGTGTGTGTGTGTGTGTGTGTGTGTGTGTGTGTGTGTGTGTGTGTGTGTGTGTGTGTGTGTGTGTGTGTGTACTGTTATGCAATGCTGTACAGGTCTTAAAGTGCATTTATTGTTTTCCCCCACAGGTGGCGAGGTGGGTCAGGGTCCATCCTGCATGCAATCTGATGTTGGTGTCCATACAGAAACCGAAGATGATGATAGTACTGTTGAGGCACAGGTGGGGTTGTCAGGGACTGAAACAGTGCCATCATTTGACATCCTCCTTTTAACCACTTTAACCCCGCACACAGTTTCAGTGCCTATACATACCCCATCACCAGTGGCCATAGCGGAGGGACAGCTGGTGTTTGATGGCAGTGCACAGGAGAGTGTGGTAACCATGCCTACTGTGTCTGGTCACAGCAGGCATAGCTGGATGTCTGGCAGGGCACGACATAGGCAGATGTCCCAGGGTGCTCATGGTAGGGTCGCTGATCATCATGCCCCTGGCAGATGCGACACAACTGGTACCAGTGCATGTTTCAGGCTGTCATGGCAGTGCAGGCACGTATGGAACATTACACCAGACAAGGTCTGAGACTGCAGAGGGCTACTCACACATCTGCAAGTGACAACTTCCGTGAACTGTCTGTTGCCATCCATGCTTATACCGAGCTCATGGATAAATGGTCTGGTGAGATGATGGCCCTCATCGACCATGGTTTGTCCATGCTTGAATGTGTGGTGGGAGTGCAGCAACAGCCGCGTGGACGTAGGCCAGCAATGCCAACAGCTGGCAGTCAACATGGATGTGCTAGGACACCAAGGGGCTCCCATAGTGGCAGTACCAGCCCTGGCACTGCAGGGGGGGGGCAGTCCACACCACATCACAGCAGGCTACAAGCATGTGGTCCTGGACAGTCCCAGGAGGGACCTGGTTCCAGTGGACATCTGTCATCATCAGGGGAGAGTAGCACATCGAGGCCTGTACCTGGACATGCTCATGGAACCCTTGGCAGGCACAGTCCATGTGTCTGTGGCCAGAGGCAGTGAACTGCAAACTCTGCCAGGTATGGTCTGCAGCTGTCCATAAACACCTGTGTAGGGCAGCCACATGGCAGAACTGTGGGCATTCATACCCACACACTATACAAAAACATCTAGGGCAACCTCATACCTACACACACCACATCATCATGCCCAGGTCACCACATTATACCCCTCACCCACACACATGGTGTCAAATGTATGGCCCACCCTCGGCCTCTGACAAACCAACAACACACACTGTGCATATGATGATACCTGTGCCACATCCCTGTCATCCATAACATCGATGCAGGGACAGGCTAATATGGTTCTGATGCACACGGTGACTGTACCACAGTGTACCAAAGTACTGCAGTGTAACATGTTGTCAGGAGTAAAGTTTAATGCATATATGTCAGATAGTGGAGCCATCCAGCAATGATGCATTATAGCTGTTAGTAACACTGGTTAATTGTGGTCTCTATAATGTTATCCATTTGTGTTGTAGGTGTACATGTGACAGCACGAGGATGGACTGCAGTCATATTCCACAACGGGGTATGGCACTGTGGTGACATCATGGCTGTGACATATCTGGGGTACAGTTGAACACATGTCACAGGTTTGTATAACAGTTATTGCCTGTGCCACATGGACAGGTGACCCACTGGGATGTGTATAATCTGCAACCTGATGTAGACCCATCCACATACATGCACACTCTTACTTGGCAACACTGGGACTAGACCCCTACCTAGGTATGTAGTGCTACTGAAGTGTGTGGCTTTCATTGCACACACCACACAGCATTTAGGGTGAAATGTTTTCCAGGTTATATGTTACATGCAGAACATCCACAGACATGTACAGTATGCTATGGGGGATGTAATGGGTGTATATGGACAATACATAGTGTGACATACCTTCATATACACATTAACAGACACATAACAGGCAGACACATGTCTGAGAGACCTGGGCTTATCACTGCTAACTAACCTGACCGTGTGTCCAATGTGTTATAGGTAGGCTGCACACAGCACATGCATAACTGGCCTGGATTGTGGTATCAGTTACCTGTATGGTTGATGGTGACAGTGGTAACCATAAAGTGGTACATGGGACATATACCGGGTGTACCTTGGTGTAATGACAGTGTACACAGCACCCACATCCCCCAGTGGATATTGTACTCCCTGAAACCCATGATGACACTCTGACATACCCACCATCACACATTGCCCATGACTGCAATACAACCCATTGTATATCCCAACAGTGGTACTATAGGGATATGCATCTAATGCACATGCCACAGGCATAGTAGGGTGTTGCATTGTCATGCCTCACCTATGGGCAGCAACAACACTATCTGTACTACTGTGTGGCAATGGGTATTGTAATAGGAGTATGTGGCCTCAGAATGCTGTACCCTACAGATATACAGACATGCACACATACACACACTTGCCAGAACTCAATGGGTATCCCATGCCTATCAACCCATTTGTACAACACTGTTGTGCTGGTACTGCAAGGCTTGTGTAGCCAGTATGGAGAGGAGCTTAACAGGGTACATGTAATGTCCCATACAGCAGCAGCCACAACTGACTATGGCAATGGGTGTTGTGGTGGTTGTGAAGGCCCTCATGGAATTCCCAAGTACAGGTGTGCTAACACACAGACACTGCTATACTCAGTAATGCACATGTACACATGTGTCAGTACTGGGGTGCATTGCTGCAGGTGGTCATAGCTGTGTACCTAGCTATTGTCCATGGAGAGATGGGTTGTGTAGGGGATGTGTGTACAGTGGTATCCTGCCACCTGCCATGTGGCAGCAGGCAATCTATTGACAGACACTACTGTGGTGACCCTCAGGGTGAGAGTGACATGCATCAGCCAATCCTCTGGGTGCCTCCTGCACATGGCCACTGAGGTGATCAAGTTGACATGTATGCAACATGTATTACAACACATGGTTAGTGTCTGTGATGGAGACCTGTACCCAAGCATGTTCTGTTGACTGTGGTAGTGTAGTGGAGGTACCCATGGCATGTGGTGCATACAGGGTGTTGTCTCCTATATGTGCCAGTTCTTACACAGCTGGGCAGACATGTCAGTGTCAATCAAGCTTAGGTTGCCTGTACATATCCCAGCTGGATACCTGCCATCTGCACATCTGTACAGGGACTGACAGTCATCAGCTTGGCAAGTAGCTATGCAGTAGGATGAATGTGTTGACAGATAGACATTTGACAACAATATGTATGCCATAACTACATGTCAGAAGCCCTCACTAACATGTGCTGTACAGACGGTAGTTTACAGTTACATTCCACATGTCAGATCATTATCCAGTAGGGGTTATATACTGTGACACAGCTCACACACCAGGGATACAACAGGGAGGCCTCAGAGTCCAGCTATGCCTGCAGGTGTGCCTGTTGTCAGTACTACATTTAGCACTCTACTCTTGCCTGGGTAAGCACTGTCAACAGTAGTACTGCCATGATACACTACATGCCAGTGTGACAGCACATACCCTGGGCTACTACCCTGTATGTAACACATTCACATGGATAACAGTGCTGTACAGGCCTCATATACATCTGTGTCCCAGACATGACACTCACACCCCTTGCTACTGTAATGACAGCACATAGGTGCATGTATTGTACATGGCATTACATACACTTATTACAGATGTCATTACCCTGCTATGTTATCAGACTGGGTGGTGTGAACTGGTTACCAGGGCTAAGCCATGCTTAGCAGGTATCAACATTGCTGCAATATAACAGCTAAGCTGATTTGTGCACTGGTAAGCAAAGCCTACACTGTGTAAGTGCCCGTACATTTACCCATAGCTTAGCACCACTTAGCTTCATGCAAACCCATGCAAACACGCTTAAAGCTGCTCAAAACTGCCTTAACCACTCTGTATCTGACAGCCCTTGTTCTGCCCAGCAACAAAATGAACAGCCCTTGCAGGTCTTGAACCCAGGACCCTGTACACTATAGTCACAACACTTAACCACTACACCATGACCACTGTGAAGACAGCTGTTGTTTTTCTAATATATCTGTCAATACACATATTGATTAGTATTGAACAATTGCCTTTACTTCCACAATTGTGTAGTACTTGTTATTAATATGACTGTTGCATCACATATGTTGTTTTATCATAATGTACACATATCAGATACATACAGTGAGATACATCTGGGAGGGTATACACAACTGTGAGGTTTAAACATGACAGGAATATGGATATATACATATAATATGTTGATATATGTCTACATGTACATACACATGTATATTCATACATATGTCTGTATACACATCTGTATAGTGCATCATATATATGGCCATGTGTGTGTGTGTATATATATATATGTATATATATATATATATATATATATATATATATATATATATATATATATATATATATATAGCTATATATGTATGCACATCCTATGTGTACAGATATGTCTATTTATGTATATATATATATATATATATATATATATATATATATATATATATATATATATATATGTATATATATATATATATATATATATATATATATATATGTAGATATCTATAACTATATGTGCATACATATCTATTCTGATATACTTATTACTGTCAATATATATGTAAATATCCATAAGTATATGTGCATATGTATCTCTATCTGTATATGTGCAGACATATATTGCTGTATATATGTATATAGTTTTGTGTTTATATGTATATATATATACATATACATCTATGTATGTCAATATGTATATGTGTATATATCTATATAGATATATGGATAATTATATATACATATATGTTCACCATATGTCCAGAACATGGAGTGGAGTCCTACCTCAGCCCCAATAGTCCCAACCTCTTAGTGCAAGGGGATGTCAGGTATGTATTGCAGGTATATATGTAGACTGTTGCTACTGTAATAGGGGTTGACTTAACAGACATGTTGTGTGTGGGAGGTCACATCTGCTTTTAACATGTGCACCATTGGCTACTGACAGACATCCTAAGGACATCATAGTACAGTACCACTGCTAGCACAGTAATGATCCTGTGGACTACAGCAGAGATATGGCCAATAAATGTGGACAGTCTGACACACTCTGGTCAGTCCAGAGGTATACACAGAACCCCTTAGTGCAAGACATGTGGACCAAGCCTGACAATGTGGATGTTAACAGCCATGTAGATGGGTATATCACATAAATACTGGTATACATTTGCCCCCATAGGTTATGCATTCACACACCCTGTCTGTCCTGACACATAATAACCACTGGTACAGAGGTGACATGGCCACATACTACCCACTAGTTAGTGACATACATCTGTACAGCATCCCACTGCTTTGTCTGAAATACATGACTGTTATGGTGGCCTGGCAGCAGTACATCTGGCAAGTATCTGGACATAACATCACACTGGGTAAGTACACTAAGCTGCTAGGCATGTAACAAAGCACTGTGCAGGCTACAGGCAGACTGCCACAACACTGGCCTACATTTCTTATGGGGGAATACACATGTACCTGCATATATAGCAGGCTCTACAGGCATGTCACAGCACAGAGTAACAGACACCTGTGTGAAAGTGCATAACCACAACCAATGTGAACACAGCCACAGCCACATATGGTAAGCTAGCTTAATATTACAGTATATGGACTATCTGATCAACACCATCCTCATATGTGCCACTCACACACTAACCCTACATATACTGGGCCACTACACAGTGTGGTCCAATGCCTGTCTGTGGTATGGGACATGTGTGTTTGGCCCTACAAACATGTAAGCCGATAGGGTAACATACACTGGAGCAGCATGTAACATCAGATAGAACAGGACCAAGAACAACAACCTCTTCCACAGTCTGAACACAGGCCAAGGCACATCTTCACAATACACACACTGTGACAATCACCATATATACACAGATCTCAGTACTATACACAGAACCACAGAATGCCCAGGTTATGTCCTCAAATATAACTCCTACTATACATAACATGTGTAGCAGTCTGATATCTCACTGGCTTGTTATCAGATATGATGTCAATAAATAATGGTGTACAGAACATATGCACCTCTTACTGCATGACATATGTACAAAGGTTGACAGAGTTGTGGCTGGAGGCACAAACACAGGGCCAATATTGACATGTTGCTGTGATAACCTCATACATTTACTGTTGTAACAGGGTTTGTTGTGACATATGTCCTATGAGGGATATGAAGTCAGTAACTCTCATGGCTGTCACCATGTACTGACTGCAATCCTCACACTATGCTTCTGCAGTTCTCAGATAGGTGCTCTGTGAGTAACACAAGAAACAAAAGGCACCACACACTGCCCAGTCTGCAGATGACCCTACAGATGGGGGTTTCCTCAAAAACATAGCACTGTCATGACAGGTATTAAAACATGTAGACCAGCCATATCCACACACACCCTGTTAAACCAACATTACTCCAAATGCAGAATAGCAACACTTACATTCTGTAGTCATGTCAGGCACATCCCCCTCCTGTGTGTTGGCCTGTTTCCACAGTGTATGTTGTTAGAGGTAAATCCCCAATCCATCTGTGATGCTGTTTGCCAAACACCAGATCTAGGTCCTGCTCACAGTGAATGAAAAGGCCCAACACCAACATGATGTTCCTAGATATTGGAGTGTGTTTCCATGCAATTGGCTATGGGAATGTTACCACAGCTGTTCCACATGCAATCAGCTAGAGGAGGGCTGCAATTCATGCAGAGGCCATCAGCTGATCATGAGCATCACTTACAAAACACATGCTGCTGCCTAAGCAAAGCAGGTGTAGTTCTCCACATCCACCAGAGAGGGAGTGAGAGAGGCAGACAGAGACAAAGTAAGTCAGGGAGGGGGTGGGAGAGTAAAACCTAAGCATGTTTGTGTCACACACCTACCAGTACAGGGTATCAAACCCCTGACTGACTATGTATTGCTATCACATGTCTATGCAGTTATTGCATGCACCACATAGCTTACATGTTGAGGAGCTGTCCAAACATATATGTGATGGTGAGTGACATCTGCAACAGTGATATGGTAGTGATACGGTAGGTGTAGTACACATGCCTGTCCACATGAACAGGTGTCAGCATCAACACAGCCACACTCTCTCAGGGACTCACACACATTGACACACTTGGCAGGGTCAGGAATACACTTCCTAACTAGTTAGTTTGCCACAATACAGTACTGTGCAGGTATCACATGCACCACAGGGGTTATCCAGAGGTTATATGGGCAAAGGGTATGTGAAGGTGTCTGACATCAGACAGCATGCTTCAGTATGCCAATGGGGGTTGTAGTGAGTGTGAATGTGGTCAAAAGCATCATACACCACACACACAGACACAGGGTGCCAGTACTGACATGCATGCATGCATTGCTTCATGGGTGTGTAGTGGTTGACTGTGCCAGAAGGCTATACAAGGCTAGGTGAAGGGTATACCTTGGCATCAGGCCACATGACAATGGTCTGCAGTGTGGCTCAGGGTGTAGTGTCTGGATTGGCCCACACAGGTGGGTATTGTATTCACCATCCAGTCACCTGGGTAACTATTGTGTGTGGCCATTGCTGTGCAATGCTTGCCATGTATGTGTTCTTTAGTCCATGACATGGACACTGTCTGGGATGTGCACATGTCCCACATGCATGTACAGTGACATGTGGAACTGTACCTGGGGTGTCTGGCCCATGTTGTGTACACAGATTGTTATCATCAGATGTGCCTGTCCTGGCCTCATGTGCTGGGAACAGGTAATGGACAGCAGGTTGACCCTGCACCTACATTGATAGCATGATACAGGTATTCCCTGGTGTCAGTGGCATCTGTCCATACAGGGCATGTGTATAAGGCATGGTATGTCCTTTGTGGGTCACATTTGATGGCACCACAGGTGTTGCAGGCATCCAGTGGGGAACATAGTGAAGGCACACTGTCTGCATGTATGTGCATATTGTACTGATGGACAGGGTGCCATGCCCTCTGTAGTCCACTGCAATCACACCATGGTTACTATCTGTGGGCAATATGCAGGGTACTACCAACATAGCAGTTGTTGCCTAGGCAAGTGTGTTTGTGTATGAGACATGGGTTGAGAGTGTTCTCTGTGTAATACAAGGGTTGCTAACTTTGTTCACCAGGCCTTGATGTCACATGTAGGGGTATGGATTGCCACCCCAGCCTCTCAGCTATTTCACATCTGTTATCCTTGTAAGGTGGACATTGTGACATATAATAGGGCCACCATATAAGAAATTTGCAAAACCCACTCCACAATGAGTCCAGTTGTTACACACTCACAGCCACCTCCACACAGGATATGAATGACAAACACAGACACACACTTGCCATGTCTGGGATTAGAACTCCTACCTAACTAGTTTATTACACTACAGCATTACACAGTTATAGGACATGCCACGGAGATTACTGGAGTACTCCTTCCCCAAAGGTGTATTTCACTGGGTATGACATCAGCAGGCTTTCCAAAGAAGGTCATTGGAAGTTGTAGTGACTGTGAATGGCCTCAAAATCATTGCACACACAAAGACACACACACAAACATCCACACTTGCCATGTGTGGGAATAGAACCCCTACCAAAGTACTATATCACACTACAGCATTCTACTGTTATAGGATGCACCATGGAGATTAAAGGGTACTTTTTCCCAAAGGTGTATTTCACAGTGAATGACATCAACAAGCTTGCCAAAGTAGGGCATTTGAATTGTAGTGAGTGTGACTAGCCTAAAAAGCATTGCACCCTACACAGACAAGGACACACACAAACATCCACACTTGCCAGAATCCCTACCAAAGTATTATATCACACTACAGCATTAAGTTGTTATAGAATGCACCGTGGCAATTACTGGGCTACTTTCCCAAAGGTGTATTTCACAGTGAATGACATCAGCAGGCTTGCCAAAGTAGGGCATTTGAATTGTAGTGAGTGTGACTAGCCTAAAAAACATTGCCCCTATACAGACAAAGAAACACACACACACACATCCACACTTGCCATGTGTGGGATTAGAACCCCTAACTAACTAGTTTATCACACTACAGCATTACACTGTTATAGGATGCACCACATAAATTACTGGGCTACTTCTTTCCCAAAGGTGTACTTCACAGTGAATGACATCAGCAGGTTTGCCAAAGTAGGGCATTTGAATTGTAGTGAGTGTGGCCAGCCTAAAACACATTGCCCCCTACACAGACAGTGACACACACACACAGTTGCCATGTCTGGGATTAGAACACCTACCTAACTAGTTTCCCACACTACAGCATTACACAGTTATAGCACACACTGTGGAGATTACTGGGCTACTTTTTCCCAAAGGTGTATTTCACAGTGAATGACATCAGCAGGCTTGCCAAAGTAGGACATTTGAATTGTAGTGAGTGTGACTAGCCCAAAAAGCATTGCTCCCTATACAGACAGAGACACACACATACACAATTGCCATGTCAGGGATTAGAACTCCTACTTAATTAATTTATTACACTATAGCATTACACAGTTTTAGGATGCACCACAGAGATTAGTGGGCTACTCTATTCCCAAATGTGTATTTCAAAGTGGATGACATCAGCAGGCTTGTCATAGTAGGGCTATGGGGAGGGCAGTGTGTGTGCATGGGCCAAAACCTATTCATCTAGAGGTTGACACACCACACCCAGGCACATGCAGGTTTATATTCTGCAGGTACATGTATACAACTGCTAGATGACTACTGCCTTGTACAGTCATGTTGCACAGCTAGCACTTGCACCACAGAGTCTGTAATGCTGATGGATACCAGTGGCTAATTTCTACAGTGAGTGACATTTACACATCATGTGGTTGTAGCCATTTGGCTGTGTGCTGGGTGGGACAGGCCTCATGATGGAAGGCTCTTTGTCACTGTCACTCTCTTCCACACATCTATGTATGTCTACTTTTGGCATATTATAGTGTGTTGTCCTTGGATATATGTCTGTATTCCTATCCAATGTGTGTGCAAAGCATGACTGGTGCATACTGAGGAGTGTATGCACTAACATCTGCAACTGTCAGATATGTATGGTCCACTGTTGTTTGCAGACATGGGCTTCATTTGTTTAAGTGTGTGAGCATGCCCAGTATGACCTTTCAGTATGTTGTTGTCTGACATTGCCTTCATTTCTCTGTGTGAGCATGCCCAGTATGCCCTTCTGTATTGAATGTGTGGATCCATTCCAGGTAGTTTGTACTCCAGTGCAGACCTTTGTGTTGTACACCTACAGGTAGCAAACTGTTTCTGCAGGATATCTGTAGATCATTTGGCAATATGGGGTCAAACTGTGCAAGGGATAGTGTGTACTGTAGGTGATTGTGTCTGTGCTGCTTCTGCTACATGGTACTGGTGTTAGCAGAGATATTCAGACATGTGTACTGTTATACACTGTGATGTTTTATGTCCTCAAGTACTGTCAGGTGGACATTCTTGCTCACAGTGATGTCCTGGGGAACAAGGGTGAATGCAGCTGTGTCCAGTATTGTGGGCAAATGCCTACATATTCATGGAAAGTTATGCCATTCTGGAGGGGGAGCTGCAGACACTTGCTGCTGGGTCTGTGTATCCAGTTCAGCACCTTGGTACAGTGCTGGCAGAGGATCCCATACTTGTACATCCATCAACATGACAGTATGGCCTTATCTTGCTGTGGCAATACCTCACAGCTGTACAGATTCACACAGGTTACCCAGAGGCAGGGGTCATAAGTCAGGACATTACCCCTATTGTGGTGTATGGGCAGGTTTGTAGCCACCCATTTACGTGTTTGCAGCCAAGGATGGTATGTGCACATGTCTGTGTCGGACCTTGCACATTCCATGCTGCCCATGCTCCCACCCCCCTCTATTATTCTATCCTCTTCCATACATTATGCATACATTCTCTGATACTTTCCCTAAGGTTATCATCTCATCACAGCTGTGTTTTGGTGTTGGTCCACAGTTCATGCAGTGGGACATGGTGGACATGTTACTGTGGTTTGTCCACATGGCCTTGCATATGGCTTATGTGGAGTGTGTTATGTTGTTATTTGGGTGTCCATGACATAACATGCATTGGCAGTACATGTGAGACACAGGCCTTTAGCAGAGGCCTGTAGGCCATTTGGTGTTGTTGCAGCCCAGTTGTGGCAGGCCATTGGATTCTGTCAGTCCTACAGTCCCAGACCACCATACAGTATATTCCCCTGGGGTGACAGGGTAGGTGTGCTAGGTGTTCATGCCAATACTTTCTATCAGTATTGATCAGGTTTGTGGATGCTGGCAGGGTGCTACTTACAGCTAGGGACACACCTGCATGGGACAGCTGCACTGCATGCTGCATTCTTTTGCTATTACCATATACAGGTGGGGGGCATATTGTACCCATTCCCAACAGCAGGGATACGACCAGAGAGGTACCTGTGGGTGGTGTTTGGGTGAGCTGGGTGCATGTGTGCTATGGACACTACTTGCATCTGACTCACAGATATGCATGGGGCATTCCAGTTATGCTGGCTTGTGCAGGTACATCAGGTGTTTCCCAATACATCAGTCCTATCACCTTTGTGATCTGCAAGTGTTTGGCCAGACAACATCGGTATTCCCTACTACAAGCCCAGATAATGTGATGCATACCTGTATGTACAATTCCAAGGGTGTGTCCATTTCATGGTTACACATTATATACTGTATGTCTGGGGTACTTTTCCCTGTGTACTGCTTGTATATCTAGCCCAACAGCCATGCCATGTCCATCTTTCAGATGGTGACACATATTACCACCATACATTTACAATGGCTTACTGCTAGCATGTGTTATACTGGGGGGAATTGTCTTTGGCACTGCAGTTGTGAGGACTTGGCCCTGTCATCAGCAGTAGTGGGCAATGGCCACCAGGTCAAACCTCAACATGCATACATACTGACCACTCTCACACAATATGAAACACACACCAACCTAACACACACATACCTGCATATTGTACAAATGCTACAATCTATCCTGCTACCTTGGCCACCTCTGGGCATCTGTGCTCCACTGGTATTATACCTACACATACATGTTACTACATGTCTACATAGGATTGGGGGGGCACACCTGACTGTTACTACATGTCTACATAGGATTTGGGGGGGCACACCTGACTGTTACATACATTGGATTGGGGCCACACTTGACTGTCACTACATTTCTACATAGGATTGGGAGAGGCACACCTGACTGTTACTACATTTCTACATAGGATTGGGGGAGGCACACCTGACTGTTACTACATGTCTACATAGGATTGGGGGCACACCTGACTGTTTCTACATTTCTACACAGGATTGGGGCACACCTGACACTTGTACACATTTGCTATGACTGTACTGGTATGTCAGGTACTCCATTTCATTCTGTTTTCTAACCTATCATGCTGACTAGAGGCATATCAGTGTACTACAGGTCTTAGGTTTGATTGACCTACATATTAGTTTCTGACTTCCTACCCTTCAGAACTAACATCCCACTGCCTGACCTGATGTAGTCTGTCTGTGTAGGCCTGGGGAGGTTACCCATAGGCATCATTCAGAGGCCTTAGCACAGCCTTTGTTTGTGTTTGTCTACACCTGTCCTGCTGGCTGAGACTGTTGTTGGGTATGTGAACCTCTGTGACTGGCATGTGTGTGTCATATGGACACACATGTGGCCCAGCACATTTCCTGCAGTGGGTTTGTCACCATGTGTAGTACTGGGTACTATGGTGACACCAGTATTTGTTACAGATCTCATGCTGCCACTATAGGTGTCTACTATCTGCTGGCATCCCATTCAGCCACCTGATTCCCTTGCATGCTCACATCCATACCATAGATACAGGTAACAACACATACTACTCCATTCAGCAATTGGTAAGGAGAGTGACTTACCTTGTGGGTGTGCCAGTATTGAGGATGGTGCTGGAGGGCTGCCTATGTTGGATGCACATAGTACACTCCCTACACATGGTTGAGCACAGGTAGTGTCATGTTTGGCATCCCTTTTACTGTATGTGTGAGTCAGAGAGAGGTGTCATTCCTTGGGTCCCTCCTGTGTCAGTGTATGTGCTATACATTGCCTCTTTGCCAAGGCCAGGGCATACTGGGCATGCCTCCTTCTGCCTACTGGGGCAGGCTCAGGTTGTTCCTCCTCTGAGTCACTCTGTGCCTGTGCAGGCCTTGGCAATGATGGGGGGCACATATGCATCAAACACTACCTGGTGAGTTGGGTAGGGTCTACATCAACCGCAAGGGCTTCCCCTCCATCAACTGCTTGGTAGTGTGCAATGCCCAGGGCATTATAATGAATGTGTGTGCTGGCTGCCCTGGAAGCTATCATGATTCCCACATCTGGTATCTGATGCAACTGTACCAGAAATTTGCCAAATGGGGACATCCCTTATGGTCACCTCGTGGGGGATGTTGGTTACGCACTGGAGCCATGGCTGATGACACCCATCAGAAAAGCACACACCATTGCCTAGGCCTGCACAGGCACAGAGTGACTCGGAGGAGGAACAACCTGAGCCTGCCCCTATAGGCAGAAGGAGGCATGCCCAGTATGTCCTGGCCTTGACTGCACATCTATAGCACCCACTACCTCAGGGTATTCTGCTATTTGGTGGAAGAGTTGCATATTGCTGGCCAGTGCCTCACGGGTGTTGGGGAAATATACGTGCTGACTGGCATGTGCTGACATGGTATCCAGGAACTGGTGGGGTAGCCTGGATGCTGATGCCTGTGAGATCCCCATGATATCCCCAGTTGGTCTTTGGAAGGTACCTGTGGCTAGTATTCTTAGGCCTACACATACCTTGGTATCCACTGGGATGGGTTCCTCTCTATTAGTTCTGTGTGTCAGGCGTGGCCGGCACAGCTCAACATTTTGCTGTAGGAGTTCCCTGTCCACCCTATAGTGCTCCACTATCTCCAGCTCATGTAGCCCCTGGTAGGTTACCCTGGGTCTGTATACTATTCTCCGTCTCCTCACTGTGGGTTGGTCAGGAGCATTCTCATCCTCACCACCCTCAGCCTCTTCCACATGTTGTTGTATGATAGCTATTGTAGCCCCTGTCATTTTGTTGTTTTTGTTTGTTAAAATTTCCCCGCTTGTATACACTGGTGGTGTAGAGTATGTGGGAAAACCAGAGGAAAGGTGTCTGCATAGTTTATAGTAGTGTTCTGGGCTGGGCTGCTGCCTGTGTAATTGGCTGATTCTGATACATTCCACCTGCCAGCTATGCTAGTTCTCCTTGATTGCCTTCCTACTACTGTTTACCCTTCCAATTGCCTTTCTGTTTAAACCCAGGGGTGCGCTGTGCAAACACAGTGCTCAAATGTGCACAGAGCTGCTATTTCCTGGTTTACTTTTTTTCCCTTTAAAACCCAGTGCGCTGTGTGCACACCTGCTTAGGTAATGTAAAGAGTGCTAGGCAGCCTCAGACACAGCCATTTGCTTAGCTCTGCTAAGCTAAAGGCAAACCCAAGCCACAGGGCTCCAATCTGCTTACAGTATGCCTGACACACACCCCTATGATGTCAGCTAACTCCTAGGCTTGCACCAAGCTATTACTGCTCTTACACTGTTGGGTGCTGACTAGCATGCAGGGGAGATCTGGGATTCGGTATCATTCCCCTCATGTGCATAGAATTGCCTGCTGATGCATAGTTACAGGTCCCACACTGAGCCACCTCCCTAAGTAACCACTGTTAACTGGACATGTTGTCTTCTGCCTGCCATTGAGTATAATGGCAAAATAGTGATTTTGGTTAGAATGCTTATTTTAGGTTTCTTTTTTTATTTTTTGCCTGATCCCATTTGCACACCGCTGCCCTATGCTTAAACAGCCGAGATCAGGTAAAAAAAGAAAATAAAAGTTGATTTTTTTTTATTTTTGCAACTGTTTTCCATGCCAATGGCCTTATATTTGGCCATTGGCATGCTTTCTACATAATATCCACCCTTTATTTGGAGCTGTCATGGCTCCGTTTTGTAGTTTGCAGAAATGTACTCATTAAATGGCCGAGTACATTTCTGCATATTACACTAGAACTGCACGGGCAGCTTCCTTGATCACAGATTCACCTCATTTGCACAGATTTCACCTGCAAATTGGGTAATTTGCATGCAGGGGCTGAGTCCGTGCAGGACTAGTGCAGGAGCACTCGTGCACGTCCCTACAGCTTATTCCTGGATCGCACGGCAGACATATTGCCTGCTGGTGCTCCTGCACTAGTCCTGCACACTGTGCAGGGCTTGCTGAATCTGGGGGAGTGTTTCTGCTTTCAGGAGTAGACACCAGTCAGTATATCTTAAGCTTTGCTACCAAAGGCTTTATGTTTTTATTTCTACTTCTTTATGACAATATTTCTGTTGGTATACTGCAGGTGTTGCATACTAATTGCTTGCAACATACCTGCTCACTGTCACTTGCTCAAAAAATCAACTGCTCAAACTCCCACTAGCCTGATCTCTCACTTGTGCATAGCCCTTCCCATACTCAACCTAATAATTGTATAGCCCTATCCTAAACTAAACTCTAACCCTAAAACTCTCACCCAGTTCCCAACCCAAGTCCTCACTACCTTACCCTAATAGTCCTTTCCCCCTTGTAACCCTAAAACTCTGATCACTACTTAAATCTAAAGCTCTAACTCCCCTCCCTAAACCTTAATTCCCTGATCACTTCCTAAGCTAAAATACCTCTCTCCTTCCACTCCCTAAAACTAAAATCTCTTCCTTCTCCCTGAACATAAAAGCTCTTTTCTCTATTCCTAAGCCTAAAATCCCCCTCCCACTCCCTCCCCATGGTTGCTTGTTTGATCTCATATTCAGGTTCAAGCTCAAGCAGCACCCTACCTGAATACAAGTTGTTCAAGTTCCTGGCTTTGAGACACTGTTTTTAAGCACTTGGGACTCAAGTACTTGCATTGCTTCTTATTTTTATCCATAGTTTTTCATCAGAGTAGGTGACATGGCTTACTGACATTTTTTGAAGCAAGTACAACTCATCTCTACTGCAATGACTAAAATAATCCAAGCTGAATAAAGATAATGCAGCAAATTCACTATTTTAAGTTTAAATATGCTCACAGTTACTCTACCATTTAACTTAAGAATAATATATTATTTAATGGTTGTCCTAGTGTTGACCAGTAAGATACAATTTTTAAATTAAAATCAGTAATAGAGTAAATATAAATGTGGTGGGGAGATGTCTGGAGTCATAGATGAGATAACCCCCATCCCAAACACACACACACACACACACACACACACACACACACACACACACACACACACACACACACACACATACCATATAACTTATTATTTGGCTGCAGGCTGTGACTACTCCATTTCCAAACAAAAATAAAAATAAAAAAGTAAAATAAGCTATCAAATCATCTACTGACTTCAGTAGAGTTGACTTTGGTTGTAGTCTTTTATCTAAGTCCACATTATCTGACAAAAGGCCACACCACGGATGAATAAAACTCTGCCTTTGTTGATGATAGCAAGCTTTGCCCGCTATTCAGATGACAAGAATTTCTTGATGGTAATTATTTTTTGTGGGAATAGTTCTTTTCTGGAAAGCAGTACTGTTGCCAGCAGTTGTTATGACAAGTACAGTCTAAAGAACAGACGTCATCTCTTGTAGTGATGCATGATTGTATGACTCAAGTAAACCTGAGCCCAGCCTGGTATTTTACACAGAATTTGCTGAAGGATGGAGAAAAGTGAATACTTAATTGTTTTGCACAAAATCTAAATAGTTACCTTTTACCTGCCTAACAATGACCTTGGCAGTAAGTATAATAACTTGGAAGGTTGAAGACATAGTCACCACATAGACGTCAGTAGGGCTTTGCCTAAGGCATAAAATGTTAATTTCAAACAAATGTGCATTTGGGTTTACTATTGTTTATTCGAACAGAAAACATTTTCCGTTCAAATAAACGAATAGTAATACTGAAAGTAAAAACAACTACCGTTGACAATGTCGAACCAAATGCTCGACGCATTTGACTCGACATTGTTGTCGAAACCACCACGTGATAGCTGTACAGGAGCTGATGTAAATCAAACTCCTATATGACAAATCACGTTTTTGTAGGAGGGCAAGACCCGCTGCACCCCCCCGTGTGGGGGGCTGAGCCCCCCACCCCCTACTTATATATTCTAACTCCGAGATCGCACTACAGTGTGGATGTGGATGAATTTCCATTCCCCACTGTACCGCGATCTCCATGCAGACAGTCAACTTACACTTATGCGAATGCAGTAGTGCATTCGCATACGTGGAGTCGACTATCTGGTGGACAAATGTTTTTGCGTTGGACATTCTGATTTTCGGCACATTGCAGCCGACAGAATGTTGTTCGCACAAACAATAGTAAACCATGCATTTGTGATCTGCTCACAATCTGATGCATTCAAGGCAGAATGTTTGCAACCTATATGTCAGAGACTGTCTTCTGCTAATAAAATGAATGCTATGCAGGAAATACCTTTATTGCTACTTAGTTTACACTGTTGTAACTTTAGCAGTATATGACTATGTTGGCAGGTCACCATTAACTAGAACAGTACCAGGGATTGTACTAATGCAAATCCACTGACTTTTTGATTTATTTTGGTCGTGCTTTTAAATAATGCAGCCTTTATAGAATAACATTTTGAGACTTAAATTAGCAAATGTTATACAAAACTCTAAACTGTGAAATATAGTTAAAGCTGATTCTGACAGTCATATATTCATTCATTCATTCATTCATTCATTCATTCATTTATTCTCTGATTATCACCTTTATCCTCTTAAGGGTTGTGAGTGAGCCAAGAGCATAACCTGGGTCTCAATGGGTACAAGGCAAAAAATGAATTCTGCCATATGACACCTGCCTATTACAGTACTCATACACTCACATATATATATATATATATATATATATATATATATATACTTCACAGAAGTACACAAGCACACTATCAAAAAAAAAATAAACACAGATAACCCAGTAACAGTTTAATATTGGGGCTTAGAATGCATAAGGGTGGCCAGCATAAAACTCACTTTATTTTGCTGGTGAATAACATTCATGCACTGCTCTTAGTTCAGTCCAGCCTGTTACTGGAAAGTAAGTTTTCCATCTTATCATGTTTTTGAATTGAAGTCATTTAAGGCCAATCTATTAAAGTATACTTTCAGTGCACTATCGCACATAAAGTTTCCTGTATAATCATAGACTGAAAAATAAACAGCTTTGTACAACAAATCAGAACACTGGCAACATACTCATTACTAGAATTGTAACAATATAAATGAAAAATAGGGTTACTGCTTAAAGTGAAATTAAAATGTATGATAGTAAGATTTCTAAATAGTTCATTATTTCTCTTGGTCGATAGCACTGTGCTGACCTCATTAGATGTGTGGCTCTATCTGCTGCATAGAAATAAATCATTTACAGATTAGGAAGGAATGCCCTGTTTATAATACTATAAAGCATATTTACCAGCATGAAGATTCTTTTCCCAGAAAGGTCACATGCGTTGTGTAAATAAGCTCACATAGTACATTAATTTTAGAAGTAGTGAAGAAGGATTTATACAAAGGAAAAGGTAGTTTGCATAGTTTTGGTAAACTCAGACTTTCATAGTATGCAATTAAAGTTGAACATTAAAGCAGATTTCTTTGGAAATTAATTCATTGTTAACAAATATGATGATAGTTCCTTTGCACTGAAAAATTCTATCTAACATTCTACACTGCAAAAGCATTAGCAGCACAGCGGCAGATGAAGATATAAATTATGTATGCCATGGATAAGGACTGTTTCTTTATGTCATTATTAGATTTCAGAACTTCTGCTTTTGTCATGAACATAATCATTTTTGTATTCCTGTATTGTCTGTTTTTATTTACTGTTGTGCGTAAATTGAGAGAATTGGAAAAATAGCAAGAAAATCCTGCCTCTTCTGCATCATTATGACTGCTGTCAACATTTTTTTCTTTTGGTTTTATTTTTATTTTACTAGGCAAGAAGCTAGTAAATTGTTTATCCTGAAACTATGACCATTTAAGTGTAATTCAACACTAGCAACAATGAACCTCAAAAGTCAGTTTTACACATTTAAATCATGTTTTGCAGAGTTGCCAAACTGTCTACATCCTCTACCTCCTCCCCACAAGTTATACATACTAATCTGAGGTTGTTGTGCCTCAGAGAAGAGGGAATAGTCTTAGATACAGCAACCTTTACTCTAAGCTGAGAGTTTCTGAATCTTGTTTTTTTTTTCTGATAGGTAATCCCTGGGACTCAGGAAGCCATTTTTTTCCATGCAGGATCAGTGTAGCCACTCCTGCATGGAAAATGGCCGCCGAGCGATTCAGGATAGTGCCGTTTTCATGTGCACAAGCAGCCCTACACTGTTCTAGCACGGAAAACCGTGCGGCATGTAAATCACCTCATTTGCTGGTGAAAACCATGCAAATGAGGTGATTTAGTGATGCACCAAGCTGCCCGGACTCCATGTTAGAACAGTGTCAGTGCAGAAATGTATTCAGTTAATAACCAAATACATTTCTGCAAATGACAAAATGGAGGCATGACAGCTCATGAAAAAGCATGTATTATGTTCATTATTGGCATGAAAAACTGTTTCATTTTTCTGAAAATTAGACTTTATTTATTTATTTATTTTTTGCTGATCTCGGCCATTTAAGGGCAGTGGCATGCAAACATGATCATGCCGAAAATAAAAAAAAAAAATGGGAAAACTCAATTTTAAGGTAAATCTGTATTTTGCCATTATTGTCTATGGCATGCAGAATGTAAACAATACCAGGGAGCACTGGTTGTCAAAGGGGAAGGGTCCGTTTTAGTGCAGTAACTGCTAATGATCTACATGCTGGGGTATGCAAATGAGGGGAATGTTACTGAATCACAAAATATTCTAAGTCCACACACTGCACCTAACCAAGTAGGTACTAGAACAAGATCATGTAGGCAGGAGGAGCAACCAACAGGAAAAGGGAGTGTCTAATGCCTGCTGTAAGCACATTGGAGCTCAGTGGCCTGTGTTTGCCCTTAGCTAAGTACAGCTAAGGAAGAGGATGTGTTAGCCCTGTTTACATTGCTTCAACAGGTGTGCACAGCACGCACTGGATTTTAAACTAAAAAAAAACAGGAAACAGCAGCAGTGTTTACATTTGAGCACTGTGAATGCATGGCATGCCTCTGGACTTAAACTAGGAGGAACCTGGTAAGGGGAAACAGCAGTAGGAAAGTAATCAAGGAGAAACAGCATAGCTGGCAGGTGGAATGTATCAGAATCAGCCAATTACACAGGCAACTCTACACCACCAGTGTACACAGATGGGGGATTTTTAACTGGCAAAACTAACTAAAAATGTTACGGACAGCTGGTGCTTTACTCTATCAAGATGTGCTAGAGGCTGAGGGTGGTGAGGAGGAGAATGCTGACAACCAACCCACAGTGAGAAGGAGGAAAAGAGTGTACAGACCCAGGGTAACCTACCAGGGCCTACATGAGCTGGAGATAGTGAAACACCATAGGGTGGACAGGGACATTCTACAGCAAATCATCGAGCTGTGCTGGCCACGCCTCACACACAGAACTAACAGTGGGGAAACTATCCCAGTGGATACCAAGGTATGTGTAGGCTTAAGAATACTAGCCACAGGTACCTTCCAAAGACCAAATGGGGATATCATGGGGGTCTCACAGGCATCAGCTCCAGGGTACTCCACCAGTTCCTGGATACCATGACACCACATGCCAATGAGCACATATATTTTCTCAACACCCATGAGGTGTTGATCAGAAGTATGTGTCTCTTCCACCATATAGCAAAATACCCTGAGGTAGTTGGTGCTATAGACTGCATGCACATCCACATCAAAGCACCACCTGGTGAGCAGGGTAGGGTTTACATAAACCGCAAGGGCTTCCCCTCCATCAACTGCTGCCAGGTTGTGTGCGTTCAAACAAGTTTGTGTTGGCAGTCTTGAAAGCTATCATGACTCCCACATCTGGCATTCCTCACAGCTGTATCAGGGGTTTGCCAGGGGGGACATCCCATATGGCCATCTAGTGGGGGATGCTGGCTATGCACTGGAGCTGTGGCTTATGATACCCATCAGAAATGCACACACACCTGAACAAGAATGCCACATATAAGTCATGTGGGAGTGTGTGTGTGTTTCTACATGACTGAGTTTGAGGCCATTCACACTCATTACACTTCCCATTGCCCTAAGTTAGTACTCTTGCTGATGTCAGTCACCTTGAAATAACCCTTTGGGCAGCTTGTAGCTTTATAAGCTCTGTGGTGCTTGTGATAACTGCGTAATGCTATAGTGTAACAAACTAGTTAAGTAGGAGTTCTAATCCTGGTCCTGGCAGCTGTGAAAATGTGTGTGTTTGTGTGAGACAGTGGGTGTGTCTTTGTAGAGACATAATTTTGAGGCCATTTGCACTCACTACACTTCCTTTACTCCTCCTTTAGAACTGCTGCTGATGTCACTCACCTTCAAAGATAACTCTGGACAGATCTCTAAAATATCAGCTCTGTGGTGCTCATGATAACTGCATGAAACTGTAGCACAAAACACTACTTAAGTAGGAGTTCTAAGCTCAGTTCCACCAATTGTAAAAGTAATTGTTTCTATATCTGTAGGTGGAAGTATTTTGTGTCCATACACAGCCAGTACATTTCAAAGTGTATTCCTTTACAACGGCTGCTGATGTCACTCACCTTAGAGGTATGTTTGGATGCTGTTCAACCTATAAGCTCTGTGGCATGTGTGATAAATGTGTAACAATGTAGTAGTAATAATTACAGAGGTAGAAATTTAAATCTCATTCCTGGTAAGTGTGTGTGTGTGTGTGTGTGTGTGTGTATATATCCATATATACGTGTTTGTACCTTAAAGATGTTTGCCCTATTTACACCCAGTACACTTCTCAGATCCCTACTTTAGCAGTCTTGCAGATATCATTCACCTTAGAAGTATCTGTCAGCAACCCTAAACCATGTAAGCTCAGTGGTGCATGTGGTAAATGCATAACATAGAGGTCTGAAATCATAATTAGATAGAGGTTCAAAACTCACTCAATGTAAATGTGTGTGGAGGATAAAGTATTTTATGAAATCTCTCACCCAATGCCATTATTTACAAGGGCTGGTGATGTCCTTCACCTTAGAAATACCTTGGGACAATGTCCATCCTATAAGCTCTGTGGTACATGTGATAAATGCATAACAGTGTAGTACACTATATAAACAGGTAGGGGTTCAAAACTCAGTGCTGGCAAGTGTGTGTGTGTCTCTGTCTGTCATCAGTATCCTGTGTGGGGGGTGTGAGGGAGTAATAACAGGATTCATTGGGGAGTGGGTTTTGCTAAATTATTATACTGATGACCTAGCATATGTCCCAATGTCCACATTACAATGCCAACGGTTGTCAAACACCACAGAGGTCAGTGTAGACAATCTACAGCCCTAAATGTGTAGTGCCATGTGCAATGACTATGTGATAGTATTGACTAATTAACAATATAGGCAACCCTCCTAATACTCAGAGACCATCTTCACCCAGGAATCATACACAAACACACTTGGCTAGGCATCAACCACTATATCAGCAGTTCTTTTGTAAACCACCTCACAGATAGCACCCACGGTGTGATTGCAGTGCACTACATGTCAAACTGATGACCAGACATGACTGGTGTCACACAGGGTATGGACCCATGTACTCTCATGTTTGGGATCTACCCTTCTGAGGTGCATACAACAGTAAGATGGGTGGTAGAATTCCCAATCCATGTGATGTTAACATCATGCACAAAGGCCACTCTGACACCTATGACTGTTGTCAGAACCCTGGACATTACCTCAATGCCGAGAGATGTGCCTCCATTACCTTTGGGAACACCATGGCTCACATGAAGTAAAACATTGGTGGTAGTCCACTGAACAGTGTCGTTGTTATAACAGAATGGGGAACACAGGTTGACAGTCAGCTTTTGACCACAACAGTGCCACTGACATCAGAAAGTACTTTGATGTGTTACATCTCCTGATTGTGTGTTATCCAGCAAGTAAAAGGACATGGTCACCCTGTACCGTCCCCTCAGTAACCCAATCAATGTGTACAGTGGCCCTTTTGCCATGTACCCCACTGGACACTTGCAACAACTGTAGAGTCTGCAAACATACCCCACAAAGAGAATATCATACCTTATACACATGTCCTGTATGGACTGACTCCAATAACTCCCTGTATCATGCTGTCTATGTAGGTGCAATCACTACCTCAGTTACACAGCCATGTCTCACCAAACTAGGTCAGAAATGGTACATCTGAAGATACCAGTTTGTCCACACAACATGCCCCAGAGACCTCAAGCACACTTCCACACTTCAGAGGACATGCTTGTGGGACAGGTTCACAAACCAGACACTGTCCATGTTATGGAATATAAATCACATACATGTGAAGCAATGCACATCACTGGCCACCCACAATAGAAATCTGGATGACTGGATGGGGAATACAGTACCCACCCCTAGGGACCACTTCAGTGACTATACTCATGAGTCACACTGGGGACTATTGTCATGTGGCCTGATGCCAGGGTATTCCTTTGGGCTGGCCTTGTAGAGCCTTCAGGCCCATTCACCTACTACACACCTATGAAGCAATGAACCTATGGATGTCAGTACTGGTGTGTGTGTGTGTGTGTGTGTGTGTGTGTGTGTGTGTGTGTGTGTGTGTGTGTGTGTGTGTGTGTGTGTGTGTGTGTGTGTGTGTGTGTGTGTGTGTGTGTGTGTGTGTGTGTGTGTGTGTGTGTGTGTGTGTGTGTGTGTGTGTGTATGTGTGTGTGTATGAATAGTATATGGTATGTTTGGTGTGGGATGGCTGTGGTTGTGTGGTTATTAGCAATCAGAGGTGTGTCCAACCACAACACATTACCATTTTCCTCTTGTACAGATGTTGTAAATCACATATCACCTACTATTTTGACAGCCCTATAATCTGTGAGGCATATGCATATGCTGTTTACAGACATGCAAAATCCAAATATTGGTGGCTACACCCTGCCCCTAAGACATGAATGATGTGTTGCACACTGCCATACCCTTTGGTCTGCTGCAGGGGCCATCATCCTGGACACACAGATGTGTAGAAGAACAAAAATACAGCATGAGACGAAACATTCACTCAGCATTAATAATAGCAATAATGCATCATGGTTAACACTGTACACACATTATGATATGTACCCCTTACAAATGCCAGATGACACCAACTTACACAGCATTACATATTTACAATTTAGCAAGTTCATCCTGTGCATCAGACTAATATATGCATGCCCTTGCATCAATGGTTTTGATGGCAGAGATCTGGCACAGGTTTCATCATATGCACAGGGTGTGATGTGGTTTTGCCAGAGGCCTAGACTCTGCCATTCGGTTGACAGTATGGGTGTGTGTTTAGGATGTGGGAATGGCATGGCCTGTGCAGGTGTGGTGCATGTGTGTGAAGGTGACCTTTTACTTATTTTGGTGTGTGTGTGTGTGTGTGTGTGTGTGTGTGTGTGTGTGTGTGTGTGTGTGTGTGTGTGTGTGTGTGTGTGTGTGTGTGTGTGTGTGTGTGTGTGTGTAGGTTAAATATGTGTCCCTTGGCATGTGCAATGTCGTGGTGTCTGAGTGGGTGTCTGTCCTGCTGGTCTGTGCTATTTGGATAAAAGTGCATTGAGTGCCTCTGTGAAGGTGGGTGTGTGGCTTTTCATTGTATGTCATGGCTGTCAAAGTGGGTGTCATGGTGAGCTATGTGTTCCACATGGTGTGGTGCAGGTGTTGATCTTGTCCTCTTGACCTGCTAATCCAGTCTTTGCTGGAGAGGGCATATGTCCACATTGGGTGATATACGGGTAATTCTCACAGGTCTGAGTGTTTGGAGTTTAGAAGGGTGGGTTGTCTGTGTACATGAGGCAGTTACAACAGTGCCTCAGAATGGACAAGTGCACCAGGTTAATGGGTGAAAGCACAGAAAACTTCCCTTCAATTATGCCAGGAGGGGTGGACATAACTAGTAAGTACTGGGGCTACTTCTGTGAGGAACGAGTACTGCAGATGGCTCCCAGGTGTGCCACACTTAACTGATACAATAACCTGGTGAAGTGCCAAGCCATAATGCTATTTGAAGTGCAAGACTGAAATAACTAGCATGATGTAAGGGTGGAACTGAAGGCAGACTTTTGGCCACCTGTAATACTTTACCTCAGCTTTACCTAGTAAATTGTTGTTATTAGGGTGTGCAGGGTCCTGGGTTCAAGACTTGCAATGGCTGATTATTTTGTTGCTGGGAAGAACAAGGGCTGTTGGATACAGTGTGATTAGGGCACTTTTAAGCAGTTGTAAGTGGGTTTGCATAGGTTTGCATGGTGGTAAGCAATGCTAACTTCTGGTTAACTATGCTGACAGACAGCCTTAAAAGTGCTTAACCTGTGTAGGAATCACTTTGTACCATGCAAACAGGCTTCGACCTGCTTGCTACTGCTTACTCCCACTTACCCCCGCACTAATTTCTTTTAAAGAAAAGAAAAAAGGAGTGATAGGAAAATGGTGAAAAAGGGGGCCCAAAGAGGGAAAAACAATATGAAAGATAGCTAGGGATGTGCAGGATGGGTATACAGAAGGTCCATAGCTGTCCATTTCTTCTACAGCAACAGCTGTGCATATAGACTGAATTTGGAGGTAAATTTGGACACTCAAACCCCTGAGAGAGGGGTGAGGACAACAATAATGTGTTGTGAAGCCAATTAGACCAGATTACATATGTCCAGTGGACGTGTGCAAAATGGACAGCTATGTATGAGGCGATATTTTTGGGGGGGACAGATTGCCCTTTTTTTTCTAATGTGAGAGGGGGATGTTGGGGAAGGATAGTAGGTATATTTGGGGAGGTAGGTTGGGTAGGAAGACAGACAAGACAGCACGCAGGGACAGTATATGACACATGTGGGTGGTAAAACCGTGGGAAGGGGAGGGGTGTTTGGTAATTGGAAGCATACAAGCCCTCAAATGGATACAGTAGGACTGAGGTCCCCACCCATGGGCAGTCATCACTGCACCTTCACGGCCCCAAAGGTGACTGTGCTGAGGGCTGAGCAGTAGGGCCAGACTGACCCTCTAAATTTGCCATGCGGCACTCAAGCTGGCATAGCAGACCTCCCAATTCTTTGTGGAGCGTGCTATGCACCAGACTCCTGACCTGGCTTCGGGTGGCAGGATCCTGTCTGCACCCGCACCCCAGTGGGGATGAGGCCCATCCCCTGAGGCGGTTCCACCCGAAGGTGGTGCAGGACCAGAGGATGAAGAGGTCCTGGGGTGGGTCCCAGATGTGCTGGGGCCTGATGCCATGGCCAGATGAGGTGAGAGAGGCGGATCCACTGGGATTGGCCTTCCCAGATGTGCTATGGTGTTGCAGTTTTAGAACATATGTTGGTTAGTAATGTTAAACACATTCCAGGATTAGTTATAACAGCATGCATGAGTATTCCTATTACCACAAAACAACATTATGGAACATTTTCATAGCAAACAGAACACATGCATATATGGAACCACAGTGGGCATTACACCAGCATGCAGGTTACATTGATAGCAACAGGTCATCAATAATACTATTTGAACAGGGAACATTAATTTGAAAACATTTCAACATTTGTAGAAAAATAAGACACATGTCCCAATGGTAGGTTTGGTGGAAAACATACCCATTCATTTATGTGTTTAGATTATTGGTGAAGATAAGGTGGGGGAGAGAGAGAGATGTCAATTAACAACTGTAGATTCTTGCAGTGATCACAGCTTTAATGATCATTGCTCTAATCATTACTCTACAGGTATTATTATAACAACCTATGGCCTTGGGTTGGGTAGTGGTATGTTTGTACACAGTGTATAATGACAGCCTTCTTATAGCTACTTTATACCTTCTCTTACCTGGAAGACCTGTGGAGGGAATTTCTGTTAACACTACCTGACTGTTTCTACCCATATTCACATAGTCAGGGTTACATATGTGCACTCATACTCAGTGTGTGTGTGTGTGTGTGTGTGTGTGTGTGTGTGTGTGTGTGTGTGTGTGTGTGTGTGTGAATAGTAATATCAGTGTGTTTGGTTAATGAATATCCCCTGTGGCTGTGGTTATTAGCAATCGGAGGTGTGTCCAAACCACAACACGTACCATTTACCACTCTACAACAGATGTTGTAAATCAACATATACCTATGTGCAACTCGCAGCCCTATAATCTGTGAGGCATATGCAATCACTGTTTTACAGACATGCAAAATCCATGCAGATACAGCTGCACCCTGCCTAAGACATGAATGATGTGTTACCACACTGCCATACCCCTTGGTCTTGCTGCAGGGCCACATCCTGGTGACACACAGATGTGTAGAACAGAAACAGGATACAGCATGAGAGAACACATTCACTCAGCATTAATAATAGCAATAATGCATCATGGTTAACACTGTACACACATTATGATATGTACCCCTTACAAATGCCAGATGACACCAACTTACACAGCATTACATATTTACAATTTAGCAAGTTCATCCTGTGCATCAGACCCATATATGCATGCCCCTGCATCAATGGTTTTGATGGCAGAGATCTGGCACAGGTTTCATCATATGCACAGGGTGTGATGTGGTTTTGCCAGAGGCCTAGACTCTGCCATTCGGTTGACAGTATGGGTGTGTGTTTAGGATGTGGGAATGGCATGGCCTGTGCAGGTGTGGTGCATGTGTGTGAAGGTGACCTTTTACTTATTTTGGTGTGTGTGTGTGTGTGTGTGTGTGTGTGTGTGTGTGTGTGTGTGTGTGTGTGTGTGTGTGTGTGTGTGTGTAGGTTAAATATGTGTCCCTTGGCATGTGCAATGTCATGGTGTCTGAGTGGGTGTCTGTCCTGCTGGTCTGTGCTATTTGGATAAAAGTGCATTGAGTGCCTCTGAAGGTGGGTGTGTGGCTTTTCATTGTATGTCATGGCTGTCAAAGTGGGTGTCATGGTGAGCTATGTGTTCCACATGGTGTGGTGCAGGTGTTGATCTTGTCCTCTTGACCTGCTAATCCAGTCTTTGCTGGAGAGGGCATATGTCCACATTGGGTGATATACGGGTAATTCTCACAGGTCTGAGTGTTTGGAGTTTAGAAGGGTGGGTTGTCTGTGTACATGAGGCAGTTACAATAGTGCCTCAGAATGGACAAGTGCACCAGGTTAATGGGTGAAAGCACAGAAAACTTCCCTTCAATTATGCCAGGAGGGGTGGACATAACTAGTAAGTACTGGGGCTACTTCTGTGAGGAACGAGTACTGCAGATGGCTCCCAGGTGTGCCACACTTAACTGATACAATAACCTGGTGAAGTGCCAAGCCATAATGCTATTTAAAGTGCAAGACTGAAATAACTAGCATGATGTAAGGGTGGAACTGAAGGCAGACTTTTGGCCACCTGTAATACTTTACCTCAGCTTTACCTAGTAAATTGTTGTTATTAGGGTGTGCAGGGTCCTGGGTTCAAGACTTGCAATGGCTGATTATTTTGTTGCTGGGAAGAACAAGGGCTGTTGGATACCATGTGATTAAGGCACTTTTAAGCAGTTGTAAGTGGGTTTGCATGGTGGTAAGCAATGCTAACTTCTGGTTAACTATGCTGACAGACAGCCTTAAAAGTGCTTAACCTGTGTAGGAATCACTTTGTACCATGCAAACAGGCTTCAACCTGCTTGCTACTGCTTACTCCCACTTACCCCCGCACTAATTTCTTTTAAAGAAAAGAAAAAAGGAGTGATAGGAAAATGTTGAAAAAGGGGGCCCAAAGAGGGAAAAACAATATGAAAGATAGCTAGGGATGTGCAGGATGGGTATACAGAAGGTCCATAGCTGTCCATTTCTTCTACAGCAACAGCTGTGCATATAGACTGAATTTGGAGGTAAATTTGGACACTCAAACCCATGAGAGAGGGGTGAGGACAACAATAATGTGTTGTGAAGCCAATTAGACCAGATTACATATGTCCAGTGGACGTGTGCAAAATGGACAGCTATGTATGGGGCGATATTTTTGGGGGGGACAGATTGCCTTTTTTTTTCTAATGTGAGAGGGGGATGTTGGGGAAGGATAGTAGGTATATTTGGGGAGGTAGGTTGGGTAGGAAGACAGACAAGACAGCACGCAGGGACAGTATATGACACATGTGGGTGGTAAAACCCTGGGAAGGGGAGGGGTGTTTGGTAATTGGAAGCATACAAGCCCTCAAATGGATACAGTAGGACTGAGGTCCCCACCCATGGGCAGTCATCACTGCACCTTCACGGCCCCAAAGGTGACTGTGCTGAGGGCTGAGCAGTAGGGCCAGACTGACCCTCTAAATTTGCCATGCGGCACTCAAGCTGGCATAGCAGACCTCCCAATTCTTTGTGGAGCGTGCTATGCACCAGACTCCTGACCTGGCTTCGGGTGGCAGGATCCTGTCTGCACCCGCACCCCAGTGGGGATGAGGCCCATCCCCTGAGGCGGTCCCACCCGAAGGTGGTGCAAGACCAGAGGATGAAGAGGTCCTGGGGTGGGTCCCAGATGTGCTGGGGCCTGATGCCATGGCCAGATGAGGTGAGAGAGGCGGATCCACTGGGATTGGCCTTCCCAGATGTGCTATGGTGTTGCAGTTTTAGAACATATGTTGGTTAGTAATGTTAAACACATTCCAGGATTAGTTATAACAGCATGCATGAGTATTCCTATTACCACAAAACAACATTATGGAACATTTTCATAGCAAACAGAACACATGCATATATGGAACCACAGTGGGCATTACACCAGCATGCAGGTTACATTGATAGCAACAGGTCATCAATAATACTATTTGAACAGGGAACATTAATTTGAAAACATTTCAACATTTGTAGAAAAATAAGACACATGTCCCAATGGTAGGTTTGGTGGAAAACATACCCATTCATTTATGTGTTTAGATTATTGGTGAAGATAAGGTGGGGGAGAGAGAGAGATGTCAATTAACAACTGTAGATTCTTGCAGTGATCACAGCTTTAATGATCATTGCTCTAATCATTACTCTACAGGTATTATTATAACAACCTATGGCCTTGGGTTGGGTAGTGGTATGTTTGTACACAGTGTATAATGACAGTCTTCTTATAGCTACATTATACCTTCTCTTACCTGGAAGACCTGTGGAGGAATTTTCTGTTAACACTACCAGACTGCTTCTACCCATATTCAAATAGTCAGGGTTACATATGTGCACTCATACTCAGTGTGTGTGTGTGTGTGTGTGTGTGTGTGTGTGTGTGTGTGTGTGTGTGTGTGTGTGTGTGTGTGTGTGTGAATAGTAATATCAGTGTGTTTGGTTAATGAATATCCCCTGTGGCTGTGGTTATTAGCAATCGGAGGTGTGTCCAAACCACAACACGTACCATTTACCACTCTACAACAGATGTTGTAAATCAACATATACCTATGTGCAACTCGCAGCCCTATAATCTGTGAGGCATATGCAATCACTGTTTTACAGACATGCAAAATCCATGCAGATACAGCTGCACCCTGCCTAAGACATGAATGATGTGTTACCACACTGCCATACCCCTTGGTCTTGCTGCAGGGCCACATCCTGGTGACACACAGATGTGTAGAACAGAAACAGGATACAGCATGAGAGAACACATTCACTCAGCATTAATAATAGCAATAATGCATCATGGTTAACACTGTACACACATTATGATATGTACCCCTTACAAATGCCAGATGACACCAACTTACACAGCATTACATATTTACAATTTAGCAAGTTCATCCTGTGCATCAGACCCATATATGCATGCCCCTGCATCAATGGTTTTGATGGCAGAGATCTGGCACAGGTTTCATCATATGCACAGGGTGTGATGTGGTTTTGCCAGAGGCCTAGACTCTGCCATTCGGTTGACAGTATGGGTGTGTGTTTAGGATGTGGGAATGGCATGGCCTGTGCAGGTGTGGTGCATGTGTGTGAAGGTGACCTTTTACTTATTTTGGTGTGTGTGTGTGTGTGTGTGTGTGTGTGTGTGTGTGTGTGTGTGTGTGTGTGTGTGTGTGTGTGTGTGTGTAGGTTAAATATGTGTCCCTTGGCATGTGCAATGTCATGGTGTCTGAGTGGGTGTCTGTCCTGCTGGTCTGTGCTATTTGGATAAAAGTGCATTGAGTGCCTCTGTGAAGGTGGGTGTGTGGCTTTTCATTGTATGTCATGGCTGTCAAAGTGGGTGTCATGGTGAGCTATGTGTTCCACATGGTGTGGTGCAGGTGTTGATCTTGTCCTCTTGACCTGCTAATCCAGTCTTTGCTGGAGAGGGCATATGTCCACATTGGGTGATATACGGGTAATTCTCACAGGTCTGAGTGTTTGGAGTTTAGAAGGGTGGGTTGTCTGTGTACATGAGGCAGTTACAATAGTGCCTCAGAATGGACAAGTGCACCAGGTTAATGGGTGAAAGCACAGAAAACTTCCCTTCAATTATGCCAGGAGGGGTGGACATAACTAGTAAGTACTGGGGCTACTTCTGTGAGGAACGAGTACTGCAGATGGCTCCCAGGTGTGCCACACTTAACTGATACAATAACCTGGTGAAGTGCCAAGCCATAATGCTATTTAAAGTGCAAGACTGAAATAACTAGCATGATGTAAGGGTGGAACTGAAGGCAGACTTTTGGCCACCTGTAATACTTTACCTCAGCTTTACCTAGTAAATTGTTGTTATTAGGGTGTGCAGGGTCCTGGGTTCAAGACTTGCAATGGCTGATTATTTTGTTGCTGGGAAGAACAAGGGCTGTTGGATACCATGTGATTAAGGCACTTTTAAGCAGTTGTAAGTGGGTTTGCATGGTGGTAAGCAATGCTAACTTCTGGTTAACTATGCTGACAGACAGCCTTAAAAGTGCTTAACCTGTGTAGGAATCACTTTGTACCATGCAAACAGGCTTCAACCTGCTTGCTACTGCTTACTCCCACTTACCCCCGCACTAATTTCTTTATAGAAAAGAAAAAGGAGTGATAGGAAAATGTTGAAAAAGGGGGCCCAAAGAGGGAAAAACAATATGAAAGATAGCTAGGGATGTGCAGGATGGGTATACAGAAGGTCCATAGCTGTCCATTTCTTCTACAGCAACAGCTGTGCATATAGACTGAATTTGGAGGTAAATTTGGACACTCAAACCCATGTGAGAGGGGTGAGGACAACAATAATGTGTTGTGAAGCCAATTAGACCAGATTACATATGTCCAGTGGACGTGTGCAAAATGGACAGCTATGTATGGGGCGATATTTTTGGGGGGGACAGATTGCCCTTTTTTTTCTAATGTGAGAGGGGGATGTTGGGGAAGGATAGTAGGTATATTTGGGGAGGTAAGTTGGGTAGGAAGACAGACAAGACAGCACGCAGGGACAGTATATGACACATGTGGGTGGTAAAACCCTGGGAAGGGGAGGGGTGTTTGGTAATTGGAAGCATACAAGCCCTCAAATGGATACAGTAGGACTGAGGTCCCCACCCATGGGCAGTCATCACTGCACCTTCACGGCCCCAAAGGTGACTGTGCTGAGGGCTGAGCAGTAGGGCCAGACTGACCCTCTAAATTTGCCATGCGGCACTCAAGCTGGCATAGCAGACCTCCCAATTCTTTGTGGAGCGTGCTATGCACCAGACTCCTGACCTGGCTTCGGGTGGCAGGATCCTGTCTGCACCCGCACCCCAGTGGGGATGAGGCCCATCCCCTGAGGTGGTCCCACCCGAAGGTGGTGCAAGACCAGAGGATGAAGAGGTCCTGGGGTGGGTCCCAGATGTGCTGGGGCCTGATGCCATGGCCAGATGAGGTGAGAGAGGCGGATCCACTGGGATTGGCCTTCCCAGATGTGCTATGGTGTTGCAGTTTTAGAACATATGTTGGCTAGTAATGTTAAACACATTCCAGGATTAGTTATAACAGCATGCATGAGTATTCCTATTACCACAAAACAACATTATGGAACATTTTCATAGCAAACAGAACACATGCATATATGGAACCACAGTGGGCATTACACCAGCATGCAGGTTACATTGATAGCAACAGGTCATCAATAATACTATTTGAACAGGGAACATTAATTTGAAAACATTTCAACATTTGTAGAAAAATAAGACACATGTCCCAATGGTAGGTTTGGTGGAAAACATACCCATTCATTTATGTGTTTAGATTATTGGTGAAGATAAGGTGGGGGAGAGAGAGAGATGTCAATTAACAACTGTAGATTCTTGCAGTGATCACAGCTTTAATGATCATTGCTCTAATCATTACTCTACAGGTATTATTATAACAACCTATGGCCTTGGGTTGGGTAGTGGTATGTTTGTACACAGTGTATAATGACAGCCTTCTTATAGCTACTTTATACCTTCTCTTACCTGGAAGACCTGTGGAGGGAATTTCTGTTAACACTACCTGACTGTTTCTACCCATATTCACATAGTCAGGGTTACATATGTGCACTCATACTCAGTGTGTGTGTGTGTGTGTGTGTGTGTGTGTGTGTGTGTGTGTGTGTGTGTGTGTGTGTGTGTGTGTGTGTGTGTGTGTGTGTATGTGCTACTGCCATACTCTGCCTTGATTTCTATTGGTCATCCTGGTTGTTGGCAGCAGGGACCTGTAGCTGTGACAGCATGACACTTTTGCACATTTCTTTTGGGAGACCACTTGGTGTATGTAATTATCTTGCTGTCATTTGCAGCCTTGGGGTTGGACCGTGGGTGTTGGCCACAGTATAACTACAGCCTTCTTATAATACTTTATACCTTCTCTTACCTCCAGACTATTTCTACCCATATTCACATAGTCAGGGTTATATATGTGCACTCATAGTGTGTGTGTGTGTGTGTGTGTGTGTGTGTGTGTGTGTGTGTGTGTGTGTGTGTGTGTGTGTGTGTGCTACTGCCATACTCTGACTTGATTTCTATCAGTCACCAATAGCCTTGGGGTTGGACTATGGGTGTTGGAGGACATAGCACAACTACAGCCTTCTTATAGCTACGTTATACCTTCCCTTACCTGGACGACATGTGGAGGAAATTTCTGTTAACACTACCTGACAGTTTCTACACATATTCACAAAATCCTAGGTGAAATTACGCATACAGCTTACTACCACTCCCGGGATTTGAACCATGGT
Organism: Protopterus annectens; assembly: GCF_019279795.1. Classification (NCBI taxonomy): domain Eukaryota; kingdom Metazoa; phylum Chordata; order Ceratodontiformes; family Protopteridae; genus Protopterus; species Protopterus annectens. Next base: position 853,859,020 of record NC_056745.1, read on the forward strand.
TGTTTATGCTAAAAATAGAACAAGTTTGTGTTTCATCAGAACAAGCTATTGAGAAACCGCTATTTATTTTTGTGAATGCTTTCTGTCTAATACTCTCTTGGTTGTACAATCTGACTTTGTAATTATGACATTGTTATACATGCATTCCTATACATAACTTTTGACATAGCATAGTGTGGAAAACAGTGGTTAACACACAATTACTATTCAAATATCAGATCTTGATGCATGAAACATTTTATATCAGTTAATCTCGTGTCTTACAGAGGCACTAATTTTGTCAGATAGGACTTGATTGTTAAATGCTTTCAGAGCTATAGTTGCTGTGCATAACCTTTACACATTTCAATTCATACACTACCAGTGTAAACACAACCAGTCCAGGGTTTTGAATTTTATTGACAGGCAGTTACAGTTTTATTTATATATAACCTATATGAGAATATTACTGTAATATTGTCTAGTTTATTCAGTACAAACCATACCCATTTGTAATATTGCAAGGTGACATTCTCCTCCTTTATATTTATTTGGTATGAATACTACAAGCTAGATTGTTACTCACCAGCCTCATGATGCAGCCTTTGCAACCTGCTTGCATGGGCTTCCTGATTTGCAGCCCGCTCAGCTGGAGCTGCAAAGAAAATAAAGAAACTTTTATGCATACCTATCCGTCACATACACAGGCTGGACTTTGGTAAACAGTTATTGATATGAATAATTACACACACCTGGGACATCCTTCCTCTGCCATGCTTCTTGGACCCACTGGTCCAAGAGCTCCTTCTTCCTCTGCTTCAAGTCAGCATGGTGGTGCCAGACCTACTCACCAGTCTGAGGGATGCCAATGGCACTGGTGAGATCATGGGCAAGACTTTCCCAGGCCTCCGTTTTGTATTGGGAGCCCTGGTACTGGTCATACAGCAGTCTCACATCATGGTTTTTAACAAGGAGTCCTACCATGACCTTGGACTCCTGTATGCCCCAGCACTGCGCCCAAAAGCGTATACCCTCTTCAACACCAGCCATACTGCGTACAGTGGGGAGTTACAACCAGTTATGAGCTGTATTCCTGCCTGCAAGGTTTAAATACAGCCGATTTCCCACCCTTTGTTGTGATTGGATGGTTTTGAATATGATAAGCTAAGCGCCAGGCAAACCCACTTAGCTGGTTTGAGCACTGCTTAGAGGGGTAGATGCTAAGCACTGCTTTCCAGAGTGGAAATCCACTTAGCTACACTAGTTCTTGCTTAGAATTTATGTGTAAGCAATGCTTATTCTGGCTAAGCATAGCTGAGCACAAGTTAGCATTGTTCAGCTTTCCTTTTACAGACTATCAGCACTGTGGGGTTGATTCCTCATAAATGACATTTTATGATATGTATGTTTACCTTCCACTACATCCCCATATGTGCTTTCATTACAATACATTCTTCTGTGGCTATGCTGTATGGGACACTTGTGTTTATATGGGGGAGTTCACATCTGTACTACACTGACACCTCACATTTGGACCTGCTACACTACGCTGGTTAACAAATATATATATTATTCACTACCTACTGATAACAAAATATATTTTTGTGCTTTCTTACAGATAAAAATGAATGTACTGAATGGGGACTTGAAACGCGAATGCCTGCTTGCTAAGTGAAAGCTCTAACCACTATGTGATTTTACTTTACATTGCTTTGGCCGTATATTTCTATTTAGTTCATTGGGATGTGTAAGCTAGGCTGAGCATAGCTGCGCAATGTGCAATCCTGCTCTGCTACGCTTAAACTTTATTGTGGACAAAAAAAAATACATATGTGTTTTATTTTATTTACTGTGAGTGATTGCACATTGCTTTCTGCACCATTATCTGTGTTTTGCTTTTACAAACTTATAAAGTTGATAGACTTACAGGCTTTGAGGTAGCATGACTTTTCTGAAGGGTATGATGTCTGGAACTCAAATGTCTCTCATTATTTTCTACTTCATTGTTAATGCTTTTCCACTAGTTTGCAGGATTACCATCATATTCTGGACTGTGGACCATGAATTTGGGGCACAGATCTGCATACCTCTCAACTGTACAGATTTTCACAGATTGTCCAGATTTTTGACTCATATTTTTGGTCTGTTCCTCTTTTTTCCTGGCAAGTCACTGGGATTATCTCAGGATTGAAGTCACTAAATAATGACATAACATTTGAGTTTCAGACTTCAAATCCTTCAGAATGTTAAAACAAACCTTGTTACTTTCTACCAACTTAGTTTATAAGGGCAATATTTAAAATATGTCCCTATTTGTTCCCCCATTTTGTCAAACTTTGTCCAGATTTCTGGCATTGATAGGTTGAGAGGTATGCAGATCTGGACATTCTATGAAAATCTGTAAGGTTGACAGGTAAGTGTGCATTTGCACACATTTCCTGCTTCTGCAGGATGCCGATGTGCAGTATGGCACTTTAGCAAAACAGGGGATGAGTCACAGAAGCTATGATACACCCCCTGTATTGCTTTCCTGTTTGCCAGTTTTATTTCAGTGTCCGAGGACACTGAAATTATTTATTTTACATTTCAGTGTCCATGGACACTGAAATATTGGCATAATATTACAGCTACGTTCTAATATTATGCCAGTACATCTTAGAAAGTGCTGTAATGCACTTTCTGAGCACAGGGGGCATAGTTAGTGTTCATGCACTACACAGACATGCCCCCTGCACATGCACATAGAACCATGTCTGTATTAGAGCACGGCAGCACGCCTTCATGAATATGCATGGTGCACTGCCGTGCTGTACAGGAATGGTCCCTTCCATGCAAGAATAAGCTATTCTTGCACGGACGTTTGCTGAATCTAGGGGGAATGTCTTGAAGTCTACTGGGTATTGACTAGTGCTATTATGTTATTTCGTGCCAAACATTGGAAATAAAGATACATCACTAAATAAGAGAACCTAAATTATTTCCTGAAATGGCAAATAAGCAAAGTGTTGTACTGATTCAAGCAAGTTGGCCATCTGGACAGTATTCCTCTTAAATGTAGAGATTTACTTAGGAGTTGTTGGATTTCACAATACTCCCCTCATGTACAAACTGATAATTAATTAGTTATTTCTTTCTATCCTAGTAAATGTTACAGCAGGGTATAGGTATTGCAGGACCATTATCTTTTGGTTTATGTGTTATTATTTTTTTCTGATGTTAGATCATTATATTATCGTTGATTTTTTTTTAGTTTAGAATTTTAGTGATGGTTCCCTGAAAATGTTTATATTGTTGCGTTTTATTCCTGTTTTTTTATCTTTAAAAGAAAATAAAATTGAGTTTAAAAACGTGCATGGGATGTATGTGATATTTGGTGACATGAAGGCTAGTAGTGTAACAAAAATCTACTATATGCATCAAAGTCATTGTTGTAAGAGTAAACAAGAAAGTATAAAGTGAGGATAAAGGAAAGTGATAGTAGATACTATTTCAATAATATTCATAAAGGATTATTCCACTTTCAAAGTTATTACAAGCCATTAAGACTGAAGTTACTCAATGACGTGATTGCTGAAAATGGTCTTCAACTTAGGGTTGTATTTGAATGTCAAGTCATTACACATCACTACAGCAGGTATGCACAAGGGGTGTGAACAAACAATTCAGTGACAGTAGTTGTGCTTATGTAGAGCTGTATGAACTGGCTTGGAAACAACTTGGACAAATAAGGGAATAATGAGAAGTAAATGAGGAATATGTGAAACATCTGCAACTTTCTTTTACAAATAAGGTATTCTTTCTGTCTTTATTCTGACCATATAATAAGGATTACTTGAAAGCAGTATAAGGAAGGTTGTCACCCACAATTAATCTACTACCCCATTGATGATTAAATGTTAAAAATGTGAGTTGAAAGAGTACAGCAGCTTTATACACATTAGCAAACCCTCTGAAAAATACTGCTGTACATTTTTTAAAATAAAAATCATACAATAAGTATTACAACATAATTTTTAGGTGTGTTTTTAATAAATTTTGTTTTTTTAAAGATTTACAATTATGTAAAAGAAATAAGACATGTCAATGATCTTAGTATAATAAACCTATTATAATAAATGTAAATAATTTATATGCTTGTTAAAAATGAATGCATTATTTAGGATGTATTTTACACACATATATATTTTTTTATATTAAGTTTTAAGAAAACTGAGATCTGATTGGTTTGATGTGTACTGATGATGCTATAAAAATGGGACAGTTTTTTAACAGTTTGTTCTGACAAAGGCCTAATTTTTGGGCTGAAAGCGCTAAACCAGTGCATTAAAGTCTTTTTTGTGTGACACAGTGCTTCGCCGTTACTTGTGGTTTTCCTTTTAATTTTGCAAAAGTTACACAAGGTGTGAGACAAGTCTGCAGTTTTTTTCTTGAATTGTTTCTGTTACTTGCAAGATGTCTCAGAGTGGAGCACTGCAGGAGGGAGACAGTTTGTTGAATTTGACTATTCATTAATTTCCCATGGATTCACAAGCTGCTGACAAAGCTGTGGATGTGGAGTTGCCGTACCATCCAGAAGAACAGAATTGTTTCTGGAGAGGTATGGTCAAGGATTTAATGGCAGCACCAGCAGTTATTACCATAGAGGCAGAGGACATTTCAGGAGTATCGGACTCCATGCCCACAGTCATTCTCAACAAGGAATGGTTGTTTAAGGACTTAGAAGCTTCCCTTTTAAAATATAAAAAAACTTCAGTGGGACATTGCTTTTTTGAAATACAGTCTGGATGTAAACCGGGTCCCTAAGGATCGGCAGGTGCATAATACTCCCAATGGTATTTTTAGCAACACTTTTCTTAACAAATGACAAAAGATTTGTGAAGACACAGGTTTGGCATTCCTTAAAGTACTTAAGGAACTCTATGAAGAAGAGGAGCATAAGCTTGCCAAGTGGATCGATAGACTTGTAGATAAACTCAGTCTGGCTGCCTTACCAAAAGAAATTGATGATGTTCTTAGGCGAATACAGTTTAAAGTTGATGCCTCAGACAATTCTTTGAGGAAAAAGAAAGAAAAAAAAGTAAACAGGGATTGCAGGCTGTATAGAGAAAGGAAATGTAATTCCACCTTTAAACTGGTAGAATCAGCGTGCAATACTTCCGGTGAGCTGATGTAATCGCAAAATGTTGCAACAGGGGAGGAAGAAGCCATTAGAGAGAATGGAGGCTTTTACAATCAAGAAAACAGCAGATTTTCCAAGTCTTTTTTATCCCCATGGCGCTCAAAGCATCTTCAGGAGAAAAAAACAGTGCAACATGGCCAGTGGGAGACTGTGACACCAGGGAAGCAAAATGTACCACCCTACAACAATTTGACAGTGATGCAGGTAGCCGAAACTTCGAATCAAGCCAGTGTTTACCCTCTGTTTCGCAGAAGAAAAAAAATCAGGAATGGCATCAAATGTACAGGTAATGCCTATGGATTTTAAAATATACAACCTGTCACACAGGGTTTTTACAGAAGCAGAGATTAATTTATTAAAGAAAGGCTTCAATTTTGTGCCCTCTAGAAGGGCGGACATTGTGGACACTATTGTTAATTTAAAAGCATACACCAGAAAACTGAATTTAAAGTTGTTAATGGGGAATCAAGAAGGTAAACAAAATGGTGATTTTGTTACACCTAGCACTTTTAACCCACCCCTGCACCCTGCATTAAAAGCATTTGAGGAGTTCTGTGAAACAGAAATTAGTGATTTGTTAAACAAAATAAGTAAGAGAAAATTTTATAATATGACCGCAGAAGAGAAAACAATTTTCAACTCTATTAAGGATGATATTTCTATCAGGGTTATGCATGCAGACAAAGGGGGTTCAATGGTCATAGTGAATTCTGATGATTATGTGAAGGGGATGCAATTTTTATTAGCAGATGAAACTGCATATAAAAAAGTTTCCAAAGGTGATGTCCTAAAATCTTACAAAAGAATAGACTCTTGGCTTTTTGAAGCTTTGGAAGAAGGTTTAATTTCCAAGAATATGTATGAGTTTTTTGTAGTAGACAAACCCAAGATAGGGCATCTCTTTGGAATTCCAAAGATACACAAGGATGGTCATTGTCCCCCTTACAGGCCTATAGTTTCCTCACCAGCATCGAAGTTAGAGCCATGTTCTAAGTTTATATACAGAACTCTGCTTGAGATAGTGCAGAAGACAGAATCCTTTATTAGAGATTCTTTTGATTTTTTTACGCAAAATCAAGAAAATTAAGGTTGAAGCTGGTAATTTGTTGGTGACAGTTGATGTGGCATCTTTATACACCTGCGTTCCCCATGATTTGGGTTTAGAGTGGGTTGGGAATTTGTTTATTAACAGTGGAGAATATGAATTAGAAGAGTGTAGGTTCATGTTGGAATGCATAGACAACATTCTTTCATACAATTACTTCATGTTTGACAATGAATATTTCTTGCAAATCAGGGGTGTGGCAATGGGTGCCAGGATGGCTCTCAATTATGCCAACTTAGTTTTGGCTTACTGGGAAAACAACGTTATGTCCAAATTCACCAATAGACACAAAATTGTGAGTTACCATCGTTTTATTGATGATTTGTTTTTTATTTGGAGAGGAACACCAACTGAGCTCTTATTGTTTATTGAAGACATGAACAGCATCACCTCTTTTTTGCATTTTACTGGTAGCTGGGACAATTTTAAGATTTGTTTTTTAGATTTAGAGGTTATTAAAGAGGAAGGTAAAGATTTCCTGGGGTCCAGCATCAGTTATAAAAATGTAGCAAGTAATGGTCTTTTGAGTTATTCTAGTATGCATCCTACTTATGTGAAATACAACATTATAAAGGGGCAGTTAGTAAGACTTAAGAGACTTACAGGTGATGAAGCAAAGTTAGATCTGTTAGTGCAGGAACAGCATTTTAGATTTAAAAACAGAGGGTAACCTTCAAAAATTGTGCATGACATTATTAGTACAAACGAAAAAGAGGGGCTGAGAAGAAACACACAGGACAAGAAGAATTGGGTTCTGTCAATGCTGCTAACCTTTAACATAGACAGCAAAGAAATCAAAAATATAGTGTCTAACAACTGAAGAATATTAGTTTCTAACAGTGATCTTCAGATGGTAGTAGGAGAAACCCTAATTTTTGTTAACACAACAGCAAGGAATTTCAAAGAAATGTTAGAAAGTAGACCAAGAACAAAGCCCCAAGTTAACACAGGTACTTTTAAATGCAAAAGCTGCAATTTTTGTAAATACATATCAGACGGACCAGAATTTGATATTGTAAACCAGAACAAGAGGTGGCATGTTCCAGGCATTTTCAGTTGTAAATCTACCTTTGTGGTATACATGGCAAAATGCTCCACTTGTTTTTCGTTTTATATTGGGAAGACCAATAGGTAACTTAAAAACAGGATGTATGGACATTATTATGCCATTAGAAAGAAAAATATGGACAATGCTCTTTATAAGCACACTTTAAACTGTGTGGGTAACAATGACAGTGTTAAGTTTCTTTTCACAGTTATAGATCATGTTCTAGTGGATTTTAATGGAGACAAAGATGGGGAACTAGATTTTAGAGAGTTCAAATGGCAGGTTCTTTTGGATGCATGCAGGGCACCAGGGCTTAACAATGGTGTCAACTATAAAGCTGTGTTGAAAAGAAAAGCCTATTATAATAAATGTAAATAGTTTATATGCTTGTTAAAAAATGAATGCATTATTTAGGATGTATTTTACACACATATATTTTTTTTATATTAAGTTTTAGGAAAACTGAGATCTGATTGGTTTGATGTGTACTGATGATGCTATAAAACTGGGACAGTTTTTTAACAGTTTGTTCTGATGAAGGCCTAATTTTTGGGCTGAAAGCGCTAAACCAGTGCATTAAAGTCTTTTTTGTGTGACACAGTGCTTCACCGTTACTTGTGGTTTTCCTTTTAATCTTAGTATAACTAACATCACCCTGGTAAACACCAGTCCTTGTACTATCTGTCAAGAACTTGCCATACAAAGCATTGTGAATCAGTCATAGATCGCCATCCAAAGCATTGTGAAGCAGTCGTAGGTTGTCATCCAAAGCATTGTGAATGAGCCGTAGGTCGCCATCCAAAGCAAATCAGCCTGATAAAGTGTTATGACTAACTGTGGTGAAGCAATAACTGGAGGTTTGTTTATTCATTTATTTATTGACATCAGTTTACATTTTATTACAAGGAAAGTCCAACTGATTAGAAGCCCATTTTCAGAGGAAAGTGAAATGCTTCGAAATTTTACAAACACTTTTCAAGAACAATAGTTTTACAATCTTCAAAAGTAATGCAAAGACATCTGCAGTTTAAATAATTATACCAAATTAAGACATGTGAAGAGTTGTATGAAAGGTTGGACACTAAGAAGGGAGAAAAGGACCTGTACCAATTGGCTAAACAGAGGGACCGAGCTAGGAAAGATGTGCAGCAGGTAAAGGTGATAAAGAATAATGAGGGAAACATACTCACAAACAAGGAGAGTGTGTTGAGCAGATGGAAAGAGTACTTTGAGGGGTTGGTGAATGAAGAGAATGAGAGGGAAAGAAGGTTGGATGATATGGGGATAGTGAATCATGAAGTGCAATGGATTAGCAAGAAGGAAGTAAGGATAGCTATGAAGAAGATGAAGAATGGAAAGGCTGTTGGTCCAGATGACATGCCTGTGGAAGCATGGAGGTGTTTAGGTGAAATGGCTGTGGAGACAAAAGAAGTAAGAGAAAATGTTATAATATGACTGCAGAAGAGCAAATGATTTTCAACTCTATTAAGGATGATATTTCTATCGGGGTTATGTGTGCAGACAAAGGGGGTTCAATGGTCATAGCGAATTCTGATGATTATGTGAAGGGGATGCAATTTTTATTAGCAGATGAAACTGCATATAAAAAAGTTTCCAAAGGTGATGTCCTAAAAGCTTACAGAAGAATATATTCTTGGCTTTTTGAAGCTTTGGCAGAAGGTTTAATTTCCAAGAATATGTATGAGTTTTTTTATAGTAGACAAACTCAGGATAGGGCATCTCTTTGGAATTCCAAAGATACACAAGGATGGTCATTGTCCCCCTTACAGGCCTATAGTTTCCTCACCAGCATCGAAGTTAGAGCCATGTTCTAAGTTTATATACAAAACTCTGCTTGAGATAGTGCAGAAGACAGAATCCTTTATTAGGGAGTCTTTTGATTTTTTTTAAGCAAAATCAAGAAAATTAAGGTTGAAGCTTGTGATTTGTTGGTGACAGTTGATGTGGCATCTTTATACACCTGCATTCCCCATGATTTGGGTTTAGAGTGGGTTGGGAATTTGTTAATTAACAGTGGAGAATATGAATTAGAAGAGTGTAGGTTCATGTTGGAATGCATGGACAACATTCTTTCATACAATTATTTCATGTTTGACAATGAATATTTCTTGCAAATCAAGGGTGTGGTGATGGGTGCCAGGATGGCTCCCAATTATGCCAACTTAGTTTTGGCTTACTGGGAAAACAACATTATGTCCAAGTTCATCAATAGACACAAAATTGTGAGTTACCATCGTTTTATTGATGATTTGTTTTTTTATTTGGAGAGGAACATCAACTGAGCTCTTATTGTTTATTGAAGACATGAACAACAGCACCTCTTTTTTTGCATTTTACTGGTAGCTGGGACAATTTTAAGATTTTTTTTTTAGATTTAGAGGTTATTAAAGAGGAAGGTAAAGATTTTTTGGGGTCCAGCATCAGTTATGAAAACGTAGCAAGTAGTGGTCTTTTGAGTTATTCTAGTATGCATCCCACTTATGTGAAATACAACATTATAAAGGGGCAGTTAGTAAGACTTAAGAGACTTACAGTGACAAAGCAAAGTTAGATCTGTTAGTGCAGGAACTGCATTTTAGATTTAGAAACAGAGGGTATCCTTCAAAAATTTGGCATGACATTATTAGTACAAACGAAAAGGAGGGGCTGAGAGGAAACACACAGGACAAGAAGGATTGGGTTACATCAATGTTGCTAACCTTTACCACAGACAGCAAAGAAATCAAAAATATAGTGTCTAACAACTGGAGAATATTAGTTTCTAACAGTGATCTTCAGATGGTAGTAGGAGAAGCCCCCATTTTGTTAACACAACAGCAAGGAATTTCAAAGAAATGTTAGAAAGTAGACCAAGAACAAAGCCCCAAGTGAACACAGGTACTTTTAAATGCAAAAGCTGCAACTTTTGTAAATACATATCAGAGGGACCAGAATTTGATATTGTAACCCAGAACAAGAGGTGGCATTTTCCAGGCATTTTCAGTTGTAAATCTACCTTTGTGGTATACATGGCAAAATGCTCCACCTGTTTTTCGTTTTATATTGGGAAGACCAATAGGCAACTTAAAAACAGGATGTATGAACATTATTATGCCATTAGAAAGAGAAATATGGACAATGCTCTTTATAAGCACACTTTAAACTGTGTGGGTAACAATGACAGTGTTAAGTTTCTTTTCACAGTTATAGATCATGTTCCAGTGGATTTTAATGGAGACAAGGATGGGGAACTAAATTTTAGAGAGTTCAAATGGCAGGTTCTTTTGGATGCATGCAGGGCACCAGGGCTTAACAATGGTGTGAATTATAAAGCTGTGTTGAAAAGAAAAGCCTATTATAATAAATGTAAATAGTTTATATGCTTGTTAAAAAATGAATGCATTATTTAGGATGTATTTTACACACATATTTTTTTTATATTATGTTTTAAGAAAACTGAGATCTGATTGGTTTGATGTGTACTGATGATGCTATAAAAATGGGACAGTTTTTTTAACAGTTTGTTCTGATGAAGGCCTATTTTTGGGGCTGAAAGTGCTAAACCAGTGGATTAAAGTCTTTTTTTGTGTGACACAGTGCTTCTCCGTTACTTGTGGTTTTCCTTTTAATCTTAGTATAACTAACATCACCCTGGTCTTAGGTCGCCATCCAAAGCATTGTGAATCAGTCGTAGGTTGTCATCCAAAGCATTGTGAATGAGCCGTAGGTCGCCATCCAAAGTAAATCAGCCTGATAAAGTGCTATGACTAACTGTGCTGATGTAGTAACTGGATAAGTTTGTTTATTCATTTATTTATTGACATCTGTTTACATTTTATTACAAGGAAAGTCCAACTGATTTGAAGCCCATTTTCAGAGGAAAGTGAAATGCTTCAAAATTTTACAAACACTTTTCAAGAACAATAGTTTTACAATCTTCAAAAGTAATGCAAAAACATCTGCAGTTTAAATAATTATACCAAATTAAGGCATGTGAAGAGTTATATGAAAGGTTGGACACTAAGGAGGGAGAAAAAGACCTGTACTGACTGGCTAGACAGAGGGACCGAGCTAGGAAAGATGTGCAGCAGGTATCGGTGATAAAGGATAATGAGGGAAACATACTCACAAGCAAGGAGAGTGTGTTGAGCAGATGGAAAGAGTACTTTGAGGGGTTGATGAATGAAGAGAATGAGAGGGAGAGAAGGTTGGATGATGTGGGGATAGTGAATCGTGAAGTGCAATGGATTAGCAAGGAGGAAGTAAGGATAGCTATGATGAGGATGAAGAATGGAAAGGCTGTTGGTCCAGATGACATAACTGTGGAAGCATGGAGGTGTTTAGGTGAAATGGCAATGGAGTTTCTAACCAGCTTGTTTAATGAAATCTTGGAAAGTGAGAGGATGTCTGAGGAATGGAGAAAAAGTGTTTTGGTACCGGTTTTAAGAATAAGGGTGATGTGCAGAGCTGTAGTAACTACAGAGGGATTAAATTGATCAGTCACAGCATGAAGTTATGGGAAAGAGTAGTGGAAGCTAGGTTAAGAAGGGACGTGATGATTAGTGATCAGCAGTATGGTTTCATGCCAGGAAAGAGCACTACAGATGCAATGTTTGCTCTGAGAGTGTTGATGGAGAAGTACAGAGAAGGTCAGAAGGAGTTGCATTGTGTTTTTTGTAGACCTAGAGAAAGCATATGATAGGGTGCCTAGACAGGAGTTGTGGTATTGTATGAGGAAGTCAGGAGTGTCAGAGAAGTATGTAAGAGTGTTACAGGATATGTACGAGGGTAGTCTGACAGCGGTGAAGTCTGCGGTGGGAGTGACGGATGTGTTTAAGGTGGAGGGCTGATTACATCAAGGATCAGCTCTGAGCCCTTTCTTATTTGCAATGGTGATGGACAAGTTGACAGACGAGATCAGACAGGAGTCCCCGTGGACTATGATGTTTGCAGATGACATTGTGATCTGTAGTGAGAGAAGTGAACAGGTGGAGGAGACCCTGGACAGATGGAGATATGCTCTAGAGAGAAAAAGAATGAAGGTCAGCAGGACTAAGACAGAATATATGTGTGTGAATGAGAGGGAGGATAGAGGAATGGTGAGGATGCAAGGAGCAGAGGTGGCGAAGGTAGATGAGTTTAAATACTTGGGATCAATAGTTCAGAGTAATGGTGAGTGTGGTAGAGAGATGAAGAAGAGAGTACAGGCAGGATGGAGTGGGTGGAGAAGAGTTTCAGGAGTAGATGAGTACCAGTAAGAGTGAAAGGGAAGGTCTACAAGAGGGTAGTAAGACCAGCTATGTTATATGAGTTGAAGACAGTGGCATTGACAGAAAGGCAGGAGTTAGAGCTGGATGTGGCAGAGTTAAAGATGTTAAGATTTGCACTGGGTGTGACAAGGGTGGACAGGATTAGGAATAAGTATATTAGTGGGTCAGCCCAGGTTGGAAGGTGTGGAGACAAAGCCAGAGAGGCAAGATTACGTTGGTTTGGACATTTGCTGAGGAGGGATGCTGAGTATATTGGGGAAAAAATGCTAAGGACGAAGCTACCAGGTAACTGGAATAGAGGAATGCCTAAGATAAGGTTTATGGATGTGGTAAGAGAGGATATGCAAGTGGTTGGTGTGACAGAGCAAGATCCAGAGGAAAGGAAGGAATGGAAACATATGATCCACTGTGGCGACCCCTAATGGGAACAGCCAAAAGAAGATGATGGTTAAGAACAGATTCTACTTATATGTCAATGATTTAATATTTGGAAAAATGTTAGCCAGTTTAGAGAAATTAAAGGTATGTTAGTATAATACAAACAGGAATTGCAATATAAAGTGGGAGAAACAAGATTATAGCATATTTAGAGAGGCAGGGGAATTAAATGGATTTAAGTATGTGAAGAAGGGGGAGTAATTAGGTGAAAGGCATGAATAAGGTACATGTTTATATTTAGAGATATAGTTTATCCTTGGGTTTGGCATGAACAGAGCTATATTTTGGCCAGGATGTATTTGGGAATTGTTTTAAAGGAGTAGAGGGAGGATACTGACCTGATGGATAAAGGTAAGAATCCCCAGGCCTTAGCAATATGGTATCTGTGCAAACCATGTGCAACAGATTTGATAAGTTTGTGAACAGAAAGGAGTTTTTGGTTACTGGATCATAATGACAAATTGAAAACATGGTTGTGTAGAATGGTATATGAGAGAAAACACTATACCGGGTACCACACAATAACGTCTTTATTTAAACAAAGTAAAAAGGAGATGTGAGCGCTTTCGCAACCTTTGTTGCTTCATCAGACAAAGAATTAACTGTTCAACTGCTTGTTTTATATCACTCTCATTCAAAAAAATTTTTTCCAATTAGTGACATCATGCAACTTTTGAAAATTTAAAGGCATATATGACAAGAATATTGTAAAATATGCATATAAAATATATATACACAAAAATGTAAAGTATGTTCATATTTATGCATATCTAATTTAAAACAGTTAAATAATCTCATTAAAAATGCATATATATAAAAAATGCATATAAATAAAAATGCATAGTATATTCATATTTATGCATATCTAATTTAAAACAAATAATCTCATAAAAATGCATATATATAATATATATATAAAAATGCATAATACAAAATATATAATAAAAGAAATATATGTATATATATATATTTTTTTATTTTATGCAAAAAATTAATTGTGTTGAAGGCATCTAGCTTTAAGAAATGGAACCAGTGATGTACAACCATTTAAGCCTGGATATCTATCAGCATTGAGCTTGATAATCCATCTTTGTTCTCGGCTCTCTGTAAAATTTTCTATATCTCCTCCCCTCACATTTCTATGTATATGTTGTAAAACAAAGAACTTGAAAGAGTGTGAAGGGTCAGTGTTTAAAACATATTGAGCAAACGCACTAGTAGTTTTGTTATTTCTGATGTCTCTTATGTGTTCCAGTATTCTATCCTTTAAGTTTCTATTTGTTTTTCCTATATAGAAGGCATGACATATTTGGCAGAAACAAAAATAAATAACATCTGTGGTTTTACAGTCTGCATATGAATGTGAGTATAGTGTAAAATTTCTAACAGGATGAATATATGGTGTAGTGCTATGAATATGTGTACAAGCAGTACAAGACCTACAAGGAAAAGTACCTTTGCATCTGGAATTATAGGTAGTTTTTTTGACGTCTTTATTACACAATTGTTCTTTTAATGTTAGATTATTTCTGAAACTGAAACTAGGTGCATTACCAATGAAAGAATGTAAACAAGGAATCTCATGTAAAATGTGCCAATGTTGTTTAATAATATTAGTATACTGATTAACATTACTAGCATACTGAAAAAACGCTTTAATGCTATTATTTTGTGTATTATTTCTCAAATTACTGCTATCTGACGTAATAGAATTAGAAGATTGAAAGTACGCTTTACATTTAGAGTCCCTGAGTGTCCAAGCATCAGAAATAGTTCTTTCTATTTCATCCATATGATATCCTCTTCTTAAAAAATCAGTTTTCAATTTATTCAAAGCTATTACTGCATCATTATCATTGTTGTGTAATCTTAATGTTCTGTATACCTGCCCTTGAGCACATTTCTTGGAATGTGTCTAGGATGCATACTGGTTTTGTGCAGGTATGTATTTTTCTTCGTGGGTTTGTGAAAAATTTTGCTGGTAAAACCTGTCAACTCTGATTTGATTATATGTACATCTAAGAAATCAATCTTAGATGTAGAAAATTTGTATGTGAATCTCAGAAAATCAGTAGTTGTATGCAAATAGTTAATAAATAATATAAGCTCAGATATATTGCCTTTCCATAATAAAAAAACATCATCCACAAAATGTGTATACCATAAAAGCTGACTAATAAATGGATTCTTATCAGAAAAGACATTTGTTTGTTCCCAGAATGTAAGAGATAGATTAGCATAACTATTTGCACATGGTGTGCCCATGGCAACGCCGATCTGTTGCAGAAAGAATTGTTCTTCAAAATATACATTATTTTCCAGAATAATCTCTAACAAACTGCATATAAGTTGTACTTTTTCATTGGTGAAGCAATTATTTCTTGTAAGAAAATTTCTAATCATATTAATGCCCCATGTATTCAGGATACTTGTAAACAATGACTCTATATCCATAGTGACAAGAGCAAAGTCATTAATATCTGATAAACTTTCAATTCTAGTATGTAATTTCTCTAGAAACATTTTGGTGTCTCTTAAAATATTTTCACATTTGTCTAAGAGCACATGTAGTGTACTTTCAACATAAATAGACAGTGGTTCTGTACACCAACCAGTGCCTGAGACTATGGGACGCATTGGTGGCAGACTTCTGTCTTTATGAACCTTTGGTAAACCATAAATCTTAGGAATAGTTGGATTCAAGACATTAAAGTATTTAAACAGTGGTTCATCTATTAAATCAGTAATTAATAAGTCAAAAATCAAAAAAGACACTTTATCAATGATGGCATTCACTGTAACTTTTGAGATTCCTCTGTATGTATCATTATTGAGCAGTAACTTATACATTTGTTGTACATACAATTGCTTATCTAAAATAACAATACTTCCACCTTTATCTGCCTGTTTAATAACGACATAATTCAAGTTCTTTAGTTCATTCAGTGCTCTATATTCACTTGTATTTAGATTTCCATAGTAATAGTCACTCAAATTATCATCATATATCTGCCTAAAAGATGTTTCACATATATAAAGGAATCTTTGTATACTCGGGGGAGTATAAGGAATGAAAGTGCTAGGCTGTTTAAACACATTCATATTATTTGTAACATTGTTTGGGAACAAAACTTTTAGAGACAAATTTCTGCCTAATAATTTAAGATCTTTAATCATTTCTGTAAGATTAGCATTTCTAGCAGGTATAAATGAAAGGCCCTTATTTAAAACATTCAACTGTTCTGGTGTTAAAATAATAGAGGAAAGGTTCAAAATCAAACCTGTAGTTAAGTCTGTCTCCTCTTTGGAGAATGTACTGCTCCTTCCAGTGAACCCAATTGCAGTGACTGTCCTTTGTGTACATATTGTTTCATTCAATTCTTGTAAGGTAGTGGTACTCTCAAAGTGAAGTTGCCTTGTTTGCTGGCATCTAAAAAAATACTTTCTGCGTTTTCAGTCACTTGTATGTTTGAAGTTCCTTCCTTTCTTAGAGTCGATGAAGTATGACTTGTAGATGGTAAAACTGCATATGTTTTCTTTGGAATAGCTCCTAATTTACCGTTTTTATCTTTTAAATTACTGTTTTGTTGGTCAGAAGACTCAGAAACAGGGAGAGTTAAACTGGTGTTCCTCTCCTCTTGCATACAAGCTGTTTCAGTTGTCAGAGAACAGGGAGTGCCTTGTGTAACTGCAGCATAGGTGGAATCTGAATTTAAAGGTGTAGTATGCACATTCCTTGCCTTGTCAGAAACAGTTTGATGTCTAAAGTTATTTTCTTTGGGCCATGAGAAGACATTATTTAAAGCAAAATCTTTTTTGTCTCTGTTAAGTTTTGATAGTTTAATATTTTGCAGCTTCCTTTCATATGGCATGATGTTATCCTGAAGTTCATTCATTTTTAGAAGAACTGTATCTTGTACAAAGTTCTTATTAATAATTGATTCTGTGGCAATGATTTCAGCTTTAAGTTCATTCTCAATGGGTAGAAAAAAGTCAATTAAGAGATCCATATATTTTGTACTGAATTGTAAATTCAATTTTTGCCATTTTCTCAAAAGAATAGGAAAAGACTCACCATATGTAGGCATATTCAGTATTCTTAGACCACGTGGAATAATTTTGGAGTCTAGTGATGCTTGCAGATGTAACCGTTGCCATTGGAGTCTTTTGTATTTGTACATCAGATTCTCAAGTTTTTTATATTGGTTAAAGAATTCTGATAGATCTTGGTTGTTTCTATTATCTTGTATATTTTCACTGAAAGACGCTGTAAGTAGTGGATTATTTGGAATATCCAATATTCTAAGAAATCTTTGATGGTGACCATCATTCGATGAGTTGGTATCTAAGTTCTCCATAGACGCGTGTGTCCTTTTGCCGAATAAAAATAAACTAATAAACGAAAAGCAAAACGGCTTACAGGTAAAACCCAGTATATAAAAAGAGAAGTATATGAGAGAAAACACTATACCGGGTACCACACAATAACGTCTTTATTTAAACAAAGTAAAAGGAGAGGTGGCGCTTTGCAACCTTCGTTGCTTCATCAGACAAAGAATTAACTGTTCAACTGCTTGTTTTATATCACTCTCATTCAAAAAAAATTTTTCCAATTAGTGACATCATACAACTTTTGAAAATTTAAAGGCATATATGACAAGAATATTGTAAAATATGCATATAAAATATATATATACACAAAAATGTAAAGTATGTTCATATTTATGCATATCTAATTTAAAACAGTTAAATAATCTCATTAAAAATGCATATATATATAAAAAGTGCATATAAATAAAAATGCATAGTATATTCATATTTATGCATATCTAATTTAAAACAATTAAATAATCTCATAAAAATGCATATATAATATATATATATATAAAAATGCATAATACAAAATATATAATAAAAGAAATATATGTATATATATATTTTTTTATTTTATGCAAAAAATTAATTGTGTTGAAGGCGTCTAGCTTTAAGAAATGGAACCAGTGATGTACAGCCATTTAAGCCTGGATATCTATCAGCATTGAGCTTGATAATCCATCTTTGTTCTCGGCTCTCTGTAAAATTTTCTATATCTCCTCCCCTCACATTTCTATGTATATGTTGTAAAACATGAGATTCCTTGTTTACATTCTTTCATTGGTAATGCACCTAGTTTCAGTTTCAGAAATAATCTAACATTAAAACAACAATTGTGTAATAAAGACGTCAAAAAAACTACCTATAATTCCAGACGCAAAGGTACTTTTCCTTGTAGGTCTTGTACTGCTTGTACACATATTCATAGTACTACACCATATATTCATCCTGTTAGAAATTTTACACTATACTCACATTCATATGCAGACTGTAAAACCACAGATGTTATTTATTTTTGTTTCTGCCAAATATGCCATGCCTTCTATATAGGAAAAACAAATTGAAACTTAAAGGATAGAATATTGGAACACATAAGAGACATCAAAAATAAAACTACTAGTGCGCTTGCTCAACATGTTTTAAACACTGACCCTTCACACTCTTTCAAGTTCTTTGTTTTACAACATATACATAGAAATGTGAGGGGAGGAGATATAGAAAATTTTACAGAGAGCTGAGAACAAAGATGGATTATCAAGCTCAATGCTGATAGATATCCAGGCTTAAATGATTGTACATCACTGGTTCCATTTCTTAAAGCTAGACGCCTTCAACACAATTAATTTTTTGCATAAAATAAAAAAAATATATATACATATATTTCTTTTATTATATATTTTGTATTATGCATTTTATATATATATATATATTATATATATATATGCATTTTTATGAGATTATTTAATTGTTTTAAATTAGATATGCATAAATATGAATATACTATGCATTTTTATTTATATGCACTTTTTATATATATGCATTTTTAATGAGATTATTTAACTGTTTTAAATTAGATATGCATAAATATGAACATACTTTACATTTTGTGTATATATATTTTATATGCGTATTTTACAATATTCTTGTCATATATGCCTTTAAATTTTCAAAAGTTGTATGATGTCACTAATTGGAAAAAATTTTTTTGAATGAGAGTGATATAAAACAAGCAGTTGAACAGTTAATTCTTTGTCTGATGAAGCAACGAAGGTTGCGAAATCGCTCACCTCTCCTTTTTACTTTGTTTAAATAAAGACGTTATTGTGTGGTACCCGGTATAGTGTTTTCTCTCATATACTTCTCTTTTTATATACTGGGTTTTACCTGTAAGCCGTTTTGCTTTTCATTTATTAGTTTATTTTTATTCGGCAAAAGGACACACGCATCTATGGAGAACTTAGATACCAACTCATCGAATGATGGTCACCATCAAAGATTTCTTAGAATATTGGATATTCCAAATAATCCACTACTTACAACGTCTTTCAGTGAAAATATACAAGATAATAGAAACAACCAACATCTATCAGAATTCTTTAACCAATATAAAAAAACTTGAGAATCTGATGTACAAATACAAAAGACTTCAATGGCAACGGTTACATCTGCAAGCATCACTAGACTCCAAAATTATTCCACGTGGTCTAAGAATACTGAATATGCCTACATATGGTGAGTCTTTTCCTATTCTTTTGAGAAAATGGCAAGAATTGAATTTACAATTCAGTACAAAATATATGGATCTCTTAATTGACTTTTTTCTACCCATTGAGAATGAACTTAAAGCTGAATTCATTGCCACAGAATCAATTATTAATAAGAACTTTGTACAAGATACAGTTTTTCTAAAAATGAATGAACTTCAGGATAACATCATGTCATATGAAAGGAAGCTGCAAAATATTAAACTATCAAAACTTAACAGAGACAAAAAAGATTTTGCTTTAAATAATGTCTTCTCATGGCCCAAAGAAAATAACTTTAGACATCAAACTGTTTCTGACAAGGCAAGGAATGTGCATACTACACCTTTAAATTCAGATTCCACCTATGCTGCAGTTACAAAAGGCACTCCCTGTTCTCTGACAACTGAAACAGCTTGTATGCAAGAGGAGAGGAACACCAGTTTAACTCTCCCTGTTTCTGAGTCCTCTGACCAACAAAACAGTAATTTAAAAGATAAAAACAGTAAATTAGGAGCTATTCCAAAGAAAACATATGCAGTTTTACCATCTACAAGTCATACTTCATCGACTCTAAGAAAGGAAGAAACTTCAAACATACAAGTGACTGAAAACACAGAAAGTATTTTTTTAGATGCCAGCAAACAAGGCGACTTCACTTTGAGAGTACCACTACCTTACAAGAATCGAATGAAACAATATGTACACAAAGGACAGTCACTGCAACTGGGTTCACTGGAAGGAGCAGTACATTCTCCGAAGAGGAGACGGACTTAACTACAGGTTTGATTTTGAACCTTCCCTCTATTATTTTAACACCAGAACAGTTGAATGTTTTAAATAAGGGCCTTTCATTTATACCTGCTAGAAAGGCTAATCTTACAGAAATGATTAAAGACCTTAAATTATTAGGCAGGAATTTGTCTCTAAAAGTTTTGTTCCCAAACAATGTTACAAATAATATGAATGTGTTTAAACAGCCTAGCACTTTCATTCCTTATACTCCCCGAGTATACAAAGATTCCTTGATATATGTGAAACATCTTTTAGGCAGATATATGATGATAATTTGAGTGACTATTACTATGGAAATCTAAATACAAGTGAATATAGAGCACTGAATGAACTAAAGAACTTGAATTCTGTCGTTATTAAACAGGCAGATAAAGGTGGAGGTATTATTATTTTAGATAAGCAATTGTATGTACAACAAATGTATAAGTTACTGCTCAATAATGATGCATACAGAGGAATCTCAAAAGTTACAGTGAATGCCATCATTGATAAAGTGTCTTTTTTGATTTTTGACTTATTAATTACTGATTTAATAGATGAACCACTGTTTAAATACTTTAATGTCTTGAATCCAACTATTCCTAAGATTTATGGTTTACCAAAGGTTCATAAAGACAGAAGTCTGCCACCAATGCATCCCATAGTCTCAGGCACTGGTTGGTGTACAGAACCACTGTCTATTTATGTTGAAAGTACACTACATGTGCTCTTAGACAAATGTGAAAATATTTTAAGAGACACCAAAATGTTTCTAGAGAAATTACATACTAGAATTGAAAGTTTATCAGATATTAATGACTTTGCTCTTGTTACTATGGATATAGAGTCATTGTTTACAAGTATCCGAATACATGGGGCATTAATATGATTAGAAATTTTCTTACAAGAAATAATTGCTTCACCAATGAAAAGTACAACTTATATGCAGTTTGTTAGAGATTATTCTGGAAAATAATGTATATTTTGAAGAACAATTCTTTCTGCAACAGATCGGCGTTGCCATGGGCACACCATGTGCAAATAGTTATGCTAATCTATCTCTTACATTCTGGGAACAAACACATGTCTTTTCTGATAAGAATCCATTTATTAGTCAGCTTTTATGGTATACACATTTTGTGGATGATGTTTTTTTATTATGGAAAGGCAATATATCTGAGCTTATATTATTTATTAACTATTTGCATACAACTACTGATTTTCTGAGATTCACATACAAATTTTCTACATCTGAGATTGATTTCTTAGATGTACATATAATCAAATCAGAGTTGACAGGTTTTACCAGCAAAATTTTTCACAAACCCACGAAGAAAAATACATACCTGCACAAAACCAGTATGCATCCTAGACACATTCCAAGAGATGTGCTCAAGGGGCAGGTATACAGAACATTAAGATTACACAACAATGATAATGATGCAGTAATAGCTTTGCAGAAATTGAAAACTGATTTTTTAAGAAGAGGATATCATATGGATGAAATAGATAGAACTATTTTTGATGCTTGGACACTCAGGGACTCTAAATGTAAAGCGTACTTTCAATCTTCTAATTCTATTACGTCAGATAGCAGTAATTTGAGAAATAATACACAAAATAATAGCATTAGAGCGGTTTTTCAGTATGCTAGTAATGTTAATCAGTATACTAATATTATTAAACAACATTGGCACATTTTACATGAGATTCCTTGTTTACATTCTTTCATTGGTAATGCACCTAGTTTCAGTTTCAGAAATAATCTAACATTAAAACAACAATTGTGTAATAAAGACGTCAAAAAACTACCTATAATTCCAGACGCAAAGGTACTTTTCCTTGTAGGTCTTGTACTGCTTGTACACATATTCATAGTACTACACCATATATTCATCCTGTTAGAAATTTTACACTATACTCACATTCATATGCAGACTGTAAAACCACAGATGTTATTTATTTTTGTTTCTGCCAAATATGTCATGCCTCCTATATAGGAAAAACAAATAGAAACTTAAAGGATAGAATAGTGGAACACATAAGAGACATCAGAAATAACAAAACTACTATTGAGCTTGCTCAACATGTTTTAAACACTGACCCTTCACACTCTTTCAATTCCTTTGTTTTCCAATATATACATAGAAATATGAGGGGAGGAGATATAGAAAATTTTACAGAGAGCCAAGAACAAAGATGGATTATCAAGCTCAATGCTGATAGATATCCAGGATTAAATGGTTGTACATCACTGGTTCCATTTCTTAAAGCTAGACGCCTTCAACACAATTCATTTTTTGCATAAAATAAATATATATATATATACATATATTTCTTTTATTATATATTTTGTATTATGCATTTTTTATATATATATTATATATATGCATTTTTATGAGATTATTTAATTGTTTTAAATTAGATATGCATAAATATGAATATACTATGCATTTTTATTTATATGCACTTTTTATATATATGCATTTTTAATGAGATTATTTAACTGTTTTAAATTAGATATGCATAAATATGAACATACTTTACATTTTTGTGTATATATATTTTATATGCATATTTTACAATATTCTTGTCATATATGCCTTTAAATTTTCAAAAGTTGTATGATGTCACTAATTGGAAAAAATTTTTTTGAATGAGAGTGATATAAAACAAGCAGTTGAACAGTTAATTCTTTGTCTGATGAAGCAACGAAGGTTCAAAGCTCACCTCTCCTTTTTACTTTGTTTAAATAAAGACGTTATTGTGTGATACCCGGTATAGTGTTTTCTCTCATATACTTCTCTTTTTATATACTGGGTTTTACCTGTAAGCCGTTTTGCTTTTCGTTTATTGTGTAGAATGGTATTTAGTGCTGGACAAGCAGATGGATGTTGGATAATTTTATAGATGGTAAGAAGCTATGTGTATATTAGTTGATGATTCAGTTCTAACCAATTTAGGTTTTTTAGTGCTATACAGTGGTGGATTCTGAAAGTGTCATTTGCTACAAATTTACCCACTTTATTATAGTATTGGTCAAGTATTGTGTTTTGTTATGCCTGGAGGTTAGTAAGGATAGGAGTGCCATGGAGTACTGAAGAGAGAAGGTAAGTAGTGGCAAATGTAGTTTTAATTGCATTAGTGAGAAAATGTTTGGCTCTATACAGCATTCATAGTTTTTGGTGGCTTTTTATGCAATTTTGTATATGCGGGTCAATTTTATGATTATCCTCTACTATCATCCTTAATAATTTGCTATGAGAAGTAACTTTGATGGTTGTATTAAGAGAGACTTTTTAATAAAGCTTCCAGAGTATTTTTTGGAGATGTGTCAGGTAGTCTGATGTGCATATGATATGCAATTTTAATGGTGTGTACATGAGATGCAATTGTTATAGATGCACCCCAGGATTCATGAAGCTTGCGCCAGGCGCATGCATAGCGTGGGCGTTATAACACCAAATATGGCCGTCGAGCGATTCAGGTACGATCCAATTCCATGTGCACTACCGGCGTATGCCAGATCTGCGCAGCCCCCGGCGTAGGTATGCTAATCACCCCATGTGCAGTGTCGCACCATGCAAATGAAGGCATATAGCGATTCATGAAGTGGTGCAGGCATAGCGTAAGCCCACGGAAATGTAAACCAAAAAACACGGTTTACATTTTCCCAAACAGAACATCGGAGCTATGGAAGAGGGCCAGACCCAGGTATCACAGCGTTAACATATGCCAATGGCGAAATACACAGCCAATGGCATAAGAAAAGATGCACAACACGTAAATAACAACATTTAATGTCATGTCCACAGTAACGCACAGCACAACCGCAGGGCATGTGTGCGGAAGCTGTAACATAAAGAAATAATATAAAAATGTCATAAAATCGCAACGTAATAGAAATCAGGTTTACAGCATAATACACAATGGTAGGCATGGAACACCACAACCAAGGTGCAAGGGTTGCTAAGGGCTTGCGATAGTGTTCGGCGCGGTAACTATGAATTAGTAGTCAATGCCATGCAAATGAGGCAGATAATACTGAATCGCAAATGTCCCACTGGATGAAGGTTGTACCATACGGCGCAGCGGTATAACACCGAGGAGTGGCTCAGAGGAGATACATGACATCAGCAGAGGGGTGTGCCACCGTAGCAGTAAGCACATTGGAGCATTGCAAATCTGGCCTGTCCGTTGCTAAGCAAAGCTGCAGGACAGGGGTGGGGAGGAATCGTTTAGCTGAGAGCACACATGGTGGCCAAAAGCGCATGTGTACGAGGATGAAAACGTGCCCGAAACCCAGTAATCGGACGCACATGCCGCAAACAATAGCAGAAACAGGAAGGTCAGGGGAAGAAAAGAAGGAAATGCGGAAGTAGGGTAATTGGAGTACTAATGAGCAATCAACACCAATCAACCCACGAAGGCCAATCGATGGCAGCTGACAAGTCTGCTTGCAGAAACCTGCAAAACAGGATAGGGGAGGCATTTGAATGCAGAGAAAGGAGGGGAGGTATTGGATTGCAAAGATAGGAGACCTGACACAGCAGAGCAAAGCAAACCGACAGCAGACCGGCAGTAGCACACATAACGCAAGATACGCCAGGTCCAGGAAAGTACAAATGAAAGTAGGCTGCAGGATGCACGCCAGAAAATGGTAGGTGCAATGCGCAGAAATGTAAAGGGAAGGTCAAGAGGTAATCCACGGCAGGCAAATGTAATTCAACACCAAAGGCACCACAATAGTAGTTCCGGCAGTAAAACACATAAGATAACCTGTAGCTACGATCGTACATACACACCCTATGACATCATCGGTGTTCACAGCACAATAGTATAAAGTGTGAAAGCACCCAACACACACCTGTGTATTCCCAAACACCGCACCATAGGTGTAAACACACGGGGAACTTTTAAAATGTACATGTTGGGAGCTGCCATAGCTGTGATTCATCAGCATGTGTTAGAGACTGACGGTGTTGTGGAGGATGATGCCGACAACCACCGCAGGCCTCGGAGGAGAAGGAGAGTGTTCAGACCAAGGGTAACCTACCAGGGGCTACATGACCTGGAGATAGTAGAGCGTTACAGGGTGGACAGGGACATCTTACAGCAAATAGTGGAGCTGTGCCGCCACGCCTGAGAACCAGAAACAACAGAGGGGAACCCATCCCAGTGGACACGAAGGTATGTGTAAGCCTGCGAATACTGGCCACAGGTACCTTTCAAAGGCCAACTGGAGATATAATGGGTATCTCACAGGCATCAGCATCCAGGGTACTACACCAGTTCCTGGATGCCATGTTACCACATGCCAATGAGCAGATATACTTCCCCAGAACTCAGGAGGAGTTGGCCAGCAATATGCGCCACTTCCACCGTGTGGCACAATACCGGAGGTACTGGGTGCGATAGACTGCACGCACATACAAATCAAGTCACCACCCGGTGAGCAGGGTAGGCGCTACATAAACCGCAAGGGATTCCACTCCATCAACTGCCAGGTCATGTGCAATGCCCAGGGCATTATCATGGATGTGTGTGCTGGCAGCCCTGGAAGCTACCATGACTCCCATATCTGGCATGCCTCACAGCTGTATCAGGTATTTGTCAGGGGGGACATCCCACATGGCCATCTCGTGGGGGATGCTGGCTATGCACTGGAGCCGTGGATGATGACTCCCATCAGAAATGCACACACACCCATGCAAGAACGCCATAATGAGGCACACGCACAAACCAGAATCATCATAGAGCGTGTGTTCGGGATGCTGAAATCACGGTTCTGGTGCTTGGATACATCTGGTGGAGCCTTGCAGTACTCTCCAGGCACGTGTGCCCACATCGTCATAGTATGTGCCATGCTACATAATATGATCCTGCGGAAGCAGCTGCAGCAGGGACAAAATGGTGAAGGCCCTCATAGCCCACCGCAATTGCCAAGGCCATTACAGGCACAGAGGGATTCAGACCATGAACACACTGTGCCAGCCCCAGTAGGCAGGCGGAGGCGTGCCCAATATGCCTACGCCTTGGCAAAGAGGGAACGTATAGCACATACTCTGACAGTGTAGGCCCCTATGGACTGACACCTCTCCACCTGCACACACAGTAAAATGGATGGCACACAAACATGACCACCTGTAAATTGTAATGTATAGGTGGCCCAATGTGTGACTCCTACATAGGCAGCCCTCAAACATTGTAAACACAACAGCCAGTGGAACACGGAATGCCAACACCTGAACAGTACATGAGTCTTACAGCATATGGTGGTGCTGTGTGCCTGTCACGTTCCCCGCCAGATATATATATATATATATATATATATATATATATATATATATATATATATATATAAATATATATATATATATATATATATATCTATCTATCTATATATATATATATATATATATATATATATATATATATATATATGTACACATATGCATATATATAATACAGATAGAAAGGGCAATAGAGGGATATATGGTGATATAGATGGATTCAGCGATATCTGCAAATATAATAGATAGTTCAACGACATTCATAACATCTTGGAGGTACAAATAAATAGGATACCGCCAACCATGGAATGTGTAACATACCGACATGCGTAACCACGAGGCTGAAAGACCGATAGAACACAGTACCGGAACAGTACATCCGCGAGTAATAGTATGATGATATGAAGGGACAGTTAGTCACCGCTGCCGGTGTCGCGGTCCACGTAGGTACTGTGTTCAACTGTGTCTGTGAGTGCCGTAGTCTGTGTAAGTGTGCGTTGAGGGTGCCGTGTGCATCTCTGTGTGACTGTAATGTGTGTGTGTGTCCGCAACATGTGTATGTTAGTGCCAAGTCAGAGGCAGATCAGTATGGTAGGTGTGGGTATAGCTAGCCGTAGGCATACGGTTACTACCTGTCCCACAGTAGGAGGGACAGCCCCACCCTGGGCAGGTGTGTCCTGACATAAAACAGTACAAAGGGCAAATGTCCGAGATGGTAGGACATAAATATGTCCCATATATAATGTAACAGTCGTATTTAATAGTTATGCCTGTATGTAAGAAACTTAAATGTTACATGCAATATGATAAGTAGCCAAAGTCACACAACAATAGGTATGTAGTGAGGATAAAAGTATGTGCTACCTGTGTACTGACCGTGGCTACGTGTTGGCCTGTAAACACCGCTTTGTGTCCCGCAAGTGTCCAACAATGACCATATGAAAAGGTGGCAACCCATGGCAAACAGGCTCTTTTAACAACACAACCACAATGACTGCAAATATCTGGGACAGAAATACAAGGGATAGCTGTCACTTACACATATCCCCTGATATATCGCTGCAATTACGGAGGTATACAAGTAGCAAGCTCACCTGCAGATGATATAGAAACCAATTAACAATGGCCCAACGTACAATCCCGTAACATAAGTCTACTAACTGTTAGCTCTCTAATTAGGGATGGAGCCCACACACATATATACGGATTATGTAGAAATGCAAGGCCCACAAACCGTATATGTTACGTACAACCACCGACATCCCCACACTAGAAACTAAAGCAATACAAACTGTAATAGCAGCACAAACATCCAGTCAGTCAATTACATCTGCAGAACCCTCAACATACCGTGTGAGAGACACAATTAAAGGCGTCATGCAAAATTGCAGGCGTTGTATAATGGAACAAACAGCCATGTTACAGGTTTTGATTGCAATACTCCGTTATCAGACGTCGGGATGACAGGTACACCCACATGTTGAACCAAATACTCTACCTGTCACACACAATCCACGGGGGACATGAATCCAAACTATACTTGTCTCCATGCATAGCAGTTGCAGTTACACATAACAAAACACAATACAGACCGTCTCCCTGAAGGTAGGGCAAATAGGCAACGCCCAAGTGGAGAATCCAATTATACCCCACTGTCGCCATGTAATTGGCGAATGGAGTAGCTGCACAGCTGATATGCAAGTAATTAGTCACTCAGGAACACCAATTGGTGGGATGAATCCACATGTTTCAGGTATCGACGTATATAAGGATGACTTGCCAGACATTCAAACCGTATGCTCATACCGAATAACAGTTGAAACACTGTGAGAGAGATAGAAACGAAATGCCGTAACGACAACAAGGTATGTAGAACGCCCGATATGTAAGGTTATGTATAGCATGATCTGTATTAATTAGTTTTACTGTATGTATAGCCTGGTTTGCATTAATTAAACGTGTCCGCAATGCATAAAGTGGGGAAAGGTATTTATGTAGTGATGTCTTGCTGAGCATACTAACGCTTGTAGAAACTGTGCGTCCAGCAGTGGGACACAAGGTACACAGCACAGACACCACAAGGGATGCTACATGAGGGCATTAAACAGAACAATGCCATACAACCCGCCGTCAGTGGTAGGGTATGTCCAACAAGGACGTGCCATAGCAGGGGATAGTATATGTTGATATACTGTCACAGCACGCATGTGTATGGGCATATAACGTTAATGACATATGTAAGGTGGTCCCGCTGTGCAAGTATGCTTTGCATTATGGGATACTATGTGAAATATGTGTAATGTATAGTATTATAGGTAGATATGACAGATATTCTACACAGCATAACAGGCATATCATGCATACCACAGGTATCGTCTATTGGTATGTACAATAACAGGATACATATGGCCTGTAGGTATGGGACATAGTAATAGCATGATAGCTAATCTAAATGGAAGGGCTACCAAGTAACCATGCACAAAGGACATGTAATAGCTGCACAGGTGCATAGTGGGGTACTATGCAGTCTGGCAAGTCCATGTGTAAGCACAACTACAGTGTTCACACTAGTGGCACCTCTCCAGGGTAGTGTCCTGTGAACAGCAGAGCCAGGTGTCACCTGCACCTCTGCACAGTACAGCCACTGCAGTGATCCCAGGCCTACATGTGTCTCCCAACCACCAAGGGAGGTATCACATGAACAGTGCTACTGAGTGTCCCTGCGTGATGTACATAGGACTTATGTTCCACAGCATGGTGAGTGTCCGGTTTGGGAATGTAACCCAGAAGCACATCCCACTCATTGTGGCATGTGTGCACATATCCATGAGCATGTTGCTCACAGTGGCCTCTGCTTATGTCGCGTATGAGGAGTATATCCATCAATAATGTTGTGGACATGGGCCCTGTCTGATCAGCAGAGGTCACCCCTGAGTATGTAGTATGCAAATGTGTACAGATGTGGTGTCCGTAGTGCAGCCGCATATTTAAACTGTCGGAGCTCAGTAAACGTCATGGCGTGTTAATGTTGTGGCATGTAAAGCTGTAGCTGTTGTGTAAGGTACACCCTAAATGGGGTGGTGTACCCTTGAATGTGTGTAGATGTCTTGAGTTCAGAGGTACAATGGGTGCCTATGTACCAGCTACACACCCAGTACAGATAGGTGTGGCCACGTAGAAGGATATCCATGCCACAGTGGCAATACGGTAACCACAGGAGTGGGTGCGACATATGTGTGTACTGCAAACATGTACAATGTGATATGTATGTAGGGGACTACCATCCATGTGATAGTCAGTGGGTGAATGGTGTAATGCAAAGGTGATGTGCATGCACCTTGTGTCATGCAGCTTGATGCCATGATAGTCATATTATGTATCTGTCACAGCGACACCCATATGGTTGGAGTCAGTATCAGCTGGTGGAGCAATCATGGCGCTTGGTATGTAGGGGTTTGAAAGCTAGGCAGGGAAAGTTCCCTGTGCCAGCCTGTTCCACAGGGAAGCATATACTGAACATGAGGGGCCCTATGACTGAGGACCGTGGTATGCCAAATGTACCTGACATGTAGTAGGTACTATGGTATGCTGGCCTCACTGTGTGTCCTGTCCATGAGCCACATAGCATAACATCCTGAGACACAGGGTACGATGTGCAGGTGGATGTGTATGTTGTCAATACCAGAATGGGGAATGGTGCTGAAAGGCAATGAGAGGACAATGTAGGATGTGTGGACTCCCGTACCATCAGCAACTGCCCTGGTAACTGTATGAAAGGAGTCCACCATGTGTAGGGGCCATGCTCTGGCCTTAACAAGCCCAACCCGGGTGGCAGCAAAGGACGGGAGCCCAACAATGTCTCTGTGAATGACGTCCTTGATGATGTGCCCCATAGCCATGCAGAACAGTCCAGTCAGGTGTGTAGGACTATAGTCCCACTCGTGCAATGCGGTGCCACCTGTGTGTAGTGTGATAAATGCTGCTGTGTGCCATTCAGGGGCTACAATGTCTGAAACAAGGCTATTACTGAATATGGTGGCCTAGTGGGGAGACATGTAATTCAGAGGTTGGTGGACATCACAGCCTGGGACGTTGGAAGGTGACATGGGGCCAGTGTCCCAGGACATATAGAGTGTAGGTCAGTACTGTGTAGGTGTGACCACAGGGACACCACAATGTTCATGTATGGATTGCGGCCCTGTAGTGAGTGAGAGGGTGTACTGTCAGCATTGAATCCATCCTCCAGCATGTTGCCAACAACACCTGGGTCTGCAATGTTCCTGAGTGACTGTTGTATGTGACAGCAGATGTGGGTGTTGCCATCGAATACTGACATACCACCATAATGCCTGGTGGTACACCCGGAATGTGTGGCAGTCATGTTTACGTAGCTAGTCTTGGAGTATGTGATGAGGGACCCTGTGGCCCCACCACGGCTGACCAGTGAGCCACCCCACACATGGGAATGTACACCACTGTGCAACAGCCTACACCTGTTGTTGTACATCATATGTCCATGGAACATGACCACCAGAGTGGCGTCTGTTATCTGGTGTGTACCATCATGGCTCTGTGTGGAATAGCATGATCCATGCAGTTGTGTACATGCTAATGAAGTGCACTGGGGTATGTGTCAGCATTTGTATGTGCATTGTCCATCTGCACGGGTGTCATGATGTTAACAACCGCTGTCAGCAGCCGTCTGTAGTAGGTGTTGTAGTACACATGTACTGTGTATGCTGTGATGGGTGTGTTGCCGGGATGTGGCTAACAAGGTCGATTAGCATATGTTCGAATCCACCAATGAGGGATAACCCCAGGTGTGTAACACCAGTCACATGGTGGTAGTGTTCATGCCAAGGGTAATGTAGGTCTTGGAGGTGGTGTGTATGGGTTGATCCAGCAGAGCGGAGGGTATGACTCATGGATGTGTCGGTACATGAGTGGCTATCCCAGTGAAGTGTGGGGTAGTGTCAGTCACACATCAGTAGTAGCTGTCTGAGGCCCACTGTCCACTATACCAACATAGAAGGTATGTTACCCGTGGGGTATGATGTTGACTCTGTCGCTTGTTACAATGTGTATAGCGGTCCCGGACACAGTTAGTTGCACGTGGAGCACCTCTGATGCATTGTGCTAAGCAACTTGCCAGGATGTGTGCAAAACATAGTGGGATATGGGAACCCCTCAGCTGTGGGTGTGCCGGTCCAGGTATGTGCCTGAAAGGTATGGTCTGTCTATAACCTGTCATTGCAGGTGTGCTCTGCAGAGCCTAGAGGCAGGTCCCAGTCACTGCAGAGATGTTTGAGTGGTGCATTATAAGGTGTGCCTTGCCTGCGTGCGTCACAGAGGAAGATGCAAGCATTGTGTCACATGACCCCATGTCGTGCCTGCCAGTTACCGCCCTGCCGGTGACAGTTATTGGAAACTGTGCAAGACAGGCAGTATAGAAGCAGCAAGAGCCTTACATGTGAGCTGTACTCCCAGGGCTGACAGGTGCAAGTCATCTGTGCCACAGCATTGTGTTTGACCAGGACAGTCATAGCGGACAGATACCACATGCCTGTGGAATGACAATAGGAGCATAGGCAACTGTTGAAGTGACACAGTCGGTCATTGTACAGTGGTATCGTGTTCGGACGAATGCAAAATGCTCCCCAGGGCTAGGCCCACACCCTCAGGGCTATAAGACTGGTGAGCTATTGCATGTCCCTGCACACGTAGTCTGTGAAGTGGCATCACAGGGCAGTCACACTAACATGGCGAATGACAGACATATCGTACCTGGTGAGGTGTGGCATGGGTGCATAGGTTATGTTGCAGAAGCAGTTACCCGACAGCAAGATGTAAGCGACTAACGCCTTGTGTAGCCTGCTGTGTGGAACTGCAGTGTGACTCCCTACAGAGTCAGCTATGACTGGTGTGTTGTGAATGTTATAACTCACTATTGGCTGTATGTGATGGGCACACATGAGTCTGTGGGCTATAAGCTGGTGATGTTGTCTTCCATGATGGGGGCTACCTCTGGTGCCTACAGTGAGTATGGAGACGTACTGCACAAGTTGTCCTCGTAGGTGTGGCCAGTGGTGTAGATCATGTGAGACTATGTGATGGGTGGGGTGTGTTGCGAATGTTACACATCCCCAAATGACTGTCAGGTGCAGTCAGGGTTGGTGACAGCATTACCCCAGCCATAGCTGTCAGCCTCCTGTCCCCAAACTGAGGAACATTAGCCCTCATACTGTGTGACAAATGGGCAAAATGTGGAACACTTACAACTGGCTTACTAACAGCGTCAACTAGGAAGGGCATATGATGGCTAAAATAGGCTGGTCTTACGTATAAAAAGATATTCCAATGAATTAATATGATTCCCATCTATTTAGCCATGGCTAGCAGGTAAACTATTTACAACAATGAATGTGTGACAGACCCTTCCAATGTGGAACCTTGAGGAACATGCACCTTTTAGAACCCCAAATGAGGTACGTTCCTCGTAATGAGGTACACCTGAGAGCTATGGGCCCAGCACGGCTGCAGAAGTGCATCCCCCACAGGCTGTAGTGCCGTATGTTGGGAGGTGAGCATTGAATGTGTACATGAGACAATTGCTCTATTGCCACATGTACGACATATCCCTCATATAGACAGGCAGTAGCACTGGTACGTGACAGTTGGACATGCCTGTATATACAACCATGTCCCACAGGATATGTGCGTTACGTGTGTACAACAGCTGTCGTACCTTAAGCAAGCTGGGAAGTGTAGGACAGCCAGTGTACCTGTGGGAAATGGTGTGGAATGGGCGCTATAGTAATCAGTAGCTCATGACATGCTCACAAGTTCTGAACAAGTGCCTAGCATGACCATACAATACAGATAGGGTGTTGGATAATATCAACCCACAAGTGGTGATGACAGTCATTTAGGGTGGCACCGCACTATAACCCTGCTGAGTATGGTGTGCATGTCCATGAACCATTAGCACTGTAGATGTTAGCAGTACAGATGTACAAGACAGCACGGATATTTGATTACAAATACCTTTGCATGTCACAGGAGTGTTCCACCAGTGGCCTGTTGACAGACTCACAACTACAAAAGGTGCAAGAGTGACATGTGCACAGCACATCAGTGCCAGCTACAGTAGAACAGGGTTAATGTGTTGTACCCCACCCTCATTGTAGCCCATACCACACAGACAAATGTTAGGCATCTGTGTATGTAAGGCTGTGAATGGCCATGACCTATCAGTATAGCTGTGTCAGTGTTGTGAACAACATACAGAATGGGCTGTGTGGGTGAGGTGTGTGACATATGTGCACAGTCTGATGGATGATACCAGCAGTGTCACCGCTAGGTGAACATCCCTGTACCCATAAACTACTACCTAGGCTGTGGTCAACATTATGGACACTGTGTAAGGGATGGTGCTGTGCAGTGCACCCCCGACATGGTGACATCTCCAGGCCCCTTAGGTAGTCATATGAGGTACCCATGTCATGTCAGGGTGCCATCCATGAGCACGGAGATCACTGGACAGGCATATACAGCACTGTGGTGACCAATATTGGATCACATACCACCTGTAAGGGGTAATGGCTATGCATGGATGTGCGATACCAGCCTTCACAATCCACACCTCCACTATGCAGCATGCTGTCTACCTTGCAGAAGGACATTTGCTACACCATGATGATGGACATGCTACATGTCCATATCCTGATCTATATGACATATGTCATGGACAGCCACCGTCCTAATACTAGGATCGCCACAGGCTGGACAGATCCCTGTGCCATATATGTGACATACTCCCGCCATACCATGCAACCCTGTCCATCAAAGCTGCACATGTCATCCCAGTCATACATGGTGTGATGGCCGCATGGTAGATGTACTATCAACTGACTGGATCAGTAATGTGGCACTGATGCACCTTGCGGTGGCACAATGGCTGTCTGTTACAGCTTGGAAACCGTGCCCGCACATGCTATGGTTGATGACCATCCCTGCGAATGTCGTCTGACTAGCCATTGTCCCATGTCTATCACATGTGCAATACAGGCGATCCGTGGCAGGATGTTGAACAGTTGTACAGTGCTGTGTAGATGTATATGGCAAAACACATGCATGTACAGGTGTCCATGCGTATGTGTGCATTGTCACTGCTCAAGTCCATTACGGCTGTGTCTGTGTTGATATGTGACATATACACAGCATCCAGGTCAACAGTAGTACCGTGGACACATCGAGGCATGTGCAGATAGGTAAGAACACAAGTGCAGGCAAATAGACATGCCCACAGCAAGACAGCATTTACATGGAGTATGAACACTGTAATGAGGTGACACACATATATGGTGATGATATCCAATGCATAATGGGTGTGACATGTGTGACACAAACACGTCAGTCGTGTCAGTGTCATGATGCTTTGCAAAGATAACTGTGCAGATGTAGTAGATGTCATAGAAATGTATGTGCAGCAGTATCTCTGTACATCTCTGAAACTGTGACCTGTCACCATCATTATGTCTTACAGATAATGCCCGTACACGCCTCCCAGCATACACCCGCCAGGAGGATGATGTCCTCATCCCACAGCTCCATGACAACTATGACTTGTTGTTCAGCCATGTGCCACAGCATGCCCAGCAGCGGGATGACCTGTGGCAGGATCTACGCAGGAGGGTGAACGATGTGGGTGGCCATAACCGCACCTACCAGCAGGTGCGCAGACACTGCATGGACCTGATACGACATGCAAAACAGCGTGCCACTGCAATCGCCAGGGAACAAGGTGGAACAGGTGGTGGGCCACCAACCCAGCCCCCACTCACACACACCGAGGAGCTACTGGCCAGTCTGGGGACACCCAGGAACAGCATCCAGAAACACTAGCTGCCAT
Source organism: Protopterus annectens (assembly GCF_019279795.1). Classification (NCBI taxonomy): domain Eukaryota; kingdom Metazoa; phylum Chordata; order Ceratodontiformes; family Protopteridae; genus Protopterus; species Protopterus annectens. The sequence goes on from NC_056745.1 coordinate 853,894,634, forward strand.
CGTGGAGGTGGGTGTCTCCCAACCAATGAGCCTGGAGTTGCCTGGTAAGTCAGTACTGCACATATGGCTATTATATCCCATGTAGTTGCATGTGTCACTGTACATTATGTAAAGTAACAACATATGCCAGGTATGTGGACACACATGCTGCATACTACAGTATGCTACGTTGTGTATGCACACATGTGCATACTATATGCTATTACACAGGTGAATGTGTTCACATGCACAGTGCAACCTGTGGCTGTCATACAGTCATGGATAATGTTCATACTGGTGTGTCACCCCTATACAGGTACCTCTGGCGTGCCGCACAGACATGGGTCCATTGCAGGTGAGACTGTCATCAGTATCAGGCATGTTACAGTGTAGATCTATTTGCCATGTGGCCAGTTAACACTTGCACACCTGATGTTTGTTCCAGTCACGATATGCAGGTCGCACCACCCTTCATTCACACACGCCACCCATGTGCAATATATACAAACGTAATGATACACCGACTTGAAACCACAGTACTTGTCATTGCGACATGTGTGGTCAGCTGTGCATACAACGGTGGAGGTGTTCTACAATGGAGGCATATGTAGTATGCATTGGAACAACATGTGTGGTACGCACACAGTACCACACAGTGAGCTGTGATATGGGCAGCCCACAGGTGTCACCATTGTGTCATATGCCCCTGCATTGGGTGCACACATTGTGATGTGCCACCTGACATGTCCCAGACATGTAGTGTTCTGTCTGCAATATTGTCACACTATCGCATGACCTATACCCCACATACCAAACATACAACCCGTTGTCTGCATAGCCCTGTGGATTGTGACATATCTGACATCTATGGGTGTATGTCATATGGGACAACACAGACATGTGGAAAAGATGCCCATCACACACAATTGGCCAACACATGTGCACACATGGCCATGGGGGATGGCCAGAGACATGTAGCCACACAGTACTTGGGATGTGTATACACCCTGTTGCACATTGTCCACACATGGTCCAATTATAGCCTTAGTTGACCGATTATACAGTTGATGTGGTACACTGGACAACCTAAAAGCCTGTGCACAGCTACTGGAGGTGTCACTGAAGTCTACCATATACGATCTGTTGAACATCACGACTGTGTTGCAGTTATGGCTATGCAATGTGTACATATTATGCATTCTACAGCAACATAGATGCCTCATGTTGCCATGCAATGGCACAGTGTCTGTACTTCACACTGTATAGCAATGTAGATGGCTCACACTACCCTCCCATGCTCATGCACATTTGCTAAACATGCATTCTATCTGTAGGGCATACACACAACACTGCAATGTGAAGCCCATTATGATGCTGTACATGTGTCAGGACACCATTGTGTCAAACATGTATGCATGTTAATGCACATGTCAGCAGATTACATGTCAAGGTCACGTCAGCCATGTGTACTGTTATCCTGTTCTGGGCCACATGGTGTATCACGGGGATGCATGCATACTACCATGATTGTGTGAACTGCATGGCTACTGATATGACACCTGCTTGCTGTAGTGTGCACCCCAGGGAGGTATGCTTACTAACACTATTAATGTCTGAGCTGCATGCCCTCTGCTGTATCGCAGGCATGCTGCATGCCATCTGACAAATCACATGCATGGTGTGTCTGTGTGTGTCTGTGTTTGTGTGTGTGTCTGTGTTTGTGTGTGTCTGTGTGTGTGTGTCTGTGTGTGTGTGTGTCTGTGTCTGTGTCTGTGTGTGTGTGTGTGTCTGTGTGTGTGTGTGTGTGTGTGTGTGTGTGTGTGTGTGTGTGTGTGTGTGTGTGTGTGTGTGTGTGTGTGTGTGTGTGTCTGTGTCTATTGTACTTTACAGTATTTCTTTGCATTCACAGGTGATGTAGGTGCGTTACCCTCCTGCGGTCCATCTGATGTTAGTGTCCCCACAGATACTAGCGGTGATGAACATATGCATGAGGTACAGGCAGGGTTGTCAGGGGCTGAATCTGTGCCAATGGTTACCATCCCAGCTATGTCCCCTCTTCCCCGCACACAGTTCTGCTGCCAACACATACCGCATCACCAGTGGCCATAGAGGAAGGACAGTCAGCGTCTGTTGGCGTGGAACAGGAACGTGTGGTGGCTACAGAAGGTGTGTCTACACACCATGGTGTCAGTGTAATGACTGCAGATGTGCCACACAGGCATGTGGCCGGTGCTGCTCGTAGGAGGACCTCTGGCAGACATGCACCTGCAGGACAGAGCGCAGCAGCTGGTATCACCAGACGCATGTTCCAGACTGTAATGGCGGCACAGGCACGTGCTGAATGGCAGAACAGAGAAGGGCAGAGGCTGCAGAGGGCTGCTATCCATACCCTAAATGACAACATCCAGGCATTGGCAAATGCTCAACAGCAGATTGCTAATGTTCTGGATAGGCGATTAGGTGAAATGGTCGGAATCCTTGACCGAGGCATGGCAATCCATGAGCGGGAGCTGTCTGTGCTGGAACACCTGGTAGGAGTGAGGCGTAGGCCACGTGGACGTAGGCCAGCAACACCACCTAGTGTAGGTCGACGTGAGCGTGCCACCTCACATGCCCGCTCCCATAGTGCCGGTAGCAGTAGCAGTGCAGCTGGTGCTGCGCTGTCAACACCAGGACACAGCAGGCCATGTGGACGTGGCCCTGGATGGTCTCAGTGGGGACACGGTTCCAGCGGACATGTGTCGTCGGACAGTAGCCACTCTGTACCTCCACCTGGTAGTGCCCGTGCAACCCCAGGCAGGCACAGGTCACGTGGCCGTGGACGGACACAGTGAGCTGTACAACCTGCTCTGTACAATCTGGGGCTGTCAATTATACCCCGTGTAGGCATCACAAATGGCAGAACTGTGTACACACATACACGCACACAGCAAACACAACTGTAGGGCTCCACAACATCCACATGCATTCTGCACAGACATGTCCAGTCAACTCACCGGCCCTTACACACACACATGATGTTATCCATTGGTGCAGCCTATGCCCCTGGCAAACATATCACCCTGTGCATATGATGAAGCCTGTGCCGCATCCCTGTCATCCACACCATCGGTGCAGGGTTATGCACAAATATTCTGATGCACAGGGTGAACAGCATAGTGAGAGGTGTATGTAATATTACCTGTGTATGCATAGTGAGGGATGTGTATGTTGCAGTGGTTGTGTGTGAATACTGAGAGATGTGTATGTGACATAGGTTGTGTACTGTCGACATGCACCAGTCATACCATGTAGTGCAGGTGCAGCATGCATTGTGATGTGTTCACGGTATGTGTCTCGGTTACATCTGTAGCACCATGTTGGTTGTGATACCCTGGTTCCCTCCTATGGTGTACTTGCATGTGCCTACAGGTAGCAGTGTTTGCAGTCCCCACGTGTAACTGTGGATTACTCACAGGCACGTCTGGCAATATCAGCATGCTACATGTACCCTCAACCTGACTGTTGGACACACCAACATGACACAGATGTCCGCACATATACTGCACCTGACGCATGTGGTCGGTGCCACAGGCTACACTGGACAGAGATGTGACATACATAGCAGGACACATTACAGGTATGGTGACATGGTGCAGGGGTTGTACACAGCGGCCTGGCCAATGATGATGTGAGGTGTCACTTGGTAGCTGGAGGCCACACTGTGCAGCAGTAGGACCCTGTAACAGTACGGGAACATGGCCGCATTCACGGGGTGTACACCACTATAACGCACACCCCATAGTGTGCAGGTGGGGACCCTTGCCTGTGTGGTCATCACCCTCACAGTACTATGCACCCACACGACGTGTCACAGAGAAGGGACATGCACAGGTAGCCAGTATGGCTGGGACCTATGGCATCAACAGGGTTGTGCAATGCATCACCATTACGGGTTAGTCACCACGTGGGGTTAGTGATCATTTCCCACCGTATATTAGCATACACCCTCACACCAAGCACCAGACATACATACAGACACACACACACTGTGGTGACCACACATGTGTATACGGACAGCCGACGTGTGTGATGCACCACACCGGCCGACGTCATGCTTCCCACACTGACGTATGTACAGATCTCTACAATGGTGTACAGGGATGTGTAGCAACTGGGACATATTCCCGCGATATGTGGCATCCCTGGTCACACATTCGGACACACATGGCAGTGCTGGGAATGATACACCTGCCATATGATGACACGTTTGATAGACATGCAGCGGTATTGATTGCATTATGTGTACCAACGCTATATCTGGCAGATGTGCTGCTATATGCACACGGGAGGTTGTAGGTGTTACAGGTGCCATGTGACATATAGTTGTTAACACCTGACCGCTGTGTATGCATTATGTCAGCACCGTCACGTAACAGCGACATAGCGTACTGTTTGCACATGGCATGATAGGATGGTGCGTGACACAACTGTGAGCCACCCCTGCACACATACATCTAGACAGGTGGTTCACCACGTTATGTACACACATCCCTCCATACGTGCTGTTTGTATGTCACCGTATACAGGTGTCAATGATGGGTCTGCATTGCGTCTGCATGTCGTAGGTAGGTGCAACTATGTTACGGACATCGGCCACTGCACATGCATGGTTGCTGCATGCACAGTACAGATGTCACATGTGTCTCCTGTTGCCATGTTTGTATGCATTGCTATTGTTGGACATGTGTGTTGACATACATAACACATGGACTGCGGTATGATATCACGGGTGTCACAGGCGACCAGTACAAGGGTATGTGTCCCGGTCAACACTGCTACTCCCTGTAGTGTGAGCATTCAACAGACATGGGCCCACCTTCCATTCGTGTGTGTAGCATTGATTAGGCCAGTGTTATGCATGTGGTACATCAAAGGCTATGTATGTATGTGTTGTGTGTGCAGTCCATGCACACATCCACACAATCACATGTATGACATATCCAGACGTGTGTTCATTGGTGTACAGCAACAGTCAGGTGTCACAGCTGTGTAAGGGCCGTGGTATGTGTTGAGCCGACCTGTTCATGTATACTGGTATCATTGCAATGCATAACACCTGTTGGATCCCTGTTGGTACATGTGTACTCTGCACAGCTGGTGTACACCGCTGTACAGCCCAGTGGTCATGTGTCACATGGTGTTGTGGGACCGTAAGGCTGTGTAGTGCTGCACCGATGACATGGTGCTGACTTGACAGCTACAGTGTACACTGCAGTGTGTACGTGTGTGACCTGCACCTGTGACAGCTGTGATGGCAGCTGTGTGTGTACAGGTCACTGCATGTGTGACCGCCCTGTGCGTGAGGACAGTTATACCTTACTGTGCCCTTCTGTACTGTGCCCTTCTGTGTGTACACTCCATCTGCATGCAAGACGGCCCTTTGCAACAGCTAAGTGTGTGAGCATGCCCAGTATGCTGTTGTGTAGATGGACACACAGTACATTCCACACTGCGCCCTTCCGTGATTAGACTCCGTGTGCATGCAAGTTGGCCCTTTGCAACTGCTAAGTGTGTGAGCATGCCCAGTACGCCATTGTGTAGATGGACACACAGTACATTCCACACTGCGCCCTTCCGTGATTAGACTCCGTGTGCATGCAAGATGGCCCTTTGCAACTGCTAAGTGTGTGAGCATGCCCAGTATGCTGTTGTGTAGATGGACACACAGTACATTCCACACTGCGCCCTTCCGTGATTAGACTCCGTGTGCATGCAAGTTGGCCCTTTGCAACTGCTAAGTGTGTGAGCATGCCCAGTACGCCATTGTGTAGATGGACACACAGTACATTCCACACTGCGCCCTTCCATGATTAGACTCCGTGTGCATGCAAGATGGCCCTTTGCAACTGCTAAGTGTGTGAGCATGCCCAGTACGCCGTTGTGTAGATGGACACACAGTACATTCCAAACAGACGTGTGATACTAAGCGTGTGGGCATGGCCATTGACATCCTGTATAGCCATGGTGGTCATCCAGGCAACCGATGTCCATTTTCAATGTCACGATGGATGCCTACATTGAACACACTGGTTGCTCTCTCGAAGGGTGTACTGTCTGTGGCGCATCCCGTATCTATTTAGTGTTGTAGTGCTCCGTAGATATTTAGTTGGCCCGATGACAGCACTGCCGTGTTTGTGTACGTCTACCTTGGGACAGTAATATGCTTTCAGACTGCTCACTCTCTAAACATTCCCTATCGGCATCTTTGCCTTTGCGGATGATGTCACCCACCTAGAAGTATGCCTCTGGGAGTGCTGTGTTCAGTAATCTCGGTAGCGTGTTCTGTAAATGCGTAATGCTGTAGTGTGATAAAGTAGTTAGGTGTATGTTCAACTCCCTGCCAAGTGTGTGTTTGTGTGTGTGTGTGTGTGTGTGTGTGTGTGTGTGTTTCCAGCTGCCTGGGGACACAGTAATGCTTTTAGATGCCTCACAACACATACATTCCCTATCGGCGTCTTTGCCTTTGCGGATGATGTCACCCACCTAGAAGTATGCCTCTGGGAGTGCTGTGTTCAGTAATCTCGGTAGCATGTTCTGTAAATGCGTAATGCTGTAGTGTGTTAAAGTAGTTAGGTGTATGTTCAACTCCCGGCCCTTCCAAGTGTGTGTGTGTGTGTGTGTGTGTGTTTCCAGCTGCCTGGGGACACAGTAATGCTTTTAGATGCCTCACAACACATACATTCCCTATCGGCGTCTTTGCCTTTGCGGATGATGTCACCCACCTAGAAGTATGCCTCTGGGAGTGCTGTGTTCAGTAATCTCGGTAGCGCGTTCTGTAAATGCGTAATGCTGTAGTGTGATAAGGTAGTTAGGTGTATGTTCAACTCCCGGCCCTGCCAAGTGTGTGTGTGTGTGTGTGTGTTTCCAGCTGCCTGGGGACACAGTAATGCTTTTAGATGCCTCACAACACATACATTCCCTATCGGCGTCTTTGCCTTTGCGGATGATGTCACCCACCTAGAAGTATGCCTCTGGGAGTGCTGTGTTCAGTAATCTCGGTAGCGTTCTGTAAATGCGTAATGCTGTAGTGTGATAAGGTAGTTAGGTGTATGTTCAACTCCCGGCCCTGCCAAGTGTGTGTGTGTGTGTGTGTGTGTGTGTGTTTCCAGCTGCCTGGGGACACAGTAATGCTTTTAGATGCCTCACAACACATACATTCCCTATCGGCATCTTTGCCTTTGCGGATGATGTCACCCACCTAGAAGTATGCCTCTGGGAGTGCTGTGTTCAGTAATCTCGGTAGCATGTTCTGTAAATGCGTAATGCTGTAGTGTGTTAAAGTAGTTAGGTGTATGTTCAACTCCCGGCCCTTCCAAGTGTGTGTGTGTGTGTGTGTGTGTGTGTGTGTTTCCAGCTGCCTGGGGACACAGTAATGCTTTTAGATGCCTCACAACACATACATTCCCTATCGGCGTCTTTGCCTTTGCGGATGATGTCACCCACCTAGAAGTATGCCTCTGGGAGTGCTGTGTTCAGTAATCTCGGTAGCACATTCTGTAAATGCGTAATGCTGTAGTGTGTTAAAGTAGTTAGGTGTATGTTCAACTCCCGGCCCTTCCAAGTGTGTGTGTGTGTGTGTGTGTGTGTGTGTGTGTGTGTGTTTCCAGCTGCCTGGGGACACAGTAATGCTTTTAGTTGCCTCACAACACATACATTCCCTATCGGCGTCTTTGCCTTTGCGGATGATGTCACCCACCTAGAAGTATGCCTCTGGGTGTGCTGTGTTCAGTAATCTCAGTAGCGCGTTCTGTAAATGCGTCATGCTGTAGTGTGATAGGGTAGTTAGGTGTAAGTTCGATTCCCAGGCCTGCCAGATGTGTGTGTGTGTGTGTGCATGCTCCCGTCTGCCTGGGGACTCAGGTTATGCTTTTAGATGCTTCGCAACACAGATATATCCTGCTGACGTCTTTGTCTTTGCGGATGTTGACACGCACCTAGTAGAATGCCTGTGTGTCTGCTGTGTTTAGTAATCTCGGTAGCGTGTTCTGTAAATGCGTCATGCTGTAGTGTGATAGGGTAGTAATGTGTAGGTTCGATTACCAGCCCTGCCACATGTGTGTGTGTGTATGTCTGTATCTCTCTCTCTCTATATATATATATATATAATCTATTTTCTGCCCATAACTCTGCTCTTGCATGGACAGCTGACTGTTTCATGTATCGCATATTTGCATAGCTTTCACATACCAATGGGGTATGTTGCAAATCCCAACATTGTCCATGCAACGTCCGTGTTACGGGCGGTGTTACATGCCCTTACAGGCGTTTGCTGTATATCTTGGCAGACATCTATCCTTGCTGTACTCTCACTGTACTCGTACATGCCGGAGGCTTCATGTATCATGGCCTAGTTTTGCTGTGTGTATGTCTATTTGTGCTGTGTGCATGGCTGTGGGTATGTCCCACTATCATCATTTGTAAAGGTGACAGCCCTATAGGTACTTCATGTAGACTGCTGTGTCATTTGACATGTCAGCACATACCTGCGGACAGTACTGAACGTCCTACTGCAGCGCATTTCATACCTTCTGCGTTATCTTGCAGTCGATATTGCTGTTTCCTCACACATGTATCTGTTTCTGTTCATACCACTCCACCTCCTAGAGCAAATTTCTGGACAAGGCCTTATCTGATAGTGGGACACATAGGGGCAGTATTGACATGTTGCTCTTACAAACGTAGATAGTTGACACAATAATAGGTTTTGCATTAGTATGGCTTTTCTGTCGGATTTGGTGTCTTAATCACATGTTTGTCATTATTTCATGACTTCAGTTATCAGGAATGTGCCAGAATGTTACTGATGTTACGTGGAACACACCAAACATATGAGGCAGAACTCTGCACATTCTGCGTAAATCTGTACAGTTGCGGAGTATGTGTCTGATACAAGATATCAACTTTCTGACACCAATACACACACTGTATGGCGGCATCACAGGCCACATGCCATTACATTTATATTGCAGGACACACCCACCCAGACAGTTGTATTCCTCACACAGGCCAACAGCTGCTTATCCACACTAATTGGTCTATCATGTACCATATGTGTGCGCCGGTATTTGCGCTTTCCGTCAGTGGCAGAGCTCACGTACGAGTATGGGGGACTGGACATTGTTACGGTGACACTGCATGACACCCTGAGGGACACATTACTTTTGTGTCTATTAACCTTCCACATTGACATTCACAGGGCATACGTTGTCATTCACATTTGTCGGAGTACATGCGTATGACTTGTACATGTTTTCTCATTTGTCCTGATGTCTTTCTTCTCACCTGTCCACCTAGTATCACTAGTTCTGTACATGTATTTTGGACAGGTTACCTTCATACCGCTAACCTGTACACATTATGGGTAAACGCCCTGACGTTTGACCTTTGCCCTTGTTACATTTGTCATAGTAATGTGCCTTTCTGGTAAATTGCTGGCAAGGCATTACGAACTGTGCGGTTAGATAATAGTGACTGACATTTCCATTACATGATTAGTAACACTCATAACATACATATTCCTGGCTACGCCAGTATTCTCACAACGTTCTGACTTTGTCTGGGGTATATCTAATATAGTCCCTATTTGTATTTCATGTACTATGCCTTAGTGCAGCTGTGTTATTCTGACAGTTTGCCAGTTATGGGTACCATCTTGGTCGACGCATGTCCATCCATGATAATCGCCTACATGACACTGATATAGGGCCCTACATATTGCCAAAATGGTTTACGCAATATCCAGTGGATGGTTTGCCCCATTATTGAGAATATAGGCGTGTGCTATACCCACATCACTCCCACGGGGCGGGCCTACGAAATCTCTGCCAAACAACACCTAGGCCCATTTCTGCATACCCATGATTCCCATACCTGACAACCCTCTACAGTACCCATTACACATGTTTAATGTGTGCGGTACTGAAGTGTGGAGACACTTATATGCACTCCCCACTCTCCGGATATCAGTTCGTACGTCATACATTCTATCGACACATGTGTCATCACCCTTGCACCTGCTACTGTTGCATGTACAGCTATATCGTATTTGCTGAGGTCACTTATTTTGCGTCAATGTCGGTTGACACTACGTATGGATCAATTTTTGGGGTCCTGCAATGGACACCTATCTGCATGTTTAAAGTGTAGAACTTGCTGGACTGTCACTTTCTGGCCAATGGTTTGGAATGCAGCGGTTTATTCACCTTTCGTGCATGTCTGTTTGTCTACCCATATTAGCTATAACGTGGCCTATTTATGTACATATGTCATATCTACGGGACATAAGTCTGTTGTGTATACATATATACATGTACAATCCTCATTTCATAACTTGCTTTGGTTTACGTCTGTGGATTATGTGTATACACATATATCTATATCCATACCATACCTTTCCACTGTACAGATTGTCGCAGAGTGTACAGCTGGTTGCCTCTTTATCTTCGGTGTGTTTTACATAAACCTGTGTCTATCTGGCAATGTAGTGGCATTTCATTTGAGACTTACGGTGGGGAATACTGGCAAGCAGTTCAGGTTACGACTGCATACCCTTCAGAGAATCCATGCTACTGACACACCCGTTATTCTATCCACTTTCTATGTTTGTTCTGGCACATATCTGGGGTTTGTCCCTATTTGTACTGGTAGTTTGCATGCCTTTGTCCGGTTTCATACTTTACGGGGTTAACAGGTTTGAGCCATGTATAACTAACGTGGGGGAAACAGCATTCATTTACTATGCTGTGAGCGGATCACACACGCACAGGCGCACTTGCATTTCCTTATTGTGGGTTACGCGCAGGCATGCATGCATATCCTTATTGTGGGTTACATATGTTTACTAAGTCTTTGTGCTTACGTGGGCTTTATTACTTGTGACAGTACCAGTATATTATCTGTAATCCGGTTAACGGACGTATGCGAAACACACGTTCACCTTTACATATTTAACTGTCTGTACAGCACAGACGCATTCATTACACTTTCACATTATATGTGCTGTAGTCGTAGTTGAACCGGGACTGCATTCACGTTGGCCGGATGCTGTAACCACTATACGTTTGGTGTTCTGACTCATTTATATGCATACCCATAGTACATAGCTACATTAACATATGCCTCACCGCTTCACTTACGACACAGGCATCCATTCTCCTGCTGGGAAAAATGCGGTACTACATGTTACACATTCCCTATTCCCTACTGCTCTGGACCCAAGCTGCATATTTAATCACTGCAGGGATATTCAGAACCCCAAGGCTTATAGTCCTGACACATACAGGTCTTTAATTGTCAGGGTGTTCATGTGGTGATCTGGGTTTAGGCTTGTCCGCCTGGTGAACGGAACTGCCCTGACCATGTTCAAATGTCAGACAAAGCACATGGACAGGGTTTGTCCATTTTAAACATTTTATCTGTGTTTACAGACACAGGTGTTTGGGCACCTGTCAGCAGCTTATAATGTTGGCAATACATAATATGGGTGGGGGTGGTTACAATACATAATCCACGGTGAGTGGTGTTCCCATTCACATTTGACTATTTCCTGTATTCATTCTTACGAGGATTATTATTTTGCACATGACTTAACTATGAATTAACTACAGGTATGCAGTAGTACAGTCAACATATGTGACGGTTTGTTACAGTATAAATGTACGGACCTCTGTAATACTGGGGACTACCCCACATCCTTCACAACATTTCATGCTTATGTACATACTATTATTCTGTGAACTTTCGAAGTTTGTGAGAGCAGTAATTACATCTGTCCCTATTTGTCCACCCATCCTTTTAGGCTTTGTCCAGATTTTGTTGCTGTAATAGGTTGAGAGGTGGTGTCGGTATGTGATTGAGTTGAATATATACTGTCGATAATTCAGTGGGGAGTTGGGTTACCACTTGTTCCTCTTCATGAGGGGAGGTCCCACTTTGGACAGTTGTGTCCTGCGATGAAACCTAAGACATGGCAAATGTCCTGTGATTTTAAGACAAAAATATATTTCTTATTTTCTTTACTAGTTGCATGATACAGGTATTTTGTATCTGGTACACATAACTATTATTTGGGATAGCATAAGCTATTCAAATGCTATGGAATAAGCTTTTATCTTGGCATACAAGTGTAATTCTGTCCTTTGCACTGGCCGGGGGTATGTTTTATCCTGCAAATTCTCACATTTCTACAAGGGATGTCCCACCTTGGCCATCTGAACAGGTGGCAACCCTAGTGGGGTGACCTGCATGGTGGACAGCTGTTCCATCCTGCGTAGTATGTTTTGCATGTCTGTGTAGAAACTGAACAGTACCGTGACTACACATACATGTTTTGTCCAGATGTGTACAGTACTGGACACCGTGGCATGTAAACAACTCTGAGGTTTCAACAGGTTACTTATCCCACGCGGGATGTACACACATTTTGCTGAAACATGAACGCGGGCATTTGGATTTACGTAACTGTGATGGGATGTTTACAAACGTGGGATACATATTTGCAATCCTGACACTGCCTAGGACGATACTTCCTACTACATATGGGGAATACTCGCTATGTGTAGGTGTACGGCTGCGCAAGGCTGGTAGCTGGATTTGGTGGACATTCGGACATGGGTGCGGGTTATGTGCTATACAGGGGTTGTTGCGTATTGCATTTGCATGCATGGGTTCTGCTTTTGGATATCCCGGTTCCGCATATAGCATCCTATGTGTATGTGACGGTTACGTTCCTGTTCATGTGTATAGCACATTTTAATATACATATGTTTGTGTGTGTTTGGTATACAATTTGGACTGTCAGGTTTCTTTACGGTTGTTATATAGCCACAACTGCCCAGCTGTGTACTATCACTACCACTGTGGGACTGCTGGTGACCATGCCCATGGGGCTAGATGTGTGTATTGGCGGCGCGCTGACATGATGCGCTTCACTTCCACTGGGTATAACTACTGACAGTGCAGTACATTACGGACACACGATTTTAAATATCATTTGTTCCATGGACGGAAACTCATATTGTGTTGCGTGCATTTCTGTTTGGTTCTCCATTTTGTGTGGCCGGGAACTGTCTTGCATGCTTTGCATATGTTTCATTATCCACGGACACTGATAGGTGCGATTACTATTGCAGGCAGGCTATAATATTCAGCAGTTTAGGTTGCTCATCACCAGCCGACATTGACACGCCTTTGGGTGCAGCTTAGTAATGCCCCATGCACTCGCGCATGTGTCCTATGCATGTGGATGTGGTGGCAGCGCACCTTCATTAATATGCATATGGCGCTACTACACCATTTATACGCCGCACGGCCAGTGCAGGCCTTACACCGGCCTTGCGCCGAGCTTCATGAATCCGGGGGGCAGTCTTAATGGTGAAAATCCTGGCTTCATTTCTTCACTGACATTACTACATCAACTGCTTGGACATTTGCTCAGTCATTTTCCCTTCTTGTCATATCACACCTGAAATGATTTCTGGCTAATAAAGTCTCATTTGGTTCACAGAAACATATCCAAAAGAAGAAAGTTACTGTCTAAGTCTCTGTGCAGAGTCATAATCATACCATATGACAGAATCAATAATTTTGTTGTTAATCTGGTCCATATATAGAGATGGTGACTAGATTAGTTCATTTAGTATTGCACATTTGTACGACTGCATTTTTAATACATTGAATTTTTGCAAAATAGATAAATGGCCTGTAAAAATTTCTATGTACCATTACAAAGAATAAAAGTAAACATATTATCTGTACATAGAATATGCTAAAGGGTCCTTCCATTGCTTCATTTTCATGCCTATGAACATACCAGCAGCCTCCCTCCCTTTAAAATGGTCACATATCTTTCTGTTCACCACCTCTTACACATACTTGATTTCTTAGCTGCAGTCTAATGACTGCAAAATGACAGTTGGAATGCATTTTTTGCACAGATGTGCTCTGTTTTTCATGCCACTTCGACATATCTCTTAAATGTCAATGATTTTTTTATTTATTTATATTTGTTTAGCAAGAATGTCCAACTAGCAATTCAAACCACTTGTTAGTGAAAGCCCAGGGAGAAAAGCTTTATGAATGCATATACAAACTTATTATGACAATGTGCAAAACATCTATTAAAACAATAGCATCTATAAGGTTATAACAGTGACATATCAAGAGTTCAACATGCCAAAGTGAACATTTTATAAAAAAATACACAAAGACAGTTTTGGGGGTAGAACTGTAATGTACATACATTAAAGTGAATATTCTATAAAAAAGACAGTTTTGGTGGTTGCATTGTATAATAAATATACTTCAAAGCTTTTTTTATAGAATGACAGTGTTGGAGATAGTTAGGCACACAAGTAGTGAGGGGGTAATGATTAATAGGTGCCTATACTGAGCTGATATAAGTGTGAATGAATGAAGAGAGAGAAAAAGAGATCATTCTATAGTGGAAAGGAGATTCTTGGATAGGGCTAGACAAGATGATTAGTGTGAGATGTGACAGAGATGGAGTTCTGTGAGTGATGACTAAGTGAGGAATATATAGCAGAAGACATGCAGGGAGGGGATATTTAGTGGGAAGCAATGTAAGGAAGGTTGTCATCCACCCTTATCCCACTACTCGTTTTGAGATTTCAATGTTAAAAATTAGGGGCTTCCTTGATTTTTGGTTCAAAATTCGTCCCTGCTCCTCCCAATCCCTCCCACTGCTGGTGATTTGGGGAGAAAATGTAGTAGATTATGCTTAATATAAAAATGTCAATCATTTGAGTTCTAGGCTGTTTTTTTATTTCAGAAAATGAACATTAATTCACATTCTCTTACTCTACCAACTTGTCAAGCTAATAGTACTGATATTTTAAAAAGTGTCTCAGATTTGGGGCATTTGTCCCTGATTACACACTTCCTGAGAAGAAAAATAAATATTTATTTCTGTATATCAATGGCTACCATTATCAGATAACTTACTTATGTATCATTCAAAAACTGGGTAAGTCGGCTGGGATGCTGTATGAATTCTTTACAGACACATACATCAGCACCAGTCCTGCTAAAAGAAGTTCACTCATAAAGTTTTGGAGCCAGGTCTTTATCCCCTGTATGGTACTAAATATTCTCTCTGCTGATGCAACACGACTGGCACTGTGGGTTGTAAAGTTAGTGCACTGTTGATATCAAGCTATACATCTGGGTTTAAATGCTGCTGCATATCAATAATTGTAATAGGGAGATGGTTCTGTGTTGTCATGTTCCATTTTATTGTCCATCTCTGCAGTTCCTGTTATTGGGATAAGTAGATTAGACAAATCAGTCTTGTAAACCTAAAATAATTCAGCAACTTTGCCATTATTCTGAAGAACGTCCAATATACACAGCCCCAAACATTGTGTTCCAGGAATTGAGCATGGTATTCAATTAGCTGTTCATTCAGTAAACCTACCACGTGGTGAAATGAACCAAAACCATAAAGAGTGGCTACACATACAAGAAAAACTTAAAACAAAAAAAAATGTGTGTTTGAATGGCTAGGACACAAAGTGCTGGATAGACAAGTCAGCAAGCCAATAAATGAAGGTAAAAACTTTAATGACCAAGATACCACAAGGTCCAAGAATGGTAATAAAAGTGCTCCTTCTGTAGATCTCTTCTGGATCAGCAGAAGCAGTAGTAGTATTGCTCTTTTTGGTTTGACTACCACATATTCTAAGTACGTTTTCTTCAGTGAAGACATGGTATGCAAATTCTTTTTTTCTATTTGGACAGCACTTTGAAGTTACTCTTAGCATTGTTTTTCTGGTGTTTGTATCACATTGTTCTGTGTACAATGAGGTATAGACAAAGGGGCATTATGATGTCCAACACAGATTCCTTCATTACCAACTCAACAATAAAATCAAATCTGGCAATAAAGAAAAAGTATCTTTCTTCTTCTGTTAAATTCTATGATTTCTTCTAAAGTGCTGGCAGTAGTAACATATTTTGTTTTAAAGCCTTGAAGGTAGTCAACATCTCACTTTTGCACCTGGTGTATGTGGAGCTGTACTTCTGCTCATAATCTGATGACAGACTTGCAAATTCCTTCAGCTGAGACAAGTTCACATTGGTCAGGATTCTATAAACCCTACATGACTTGCTGAAACCATGTATGCATTGTGGCATGATGTGCACACCATAGCATGCTGATTTGTATTCAGTAAGCAGCTCTGCATTATGTAGAGCTGCGCAAACAGCGTAGACATCATGGAATGCTAATTATAGCATAAGCAGATGAACTGTATGCTAATCAACCAATCCAAGATGGAGGAGCTATTCAATAAGCTATAAAGCAATCATGTACACTTAGTGTAGCCTTTTGCCTTGTACTTCAAAACCTATTGGAATACAGCTATGGAAACTACACTGGAGGGAAAGAATGTTAGGGGCTGCTGTTGCTCTTCTGCATGTGTATGTGCAACAGGCTCAAGTCTTATGTTGCAGCTGCTACTGATAGAGCTCAGGCAAGGAGGAAAGGGGTATTTAGACTCAATTTAACTTATGATCTGAATCAGGTGGAAATAATAGACCACTACCAGATGGATAGAGACACACTCCAGGAACTCTGCAACCTCGGTCATCCTCACCTGACAGCAAGGGTAAAGAGAGAAACCAATACCTGCAGAGACCAAGGGATGTGTAACACTTAGAATACTAGCCACAGAAACCATTGACTGACCCACAGCAGATATTATGGGGGTGTCAAAAGCTTCAATGTCCATGATTCTATACCAGTTAGTGAATGCCATGCGACAGCATGCCAGTAACTATAAATATTTCCCCCACCCTCAAGGACAGATCTAAAACTATGCAGAATTCTACCTTGTAGCACACTTCCATGAAGTTTTGGGTGCCATAGACTGCATGCACATTGAGATCAAAACACCACCCAGGGAACAGGGAAGGGTATGAATCATCAGAAAGCAGTTCCACTCCATTAACTGCCAGGTTGTGTGTAATGCTAGGGGAATCATGCTGAATGTGTGTTCTGGCAACCCTGGCAGTTACTACAACTGCCATATCTGGCAAGCCTCACAGATTTACTTGAGATTTTCCAGGGGTGATGTCCCACAAGACCATTTACTGGGTGATGCAGAGTATGCACTCGAACCATGGCTGATGATTCCCATCAGAAATGCACACACACACCCATGATAGAATGCTATGAGTCACACACCCTACCAATAAATATCATAGAGCATGTGTTTGGGCTGTTGAAGTCACAGTTTCAGTGCCTAGATACATAAGGTGGGGCTTGGCAGTATAATTCCAGTACTTGTGCTGAAATTATCACAGTCTGCACTATCCTACATAATATCACCCTGCAAAAACAGCTGCAGCAGGAAAACCAAGGGCTAGGAACAAACATTCCACCACCACTGGCATGGTCACCACATCCACACACAGGTAAGGAGACAGAGAGGGAACTCCCAGCTGCTGTTGTATGTGAATGTAGGCACGCACAATTTGTCCTCACCCTGGCCAAGAGGCAATGGATAGTGTACATGCTCAGCACCTAAGGGTATCATCCTGTGCACATACATAGAGTAAAACTGTTGCCTGGCAACAACCTTTACTTACTCTTGTAATGGCTATGCAGTGCTAGCATCAAACAGTATCAGTCTTGAATGACAACAGTTGTAACTGCAGGACTATCAAGGTAACTGTTGAACATGTAATAGAAAAATCAATGTGCAAGAACATGAATGAATGGCAGATACCTGCATACTGTTACTTGTAAATGTACCCAAGCAGAATGTGTGTGAGTTGTCCAGCAATGGCATCAGTATGTCACATGAGTGGCTCCTGTAATATATATTTATTCAGTTTAACAACTAACATGCCACATGCATCTAAAATACCCAGTATAAAAAAAGTAGTCCAAAGTCTACTTATCCCTGCATTCTCACAAATGGAGCAATAAGTATAACTGTCATATGAACAATTTCAAGGTAGAAATTACAACACTAAAATGCTGTAACAATTCAGAAAAAAAATCCAGATTACATCACCAATGCATATCCTAAGCACTCAGTTAGCTATGCATCTTGTGCATCGGACATATACATACATAACCTTGAATCCAAAAGACAGAAACAAGGTGATGGCACAGTTTTCATCATTTGCAAAGAGTGTGGGTGAGAAGGAAAGAGGCAAAGGCTGACACCAAACTAGTGAGTGTGTACAAGTAAGAAACACAGACAGGAAGGAATATAGATAATATCAAAGGGCCACTGAGACAGGCTGACCTGCAACCCTCATTAATGCCTCATGTAGCTGGTATGTGCAGGGGTCTGTATGGGTACTCTATGTGAAATGTGTGCATGAGTGTTTGCATGAATACAGCCAAGCTCTGTGCTAGCAGTACATCTTGGCAATGGCAGAAAGATGTGGACTGTGCATGGTAGAGGTATCAGTTCAGCATCATTGCACCCAGCCATGAAAACTGGCTTTGACAGGAGTTGCATTGGCATGTCCACACCAATGGTCAGATGTGGTGGTGCTACCTGAACATGAGAGATGTCTGCTGGAAGAGATATCCTCACAACTACACCCAGGTCTATAACCCCATGGCCTACCATGTTTGGGTCTGGACATCTCAACCACTGATAGACCAGTTGAGGTAGTGCCACTATGGAAGCAAGATTAGGCATAGCCACATTGTCTAACAGCAGATGAAGTTGCAGCCCTAAAGCCACATGGATGTTGTCCCCCCTTCCAGCAGATGTTCTATCACAGACACTGGCCATTCCAGTGTGGCATTCATATGATCTGTTGAATCAAACACATGGTAGAAGTAGTTGCACACATCTGATTGTGCCACATCTAGAACCCTAATCATGTCTTCTGATGCCCTAGTGGAATGTGCCTGTACCTCCATAATGGCTCTATACACATGTTGACTGGCATATAATAACACACTAGCATCAGGTGGAGGGCAGACAACAGGCCTCCTCCATGTACCCATACCAAACCTCCTGCATGGCACCTCACCTACATTTTGGATACAGCCAGAGTCAACCAACACTGAAACCACAGTAACCACACTACGCTGATCAAATGTGTCAGCCACAACCTATCCATTATCTGAGCACTCAGTGGAATGGGTATGCATAGGCATACTGTGTCTGAAGGAAATCCAGGGGATGTGTGAGTCACAACCTCAGTGGTAGACTGAACATCTGCACTCCCCTGACCGTGTCTCCATTTGGTCACCATCATCATCACAGCCTACTGATACTCCAACATCAGGTGGTAGTAGTCCTACATTTCCACTGTCAGGATCACCTTTGATAATAGGCAACAAACACAAGAATGAAATTACTACTCCCCTAAATAGTAACCCAAAATATCTGAACAAAATGTAACACTGGTCAAACAACTGCAGATACTATAGCAATACCAACACTCCCCTTACAATTATTTCCTTGGGGGGGTTACTTTTTCTCCCCTTTTCCAGGAAGTGTGGTCTCTCACAAACAGTTTGATTTGATCCAGCAAACTCCACCTACCATGATGATAAGATTACAGGTGTACACCACACTCATTACACCCTCCTCACACATACTAATAATATATCTAAATAAAGCTTAGTAATAAGAAAAGAAACATTTGCTTACCATGTGCAGATGTCTCAGCACTTTGCAGGGAGGATGGGGCTGAAATAAATGAAGCAATGAAAGGATGGCTATTAAGCATCACAATGGGAATAACTCAGGAACAGTGACTAAATAATTGGCTATATGGCCTATAAGAAATAGCTCTAACTGAAACTTGTCTGAGTCATCCACCCACTCCCATATCTATTGACCCACTCTCTTGTATAACTGAATTGCAAATAGATATAAATACAAAACATGTATCACAAGCAGTAGTAGCCAAATTATATTTTAGTCTACAAGACAATATAATGTTGCCATATGTAAGCCTACCTAGAATCTGCTCTTTGAACACACTTGGCCTCCCAACCACATCAGCACCAACATCAATCACACAGTGCAAAGATTCCACTGAACTCTCTGGATCTCTGACAGTCAAAAGAAACTCCTCATTTGATGTCACTGAGGGCTCAGTAGCAGCACCAACCCCCTGTAGCCAGCTGTTCTCAGGCAACTGCAGCTGCCCTCCTCTGTGTTGATAAAATCTTATCAGTGGCCCAGTGCTACACCTGATCTTAACTGAAGTCACAGTCACCAACAGCATTAACATTAGTGACTTCCTGGTTCTAAATGTCCTTTCTAGCAGTCATATCCCACAGCCTCTCTCAAGTAGATAGGCTCTATGGCCCCTCAGATCCTGGATGATGACCTAATGCTCAGCCTCACTAAAAGGGGGGTTTCATGAATTTGTTGACTTGGGTGCCATAATCCTGTGTGACATAAAACAGAGAAGGACAAAACCCATTAATAGTACATAAGTAAATTTACATTGTACCCACCACTGCTGTAGAGGTTGCCCATCTAAGAAGTCTAACAGCATTGTCAGTCATGTGTACAATCCCTTGCATTGGATGAAAAACATAATTACAGGTCTCTCCAATTTCAGTAGAATTGCAAAAGGAAATGGTAAAAACATACTTGTGCTGTAAGCCTAACCTATCTATCTCACCAATGAAAAGCTGTGCAAAAATTGCCTGTGCCAACAGTGACGTATAAGAAGTGCATACAGGTCAATGTTCATTTTTTCTACTGGCTATATAAACACATTTCTAAAAGATTACAATCTAAATGTCTTTCAATAATAGAAACACATCTTAGCAAAATAAGTGTTTCTCTGAAATTTCCTTCAAAGAAATACCAATCTTCTGTTTTGTCTGAAAACAAGTCTCCTCACCTTCAAATTCCCTACCTACATGGTTACCTTTCTATAGTGTAGATTCAGCTCTCTGAGCACTCTGAAGATGTAAATAAGGTGCAAACTCATTAGAGTTGCTGAATACCAAACATTTGACTTAGTGTAGCAGAGGTAGACATAGTGTAGCCCCTATACCATTGTTAAGTGCTAATAGCTAGCAACTGTGAATGATTAGTCTGAGAGAAGGAAAACACAGCAACAATGCAGATGCCCTTCTCTGCAGTAGGTGTGTCAGTGAGGATACACTTACAATGTGTGGAAATAACTGCAGTGAGCTTTTAAATAAAACTAAACACTGCAAATGTATATTTTTTTGGCCATAGTAGAAGAAGTCTCCTGCCTTTGCTAGAAACTGTTGTTCACTGTTATGTATTTCCATCACACCTTGAAAGGAAAATTATAGGAAATGCACTACAGATTACATGTCTGATAGTAACACAGAGATAAGGGAAGAATGACCACAATAAAAAGGGAAGACAGAGCTGTATTTTTGCAAACATATTAATAAATAATTGTGTGATCACTCTTTGCATTGAATATGTTAGCCACACATGTACAACCAACTGAGAATGTACAACTGTATGAACTGTTAATACTGGATATGAAATGTGAATTGCTTGTATGCATATGATTTGAGTGGTATTGCAAAGCTGTGTCTGTGTCAAAGACAGATAATCCACTATAACAGTGTTGTGTAACTCCAATAGTCTTGTGGTTCAAATCCAGAGATGTCTAATTGTTTAACCTTTGTTTTCCCTTTTTTTATCTTTTTTTTTTTTTGCTTTACCATGTGGATGCCTCATGGGCATAGCACAAACACATTTAGATTCTTAAGGAAAAAGTGAAAATGCAGTTGCCTTACAAATCACAAATATGCTCAGCAGCATTTTCCAACAGTCAGCAGCATGGATGGTAATGCCTGCATAAATTCTACCAGTTATCAGATTGTCTTTCTGCCAAAAGGTATAAGTATATTGAGCTAAAAAAACAGAGAATATAGGTAAAGCAGGGTTGGAGTCCCACAGTAGTTATTTTTACTGAGGAAGGATCATAACAAGTATTTACACAAGAAATATATGTTTGCTATTGCCTTTTACATTAGTGCATTGACTACCTATCTGTAATCAGGATTCAGTACTTAAGGAAAATAGTGAAAATTTTAATTTGGTTCACCTTCCTTCATTCAAACAGACTCAGTAGCAATGTGCAGCCATCAGCACTCTGGACAGTACTTAAAGTGGAAAATAAACTGATCGTCCAGCTTTCCCTGTGGCAGCAGATGTAAATGCAGTAAGTTCATGGCCAGAACACAGTTAAGCCAGGTTTCAAATCCAGCATACTCCACTTTTTTAGTAAGGGTGTCCCACTGTAAGTTTTCACAAAATGTTAATTATAAATATAATACTACATACCAATAGTTATGTATAGCATGGTAATTGACATAAAAGTATATTTACTGCTTGCATACACATACTTTTGTAGGTATAATATGTATTATGTGTGTAACTGGTTTAGCATGACGATGATGATTACGTTATAAAAAATGCAGTTGCATATCTCTGATGAACACAGTGGTTTACTGACAATCATCTACACCCCTCCCATAACCCAAGTATCACTGTAAAACAGAATGTATTGTGGGGTATGTATCATAACTCCAAACTCTTATTACTAAAGTCATGCAAGTCAGACATTAGCCCTGCATCACACCTGATAATACATAAGCCAAGACTTTTTAATGTCACACTCATACAGGCTTAATTGACGTATATATACTACCAGCCACTCTTTCAGCATATATCTTTAATAACCATGTTTGACAAACACTTCTTCTGTGACAATGAGGAATAATAACCTATGTAGAACTGTATGCATTCTCTTTTACATAAGCTTGAATCCCACATTGCACAAATTACTTTTAAAAGTGTGTAAGTCCCCATAAAATATGTGGCAAGTCATCCTATTGATCCCTCCAAAGTCTTAGCTTAAAACCCAAGTCATTGAGAATTTCAGTGCTGACCATTGGACAAGTGTGACCAGGTATAGCAGCACACATTTCATAAATCAATGTTAAATGTCATATCATCATTGATGTTTCATAAACTTCCTTCCTCTTTGGCAATGTTTCTTTTTGCTTACCAAATGCAGTTGGCATGGCTGTGCATGTTTGCTCACTGGTTATAAAATGCAGTATCACAATTTGACTGGAAAATTTGCTACTGTTGTTGGAGGACCTGTACAGACATGGCAGGAGATGGCAACAATGATGCCAAACTCAGTGAACAGAGGTAGGATGTGGAGGAGTCAAAAATCTTTGTTACACTCCATGTGAAGCACTATAGCTGTAGGTGACTGCAGGGGCATTATACTAGGTCTCAGTACTAGGCTAAGACTTGTAACAGCCTAGCCAAGGCTGTCTGCAGCTCGATTGTCACACCACAAACTGGGAAGCAGTGTAGGCACCGCTATAGTGACCTTAAGAGGTTCAAGCAGCACAATTCCACCAGTGGCTGGATGAGTTTCGAACTACTAACACCCTGAAGTCATGTAAGTACACAAATTACGCAAATTGAAATGATATGTAGTGGTGTAGACAGCTAAAACTGGTATGCATAATGTTTTCATGTTTCTTTTTCTCTCATTGTTTAACAGCTACAGAGGAAATCACAGTAAACAGGGAGGTACATGCTGAAAGACTGACATGACTCAGAGAGGTAAGAGGTATGTCTGCACAACTGCCCCTGATTGTAGCAAATATTGCGATTCCATAGATAAGTGTCACTTTCAACATTGCATATCTTAACTGTAAAAGCAAGTGTGCATGCTTTCTTCTGTAGTTCTTGATAATTGTATTAGACAAGCGTAATAATGTATTCAGATCGTGTGGGTTCAATTCCCACAGGTAACCTAGATTCACATTCAACAAGTATCATTTTTAAATTTGAAATTAAGCAATATTGGCTTTAATGTCATGTGGTTAAGGTAATATGTAGTATCTCTAAAAGCATGTATGGAATATGTGCATATTCCATGTATTACTTGTAACAATTCACAGTCATTTTTTGGATTGGGAAAGCTCTATAGGTATTAAGATAATAAAAATATTTATTGTAATAAAGCATAAATGTGACATATCATGGTTCTGTTCATCTCTTTTCTTTTTGTTCTCACCCCACACCTTATCTCTCTCTTTTTTATCAGTGGGTTACCTGGAATCACATTGTTCTGATGTCATACCCTTCTGCCAACAATCCAAATTCATTTCAGCACAGGGAGGTGGGCCAACCTCTGTGGCTCAGCCTGCCAATCTTCCATTGATTGCCAAACCAGCACCCAGCACCTGTGGGACAGAACCTGGCAGCAATGCCTCCACAACCCCCCTGACTGGTGGTGCAGTGGTACCCTCCAAGAGTACTAGTAGAGGTGGTGATTATGTCACCAACCAGGAGCTGCCAGCGATGGTGTCCAATCTAATAGAGACTGGCCTTGGTGCACATATCAGCCAAATGGAGAAGGTGCTCATTAAAAGAGAAAAAAGACTCCCACATAAAGCAGTCTCACAGGCAATTGAGTAAGGGAACAATTATGACAGTTCTAAAGATGAAGACTAGATTCTCACTGTTCTCACAGTCATGTGCCTCATTTATCCCCTAGTGATCCTAAATCACAGTCTCCACCAACCTTTTTGTGTCTTCACCATCCCTGTGTCTGTCTTGTATGTCCTGTTTGTCTGCACCTTCTTTCTCACCTACCCTACCTATCTGACCCTCATGTTCCTAGGTCCCTTCCCCAACATTCCTTTCCTTTTGAAATAAAAAAAAAAAGAAAATGGGCATCTTTCCCACAAAAAATGTGTCCCATACATAGCTCTCCACTTCACATATGTGTCTTATCAACACACTTAATTTGGTCCAGCTGGTTATATAACATCATTGCTTTGTTGTCACCCAACCAATTCATCAAATGTTGTTTACATGTGCACAGTACTGTGTTGAAGAAGTGAATATTTATGATTCTTTCCTAATTCCCTCCTGCAAATTCCTGTATTGCTTCCCATTTGCTCTTCCCTCTGCTTACCATGCAATTTCACCACTTTTCTATCAACCCTATTTTCACATGTTTAATATGGTTAAACAGTAGAATAACACACAACACGCATGACCAGAAATGCCCCCAAAAAGCCTTCACTTGTTTTTACTGCATTTGTGTGAATTTTGGCATCATGCACCAATGCTGAGCAGTGATGAATGGCTGTTCATGTCCTATGGCAAAATCTGGCAAGTTTTTGCAATCAGCAGCACTAGTCCGGTTAGCTCCATGCAATACTGCTTAAACTCACTGTGCTGCAGGAATACAAAGTTTAAATATAGTAAAGGCATTACTTTAAAACAGATACTCTAACAGTTCTTTAGACTGCTGAATGTAACAAAGTGCAACTTACTATGTGGAATGCAGATGTAAATCACTTGACTGAAGTTTTTTTTTTTTTTTTTTTTTTGCACATGATGTAAGGGTTCAATTTAAGATGCATCTTACATCATTTCTTAGTGTGATGTTATATGTCTATTATATGTTTAATCACCCAAATCTTAACATTTGTTGCAATTATGAATTTCCATGGAGGTATATTGAATATTGGCCAAAAGAAAGAGTATTTGAAGTAACATTCATTCCCACAACTATAAGATACTTATCTAACCTTATTCTGCTTGCCATAAGCCTGTTGTACCTCTCCTAACCCTTCTTTACCCCTATGTTAGTCACTTCATACTACAGACCATGACAGGTTAATAATGGGACCACACCAAAAACATATACATGAATGTTCCATTACACCAAACATTATTATATACATGTCCATCTCTCCTTGCATTCACCCCTACACTCCCACCCCTCTGTACATGTATGCATCTATTAGGTTGATGTATGTAAAGGTCATCTCATGTTTTTTGCATTCTGTCATGACACTAGTGATGGACAGACCAAAATGTTACCATAATTTAATAGGTTACCAGTGGTCCTATAGTGTGGAAAGTTTCATAATTTGCTATAGGATTCCCTTTGTCTCATGTTCAGGTGATGATCAGATGTATAAGGATACATTTGCATCTTTTCAAATCTTATAAACCAGGAGTAGATTTTCTTAAGTACTGTTTTCAGTGGTCTTTTTCCTGTGTATATGTTGCCTATCCACTGTCTACCTCTTCTCCTATATATGTATGATTTATCTGCCCATCAAGTAAAGTAAAGTGGGACACAATTGCTATAACTGTCAAAAATGAATTCCCAAATAGCACCATTATATTTCAGGTGTCCCACATCTTCTTCAAGCAGATGTATATGGATGTCTTAATTATTTTCACTCCCCATGATTTAATACAGTCCATGTAGGCACCTTGTAGAGCCTATACTGAATGTCATAGTGTCCATGTACATGTTTCCCCCTTAGCAGTGTGTCATGAATAATAATGATGATGTATTGCTGAGGGAGAGCTGAGAACATGATTATTGAATCAGTCTAGGGAGTGGTGTAGTGCTAACTGTGTCCGCAAATGAGTAAGAGATGCCCTGCACTGTCCAATTGTTTTATTTTTCTTTTATATTTTTTTTTTTAAAAAAGCATGTTTGCAGGGTGTGGCACAGAGCACAGGACTGCTAAGTGGCACCGACAGATAAGATAGCAGACACCTGCCAGGCATCTAAAATAGAACCAGATGTATTTATTTATTTAAATGTCAGGTTTAAGTGTACCTGAGCGTGTTCGCATGGTGCTGCATAGTGCTCAGCAATGCTTATAGGTAGCTCAGAGATATATGTGAAGGTATAGCAAAATTCCTAACATCCACATAGCTAAATGGATAGAGTTATGGCCTCATGTGCAGTAGGTCCAGGGTTTAAATACATGAAAGGGAAAATATGGATTCATTTTTTAGATACAAATTATGCAGATTATTTTAAATTATGGCCTGGTACGCTCTGCACAGACTTGCTAAAACCTGCTAAGCACCGCATAACCATGGTAACAGCTGCCAATGTTTATGAGCTGCTTGGCTCTGCTTGGCTGTTTTGCACACTACTAAGTACCGCTAAGCATATGGTTTTGAGAATTGTCATGCTTCTTAGCTTAGCTGCATGGGTTTGCACACTGCTAAGCAACACAGTGCTTTTTTAAATGTTGCCCAGTGACATGTAAGGGCTGGAAAACAACATATATTAAGCCCAATAGGAGGGAATAGAACACAATCCATTGGAGTTCTTCCTCTGATGGTTGCAATGGCTGTTGTTGGTGAAGGTGCATGCTTTCAGGCACAGCGTTGGGACATTCTGGAGTCCAGGGTCATGGTTGGACTCTTAGTAAAAAAACATGACCAGCTGCTGCAGAGAGGTTTCCATGGCTCAGAGTGCAAGGCAGAGGCCTGGGACCAGCTGGCAAGAGATCTCACCAGTGTTACTGGATCCCCTGCGCAGTGCAATGTCGTCACCACCATGATGATCTGAAGAGACAAAAGAGGGGACTCTTGGACACCTGGGTCCAAGAAGCTTGGGCAGGGAAAGCCCCACAAGTATGTAAGTACTTTTTCCTGTATGTTGCCAATATCTAATCTGAAAGTCCATAAAACAGGTATGCATAATGGTGTGCTTCTCTCCCAACAGCTGAAGCTGAGAGGGCTTGCAATGTCAAATTGCATGCCAGGTGCCAGGCCAGGTTGCGCTGTGAGTGTGGTAAGTATGGATGTATTATGATAACTATACTCAAATAAGCAAGAAAGAGTAAAGCATTAACTGCATTATCATATATACAATAATGTTTGTAGTGCCATAAATGTGGAATTAGAGATGTAGTGCAAGAAATGAATAATGCCAACTCTAGTGCAATAAACACAAGAAGCAATACCAGTAACTGCATTAAAGTATATACAATAAAGTTTGTAGTGCCATAAATGGGGAATTAGAGCTGTATTGTAAGAAATGAATAATGCCAACTGTAGTGCAATAAAAACATGAAACAATACCAGTAAGTGCATTAAAGTATACACACTAAAGCCTGTAGTGCAATAAATGTGGAATTAGAGCTTTTTTTGCAAGAAATAAATAATGCCAACTGTAGTGCAATAAAACATGAAGAAATACAAGTAACAGCATTAAAGTATATACAATAAAGTTTATAGTGCAATAAATGTGGAATTACAGCTGTATGGCAAGAAATGATTAATAATTCTCAAAACATTCCCAACAGCAACCAGGTACCTCAGTAAGCAGTACAATATTGATTCAAGTGAAAAAATAAAACAGAGGTAAGGCTCCAGGCTCTCCAAATAATTTTTATTATCAAGTACACAAGTGCTTTCACCATTAGGCTTTTTCAGGTGTATCAGGTAACACACTCACACCTGTATTTATATCAGAAGTCACATGATCAAAAATTAAGACTCTTAAAAGGCATATAAAAATTTTTCATAAAAACTTTTAAACCATAACACAATAACCATGAATAACTCTGTATATATCCATGTAAACTATATAAGTAGTTAACAAAAACATATAAATACATATTTGAACATATTCATAAAGATGATGCTATAAAAACAAAATATTCATGTATTGTAAATAACTGTATTATCTATGTAATGGTCTACTTTTTAGAATAGGTCTCAATGGTATATGATCATTCAGACCATGTCCATCATTAGCTCTTAACCTCACTATCCAATTGGTTTCTAGATTCTCAGTTTGTACCCTGATGTCACCACCCCTTAGATTCTAAAAGCATCTACCTATCACCCTAAATGTAAAGGTATGTTGTGTGCTAGTCTCCTTGATATGTTTAGCTAGGGCATTAAACATACTACCCGTTTTCATATGATATATGTGTTCTCTAATCCTATCCCTTAGTAACCTATCAGTTTTCCCTACATAGAATTTACTGCAGGTCTTGCAGGTAGCCAGATAGACCACATGGGAAGAATCACATTTAGCACTAATTCTAAATGTATACGTTACACCCATATCTGGGTGTTGAAATATTGTACTTGAATCTATACATCTACAAAACTGACATTTAGTACATGGCCTAGTACTTAGATTGTCCCCTTGCATAATTTGGTCTCTGGGGGTACAAAGTTGTTTTCTTAATGATTTCCTGTTCTTAAAAGTAAACTGTGGATGCATCCCTACCAGCTTACTTACTTGTTTATCAGAAGTTAAAATATTCCAGTGTTTATCTATGATATCTGTATAATATGTTATATTCCTAGAGTAGCTGAAACACATTTTAAGGTGTTGTAAAGTTTTTTAATTTTGCTTTCGATGTACTATCATCAGTCTGTTTGGAAAAATAGGGTTTAGCCCTACTATCCCTTAAATTTCTTACTGCATACTGTCCCTTCTAAGAAATGTTTAGGAGGGAATGTCATGTAAAAAGCCTCCTTAGAAGGGACAGTATGTGCCCCCAGTTTGTATTTAGAAATGTAGCACAAAATCAAGCATACAGGGCTTTTAGAATGAATGCTAAAGGGACTGATTTTATGGTACAACTGGATAAGACAAATTTAGAATTGTTAGATAGAGGATATGATCAGAAGTTGATTGATCTGAGTATGCAATCAGTAAGAAATTTAAGTGACAGTAGGGCTAAACCCTATTTTTCCAAACAGACTGATGATAGTACATCAAAAGCAAAATTAAAAACTTTACAACCCCTTAAAACGTGTTTCAGCTACTCTAGGAATATAAAATATTACACAGATATCATAGATAAACACTGGACTATTTTAACTTCTGATAAACAAGTAAGTAAGCTGGTAGGGATGCATCCACAGTTTACTTTTAAGAACAGGAAATCATTAAGAAAACAACTTTGTACCCCCAGAGACCAAATTATGCAAGGGGACAATCTAGGTTCTAGGCCATGTACTAAATGTCAGTTTTGTAGATTTATAGATTCAAGTACAATATTTCAACACCCAGATAGGGGTGTAACTTATACATTTAGAATCAGTGCTAAATGTGATTCTTCCCATGTGGTCTATCTGGCTACCTGCAAGACCTGCAGTAAGTTCTATGTAGGGAAAACTGATAGGTTACTAAAGGATAGGATTAGAGAACACATATATCATATGAAAAAGGGTAGTATGTTTAATGCCCTAGCTAAACATATCAAGGAGACTAGCACACAACATGCCTTTACATTTAGGGTGATAGGTAGATGCTTTTAGAATCTAAGGGGTGGTGACATCAGGGTACAAACTGAGAATCTAGAAACCAATTGGATAGTGAGGTTAAGAGCTAATGATGGACATGGTCTGAATGACCATATACCATTGAGACCTATTCTGAAAAGTAGACCATTACGTAGATAATACAGTTATTTACAATACATGGATATTTTGTTTTTTACAGCATCATCTTTATGAATATGTTCAAATATGTATTTATATGTTTTTGTTAACTACTTATATAGTTTACATGGATATATACAGAGTTATTCATGGTTATTGTGCTACGTTTTAAACGTTTTTTATGAAAAAATGTTATATGCCTTTAAGAGTCTTAATTTTTGAGCATATGACTTCTGATATATATACAGGTGTGAGTGTGTTACTTGATACACTTGAAGAAGCCTAATGGTGAAAGCGCTTGTGTACTTGATAATAAAAATTATTTGGAGAGCCTGGAGCCTTACCTCTGTTCTATATTTTCACTTGAATCGATATTGTACTGCTTACTGAGGTACCTGGTTGCTGTTGGGACTGTTTTGAGTATTATGTATTATTTATTGGTCTTTCATATATTTCAATGGATCCAGGGTTATGGCAACAGGAACATTTACAGGGACAGAGAATATTGAATTGGAATACAACCCTGTACCTAATGTTACTTGGACAGATCGTAACATAAATCAATTTATTTCTCAGGTGAGCGAGAGAACAAATCCTTTATTATGCGATGAAATCATACTAGAAGGTGATGATGTTGTGAATGTAGACTATGTGGCACTGAAAATTGAGCTGTTTTAATTGGAAAAATATCTTTTTAAGCTGAAAAGAGTGCAATTCGAGAAATATCACTTCCAAACATGCTTAACAGAAGGCATTGTACCTCAGGGCTTAAGAATTCTTAAGATGCCCACTCAAACTGACTGTGAACCATCTTTGTTATGTGCTTGGCAAAAACTAAATATACAAACCAGTTTTTGATATCTGAAACTGTTGTCAGAAGCTGCTGAGCAAGAGGAATTGAAACTAATGTCTTTAATTAAAAGCAAATATCTGGATTTATGCAAGAAATATGAGTCCAACGTTATAATGAAACCAATTAATGATATGCTTGATAATGTGTCGGTATACAGTCGTAGACTGACACAAATCAAGATAAAGAAATTGCTAAGAGATAGGCTGGACATTTCAATGGGCCACGTCTTTATGTGGCCAAGAGCATTTAATAATATAGAACACAATATGAACAGCGTGCATACAGGAACTGAACCGGTCAATCACACAATTCCAACTGAGGTTGCTGCCAATAGTGAAAGCACCTTGCCGTCTTCAACAAATCATGACGTAGATGACATCCAGGAAGTACAAAAAGGGAGGGGTTCTACAACTAACGAGTCAGGTTGCAATTTACCGGTAACTGACATTACAGCAGTTAGAAGGAAAATTATTACAACTAAGGCACAAATACATCGTGAAGCCAATGGAAGTGTTCATGATGGACACGAGTTACATGATGAACTTCATCCTACTTCCCCCACTTTTTTAGGAGGTTCTCGATCACCTTGACTGAATTTTCCCTTACCCACCAGGAGCAGATCTGCAAGCTGAGGGAGAGGCCGACTGAACCAGATGCAACCAAGAGGAAGAAATGCAACAAGAAACAAAAGGAAACATACGGACAGTATGGTGAGTCCATACACCATCAAGAAAGCTTTTTTGAACAGCAAAAGTTAATTGTAAATTTATCCAATTATGAACTGTCCGTACATGAATGTAAAGTGTTAGGAAAAGGACTTTCTTTTATTCCAACTTTAGATTCTGACATTATTAATGGTGTGCTTGACATTAAGTTATTTACTAGGAATTTAATGTTAAAAATCTTGTATGCTAACAATGAAGAGAGCAATGATTTTGTTTTAAAAAAAAACAAGTATTTTTATGCCTAAATTAAATCCTTTGATTTCTGCTTTTGAACAAGTCTGTATAGATGATGCTTATAAAGTTTTTTATGAACAAAAAACACAAGGTTACAGTAATAAATGGTATAACTTGAGTAAAGATGAATTTACAGCATTAAAACGTTTACAGATGAATCCATCTATTATGATACGTCCTGCAGATAAGGGAGGGCCTATTATAATTTTAGATAGGGTAGATTATGATAAGAGAATGCTTTTATTATTAAGCGATGAAACTTTTTATAAGGCCATCACCTTAACACAAGTCAACAGGATGACTGATTATGTACACTGTAAATTAAAGGAGATGGTTAGAATGAATCTTGTAGATGAAAGTTTACTTAGTTATTTTCTTATTCTTAACCCCACTATTCCTATGATTCAAGGTTTGCCCAAGATACATAAAGACAAGGAAAATCCCCCCATGAGACCTATTGTAGCTAGTAGAAATTGGTGTACTGAGTCCATTTCTATTTTTCTGGAAAAATTCCTTAGAAACCTTATAAATCAGTCTAACCACATTTTGAAGGACACTGAACATTTTATAAGGGATTTATATAAATTCACATGTGAAAGAGAACATACTGACAAGATACAAGTATTATTAGTAACACTTGATGTTGTCTCACTCTTTACTGTTATACCAAATGACTATGGGATTAACAGTGTTGTTGAACTGATGCTTGAAAATGGGAAATATGATCACAACAAAGTGGAGCTAATACGAACGTTACTGAGTTTGGTGTTGGAAAATAATGTGTTTGTGTTTAAGGACAGAATTTACTGGCAATGTCATGGGGTAGCCATGGGAACATCATGTGCTAACAACTATGCGAATGCTGTAATGCTAAAATGGGAGAAAGATATTTTGTTAATGAGCAAATTTAAAAATGAAATCCTGTTCTTTCGTATATTTGTGGATGATCTCTTTTTGTTATGGGGAGGCTCTTTAGAAGAGCTCATGACCTTTGTAAATTATATTAATGTTTCAACAAGTTTCCTTAAATTTACCTTGAATTGTTCTTATAGTGAGATCAACTTTTTAGTGTTTTAGTTCTACAGGAACTAGATGGCAATTTAAGTACTAAAATGTTTAGGAAGGAATGTCATGTAAACAGCCTCCTTAGAAGGGACAGTATGCACCCGCAGTTTGTATTTAGAAATGTAGCACAAAATCAAGCATACAGGGCTTCGATATTGAATGCTAAAGAGACTGATTTTATGGTACAACTGGATAAGACAAATTTAGAATTGTTAGAAAGAGGATATGATCAGAAGTTGATTGATCTGAGTATGCAATCAGTAAGAAATTTAAGTGACAGTAGGGCTAAACCCTATTTTTCCAAACAGACTGATGATAGTACATCGAAAGCAAAATTAAAAACTTTACAACCCCTTACAATGTGTTTCAGCTACTCTAGGAACATAAAATATTACACAGATATCATAAACAATGGAATATTTTAACTTCTGATAAACAAGTAAGTAAGCTGGTAGGGATGCATCCACAGTTTACTTTTAAGAACAGGAAATCATTAAGAAGACAACTTTGTATCCCCAGAGACCAAATTATGCAAGGGGACAATCTAGGTGCTAGGCCATGTACTAATGTCAGTTTTGTAGATTTATAGATTCAAGTACAATATTTCAACACGCAGATACGGGTGTAACTTATACACTTAGAATTAGTGCTAAATGTGATTCTTCCCATGTGGTCTATCTGGCTACCTGCAAGACCTACAGTAAATTCTATGTAGGGAAAACTGATAGGTTACTAAGGGATAGGATTAGAGAACACATATATCATATGAAAAAGGGTAGTATGTTTAATGCCGTAGCTAAACATATCAAGGAGGCTAGCACACAACATACTTTTACATTTAGGGTGATAGGTAGATGCTTTGAGAATCTAAGGGGTGGTGACATCAGGGTATGAACTGAGAATCTAGAAACCAATTGGATAGTGAGGTTAAGAGCTAATGATGGACATGGTCTGAATGACCATATACAATTGAGACCTATTCTGAAAAGTAGATCATTACGTAGATAATACAGTTATTTACAATACATGGATATTTTGTTTTTAAAGCATCATCTTTATGAATATGTTTAAATATGAATTTATATGTTTTTGTTAACTACTTATATAGTTTACATGGATATATACAGATTTATTCATGGTTATTGTGTTACATTTTAAAAGTTTTTTATGAAAAAATTTTATATGCCTTTAAGAGTCTTAATTTTTGATCATGTGACTTCTGATATAAATACAGGTGTGAGTGTGTCACCTGATACACCTGAAGAAGCCTAATGGTGAAAGTGCTTGTGTACTTGATAATAAAAATTATTTGGAGAGCCTGGAGCCTTACCTCTGTTCTAAGAAATGATTAATGTCAACTGTTGTGGAATAAAATATGAAACAATACCATTAATACCAAGGAAAATGGTGTACATCAAGATTGTCTTGTTGTAACCATTGCAGTAGAGCTGTATGCATTCTGGCTGTAAGGTAAAGTGCTGAAGTCAAGTATAGCACTGTAATAACTGTGAAATGCAAATCTAATGGATACAAGTTGTATTGGTCAACTCATATAGTAGTGTTCAAGGCTGTCTCTAGGCCAATATTGTTCACAAAATGGTCTGTCTTACACAGACATTAGGTAATAAAGCTAAATGGGTGAGGTAGCCCACTCCATGAGCTGATATTGTTTGTTGACTTCACAGATATTTCAAACCATTACCAATAAATTGTGTACACCAGCATTCTATATACTAATATATATCTTACCTACTATCTGTGTTATGCTTGTATTTTATGCATGCATGTTCTACTGTCACTGCAGTCTAGTATATCACTGTAGTAGTACCACCAGATCATATTTTGGTTCCAGGTGATCTCTAGGCAAATATCAGCCAGTCAGTGATCAGCAGTGACTCAGGAGCTCAGTTTATTGAATGCTCAGTATGTAGTACATTTTGCCACACACAGACCAGGGTTCGAATCCAGTGCTATGTAGCACTAAATATTACAGTATCAGTCATGTAATGTTTACAGATTCTCTCTCCACAGGAACTATAGGCAAATGGGTAAGGTAGCCCATATTATGAGTACATAATTGTGTTTAGATGTCACAGACTGTTAAAATCAGTAGCAAGAATGTGAAAGTACAGCATTGTTAAAATCATTAGCAAGAATGTGAAAGTACAGCATAAAATAAATAAAATAATAATAATAAAAAAGGAATAAAATGTGTAATCTTGGTACGGCTGTATGCCTGGAGTGTCTGTTAAATGTTGCTGTAGTCAAGTCATACATTTGATGTAGATGTCCCCTGCAGTCACTGCTAGTGGGTTCTATTCCCATGCCTGCCAACCAAGGCATGACAGTTGTTTAGTTTCTGTACTGTACACATGCATGTCTCTCAAGTCTCACAATTTCACATTATGTAATTAGTAGTGTGTAATCCATCTGTCACAGGATTACCATCAAAATGATTACCTACATTGCAAAGTATCACTACATCAGTGCACATAACACCTTGGTAGTTATATAGGTCCACCTGATGTGCAAGTGTTCTGTGTAGCTGTGTATCCACAGTTGTTATTGCTTGACTCATACTGTCCCATGCAAATAGCTTCAGAGGTATGCACATGCTACAGCAGCTATAGGGAACTTGTACACATAAAGGAAATACAGACCCATAGAGTAGATAGTAGTACTGATGTCAAGTAAATAGCCAATAATGGTACTAATGGACTGTTTTTCTCTCTCTCCCCACCCCTTATCTTCATTTATTTATTATTCTTATTCATTGATCATGGTTTAATATTAACATATGTTGTTACATTGACTGTATTTTGGGTCATGTGTTTTATTATTGTTATGTATTATAATGGTTGCATATTAACATATCTTGTTAAATTACCTATTTTGTTGGCTTTATGCTGTAACTGTTACCGGCATGCTATTGACATACTGATTGTTCTGTTAGTTATTGTTGTGTTTCACATAATATGCATTTATATGTAATTGAATTATTTCCAATGTTCTGGCATGCTGTTATTACTAACAATGGTTTTGTTCATAACTAACCTATACTTATTGCTATACCTCCATCACCACAGTACATCAGGATAGGCTGTTTCCTGGTGATCCACCTAGTTTGCCTCAACTGGCCATGGCACTCAGTCCTGGCACATCTGGGACCCATGCTGTTGGTGCTCCCTCCACTGCCCCTGCATCACCTGCAGCATTGGGTGAAACCACCTCAGGTGATGGGACCTGGCCTCCCAGTGGCAGAGGAGCTGCAGTCACCCAAAATCAACTGCCAGTCATGGTGTGCAGGACTGTTCATCAGACCTATGAATGGTGCCTGTGCCAGACTGAGGGCACACTGGCCAACCTGGTGGGACAGGCTGGCCCTGACACACAGCCTCTAGTAGAGCTATCCTCAGGGCAGTGAAGGAGCAGTTCTTACTGTGTCATGATTAGCAACATGAGTCATGCTGCTGCTGTCTGGAGGTGCATGTGATTCGGATTCCACAACATCCACCCTATCCAAGGTGTTTACCTCACTCATGTGTCACATACTGCCCCTGTCTGCTGTCTTTTCTGTTTTGTCTGTCTGCAAATGCATGCTCTCCTACCCAACTTACTTCCCCACATGTAGGTATATCCCTTCCTAAACATTCCACTCTCTCCTTACAAACAAAATGGGCACCTGTCCCACAAAAAAATATCACCCCATAAATAGCTCTCCATTTCACACGTGTCCACTGGACACAACTAATTTGGTCCAATTGGCTTGACAACACATTTATGTTGTCCTCACCCCTCTATCTGGGTTTGATAGCCCAAATTCATCTACAAAATCTGTCAAATGCACAGCTCTTGCTGTACAAGAAATGGATATCTATGGTTCTTTCCTACACCAATCCTGCACATCCCTACCTGCCTTTCACTATGTTTTTTTCTCCTGATTGCCCCCATTTCATCACTTTCCTATCATCTCCTTTTTCTTTTCTTTATATTTTTTTATCATGGATTTGCGCGGAGCGGCACAGTATACCATGCCACGCCGGTTCACTTAACTCAGTTTAAATGATCTTTAATGATTACATGTGTTAATTACAGTGTTAGTTACATGTAGAAAATAAACACCTTTGCCAGCTTTTGAACATGGGCCCCTCTCAACTACAGCCAACTGTATTAATCCACCACACTACACAGACCATAATTAAGGCATATATTTCCAGCAAGACATACTGATTGCTACTTACAATCATTAAGCATGCAACTAAAATAAAAAAACTAATGGGAAAATGGGAGTGTACCTTGGACTCTGGTGCAAAAATACACCAGCAGACAGACCAAGACATAATAATGGGTGTAATGAGGCCTGTGATAGCAGGTATATGTGCCCTTTTATCAGCAACTTGTGAAGACACCTGCTAAGACATCGATGGTGAAGTATATGTACAACGGGGACCCTGGTGCAGACATACAAGCATATAAAGCCATGCCCTTACTCATGAATGTAGAAATGTTTCTCACAGCCTGTATATGTGCACATATATCTTGCAAATACACATGCTTTTTCAGTGCCTCAGTACCTCAGTCCATTAAATCCCTTGTATGTAGGACATTTTGCCACACACAGTCCTGGGTTCAAATACAGTTTTGTGCTGCAGTTCAATTACATTATTGTGATGACAGTAAGTACTGACTGAGTCATACATTCTTAATCCACACAGGTTACTGCTAATTAATGAACTGCTACCCAGTTTTAAATATCAAAAGCCTGATGTAGGGACATACTGCACATATTTGTGCAGCCTAACTATATGTTGCCTACTAATCTGTTATTGACACTGTTGCATAACAGATGTACGTTAATCACATGCCCCAATTGGACTGTAAAGGGTATCCTTACCCTGGCTCTACCATAACAACAGTGCTGACACAGTTACACATGCAGCTTGCTGTTCTATAAAGTGTTCACACTCTACCCTGTGTGTTCTAGCCTGCAGCAGCAGCTGCAGCTTGTAGCATACACAGCTGTATGTAAAGGTACCTGCTACAGACCTACCATACCCCTCAACCACCTAGAACAAGGAATCCAAACACAGCCATACTTAATGGGGGGCAAAGGCCCAGTCATAGGGACATGTTTTACAGTTTGCTCTTACAAACATAATCAGTTGATACAATAACACCTATTGCATTAGCATGCATATTCTGATGGGTATGAAGTCTGACACTCAAATGTGTGTCTTTCATTATTGACTTCAACCCACAATGATTTGACAGTGATTTGACAGATGACCACAATGTCACGGGACACTGACCACACATATTAGGCAAAAATGGGGACACACTGCATAAATCTCTACAGTTGACAGTTATGATACCTACCTTCTGCAATGCTGCAGTCTCCACCCTCAGTAATGTCCATATGAATAAAAAAGAAAGGGGCCCAGGTCTACATGAAGGCCTTATATAATGCACTGTGATGGCATGCCATTGGCTAATGAAAGTGCATTTCAACTGTTTGGCTGTAATTCACATATCAGAGCCACAGACTGATGCATAGGCAATTACCTGCTAATGAGCAGTACTTAAAAAAAGGCAAGCAGTTGGCTATGAGGAACAAGTCTGCATGAGACTTACCTCACACAGAGACAGTCTTGGCAAAACCATACTGGAAGCAAAGTTCAACAAACGAGTACTGCACTTCACCAGATATTAAATGATTTCTCCAAATAACAGGATTCAGATGGGGGGATGGAGGTATGGGGAATAGGGATTACAGCAGTAATCCTGTCTTGGAACTATGGTAATGACATGTCATTGATATTTTGCTTTCCTACACCTACAGGCATGCCTCTCAACTGTCCCTGATTTTCACTCAGATCTTACCTCTATTCCTTTTAATCCCTTCTACAATGGATGGCTTTTGTAGGAAAGCTAGTAGATTACACATAATACATAGTGACAGTAAGTAAAGGTGTACACTCCTGTAATGTCAAATGATGTACAGTAATTCACCCCCTCTCATTCTATTAATGTCTCACATAAACAGTTCTAACATTTTAAAAGTGTCCCTGATGTACTCTGGCTAAGTCCCTGATTTTGTTGACATTTGTCCCTGTTTGATTGACAGCTATGCCTAACATACATGTCAACTTCTTAAAGCAAGAAATCCAGACAAAACCATAATTAATGGAGGAACAAAGGCCCAATGTTAGGGACACTTGTTAAATATTGCTCTTACAAACTAAGAAGTTTAATAGAATAACAGGTATTACAGTAGCATGACTGGGTTCTGAAGGGTAAGGCATGTGAAATTCAGATGTCTGTCTTTATTTTCTGACATAAACCATCTGTGATTGACCAACCATTTGTCAGAAATGCACAAGTTTGTGTGAAAATGACCAAAACTATGAGGCAAACATCTTGACATTCTGCAAACATCTGTATAGTTGAGAGGTATTATGCCTACAGGGAACATATACTACAGCAGGTTTGAATTGTTTACTGTCATCGTGGCACACTGGTGTTGCTGTACATTCCCCACATAGTTGTAATAGCACACTGCTATTTGTCTGGCAGTGGCTGTATGACATAGTGGGAATTTGCCCATAGGGGACACACCACAGTAGACCACAGTGCTGGGTGTAGGAACATGCATCAGAATCTATCACAGCACACAGGGACATACCCCAGTATTGCTTCTATCTTGGTGGCATCCAAACACATAGTGTGTTACCAGACTGTGGGGAATGACGTGTGAGTGAGCAGTGGATAGGGCAGGCCATTATGAGCATACTCGATCTATACATAGTGAAGTCCATGTATCTGGTCCTGTAAAGTGTTCCCCTTTTGTTGTCTTTCAGGAATCATGTAGGGCAGAAGACATCCCCCCTTCTCACATGCAGAGAATGACAGAATACTGGATGAACTGAGACAGCATCATCAGATCTTGTTGTCCAGGGGGATGCAGAATCTGGAAGAGTGGGCAACACTGTGGGCATACCTTTTGCAGAATGTCAATCAGATTGGCCAACTGGCAGGATCTATGAGCAGGTCCGACACCAGGCCACAGACATGGTAAATGCTACATGACAAAGGGCAGCTTCTGTTGCCAGGGATCATGCCATCAGCTGTGGAGGGCCTACAATGGAACAACTACTCTCAGCCAGAGAGGAATTCCTGGTTAACTTAGGACCACCTGACAGCTCACAGGCATCCATCACAGCATACATTGTGTTGGTGGGTGCCACAGTGTCCACAACAGAGGAGCGTCCAGGTAAGCTTAATGTTTTAACCAGTGTAATACTGTATCATTCATTGTGGCAGGCTGTACATACCAGTATATGGGTGTCAGGTCTATCTGCATTAGGGGTGGAGGTTGGGGGTCTATGCACAGCTGTGCACACATACTCAGAATGTCAGCAATATTGCCATTTTCACAGTAGCTACTGTACATCTGGATATATGCACATATTAGCTTGCAGTGCTGCAATATTTGGTGGTGCTGACAATACCTCTCCCTCATCTTTTCATAGGTCCATCAGGTATGACCCAAGTCCATGGTCCTATACCTGGTAAGTGTGATACTGTTGTTTTATGGATCGTATATACACTATGAAAGTTAAAGGCTGCCATATTGCCCTATGTACAAATGTTGTGTTTAGCCAGAGTTGATTATATTTATGTTCCATTCTGGAACAGTAAACTACAGTTCACAGACTGGGTAATCACAGGTGTGTATTTGAATGAACATAACACATTTGCACTTATAGTTATGAGTGATGATGCAGCTTGGTTTACAAGAGGCAATTGCTCCAAGATGCCTGTTCAAACACAAAAGGGAGATGGTACATACCTGAAGCAATGACACTAGTACTGGCATATCATTCTCAAGATAGGTGTACTGGTTTTTATGCATAGTTCTATCCCATATTGTGTCATATTGCATACCTTACAGGTGTATTGTACTGGCAACTTTAACTGGATGTAGCTAAAGTGCATGTTATATAGGGCTTGACTTGTCTGCTTATGGTTTTGTGAGGTTGTCTGTTGAGCATGGGAGCAGGATTGAGAAGATGTGGGAATGGTAATGCAACTGTGGATCCTCATCTATATGAGACTGTGTGGATTACCATACATAATATTGCAGGTAGTAACGTACTGCTTTTGTCTTGCTTCTCACAGGTGAACGGGGGTCTTGGACTCTGTATCACGCATAACTTGATGTCAGTTTCTTATCAGACTCTGATGATGAATCTGTCCCAGAGGTTGACATCCCTCTTCTGCCACCATTGTCACCACACATAGTCAGTATGCCCACACATACCCAGTCCCCAGAGGCCACAGATATTGGACAGTCAGGGGGTGGTAACATTGAATGGGACAGTGTGACAACTATGGTGCCAGTGAGTGCAGACACTGGCCATAGACAAAGAGCTGGTTACGTCCCACACAGGTGGATTTACAGGAGTGCTCATAGGAGGGCTGCTGTCCATCCACCAACTGTTGCAGGTGTCACATCACAGGTCACTCAGCACATATTTTGGGCCATCATGGAGGCACAGGCACATTCTTAACACAAGATAGATGCTTACAGTTATGGATGCAGCACAGTCTGACATCTGTGACTGCCTCCACTGCATTGGGGACACTCTGGATCAGTTCACTGATGCAGTGGACAGATGGTGGGCTAAGACAGTATCTGTTTTAGACCACACATTGTCTGTGCTAGAATATCTGGTAGGAGTTGGGCATCAGACACATGGACGTAGGTCAGCAACACCATCTGCTGATGGTCAACACAGCCATGCACAGTCACGCTTCCATAGTGGCAGTACCTCCAGCATTACAGAGGGAAGTGTGGTGTCTACACCACGACTTGGCAGGCCATGGGCACATGGTTCTGGGTGTTCCTGTGGGGGACACAGCTCCAGCAGACAGCAGTCACCATCAGTTACTAGCACCGCATCTGACTTTGGGCAAGGTGGTGCCGGTGCTGCTCCTGACAGAAACAGATCCCATTTTCATGGCCAGAGATGGTGATCTGTCCACTCTACCATGTATGATCCACAGCTGTCCAACATGCACACATGTAGGGCTAGCACTGGTTTTGACTGTGTACACACACACATTCAAACAACACTGTCACATGCAGGTCACTTACAGACACACATGGCACCTCTCCATGGCCCATCTAACC
Source organism: Protopterus annectens (assembly GCF_019279795.1). Taxonomy (NCBI): domain Eukaryota; kingdom Metazoa; phylum Chordata; order Ceratodontiformes; family Protopteridae; genus Protopterus; species Protopterus annectens. Next base: position 853,936,943 of record NC_056745.1, read on the forward strand.
CACACCCTTTCTTGACTCACACACATGCTGTCAACTTTTTGGGTCAGCCTAGCCCTCCAGCACTCCCAAACTACACCCTGTGCATGGGATGATACCTGTTGCAAATCCCTGTCATCTGTGATGTCGATGCAGGGAAATGCAACTATGTGTTTGATGCACAGGGTGACTGTATTACTTGATATGTACTTGTGTAGTGCAGTACTGTTTTGCCATACCACTTGTTGTGGCCCACAACAGGTATTGTGTGCTGGCATGTGTCATGACTATGCATCAAACTATGTGTATTTTATGTCGCATGATGTTGTACTGGCGAGAGTGTTACAGAATGACAGGTGTGGCACAGACCTTTGTATGTTTCTGTTTTAGGGGTCTGAGGAGATAAACCATGGACACATGGCATCAATACAACAGCACAGAATGGCATGGCAGCACAGTGGATATATGGCATCAGCAAGGTACGGCAGTATACATGCATAGGTGCATCTGTGTGGAAGAGTCTATCAGGGACAATGGGAGCAGTCAGTGTACTCATGAATTCATACTTTGTGATAAGTTCTGCTACCCTTGATACACGTCACTTGGGTTTTCCTGGTCTTACAAATCTACAGGGTGTGGTGATGGAGTTGACACATCTACAAATATCATGTGTCCAGGACAGACAGGTGGTGGACATTAGTTATGAATTTGTAGAGGGGGCAATTTAGGGCCAGCAGCAAGTTACAGGGCCATAAAATGCATAATCATTGCACAGAGATAGTCTGCAGGGGGATATATTTATACACACACACACACACACATACACAGAGTTAACTAATGTGAGATGAGACAGCCTACTTATTTAGTATTACACACTACCACTCGTGGTACTTATCGCATGCACCACAGAGTTTAACTGGTGTTAGACTGTCGGCCAGCACTTCTAAGGTGGATGACATCAGCAGGCCTTGTAGAGGAGGGGAATTTAGAGACCAGCAGCTATTCACAGGACCATAAAATGCATAACCATTGTACAGAGATAGGCCATATGGGCATGTCCATAGTGCTACAAGGGGATATATGTACGCACACACACACACACACACACACACACACACACACACACACACACGCATGCACGCACGCACACACACACACACACACACACACACACAATTGGCTGATGTGAGATTAGAACCCCTACCTATCTAGTATTGTACACTGTTGCTCGCAGTACTTATCACATGCACCATGGAGTTCATCTGATATTAGTATGCCAGCCAGCACTCTTAAGGTGGATAACATCAGTAGGCCTTGTGGGGGGGGCAATTCAGAGGCCAGCAGCTAGTCACAGGGACATAAAATGCATAACCATTGCACAGAGATAGGCCATGCAGTATGTCCATAGTGCTGCAAGGGGATATATTTACACACACACACACACACATACACACACATGGCTGATGTGAGATTAGGATTCCTGCCTATCTAATGTTACACACTGTAGCTTGCAGTACTTATCACATGCACCACAGGTTATATCTGTTGTATATGTGGATGCAGGCACAGTACTTGTAGAGTACGCAAAGTGGCCTTGTGTTAGACAGCATGTGTGGCATGCAGAGTGATACCGCTTGGTACAGTTATTGTATCTAGTGTCCTAGGAGTGGGATGCCTGCTAATATCCCTGCTATCGGTGTACAGTTACCAGTATGGCTGTATGTGGCTGGTTGCAGTTAGATAGGCAGACATGTGGCCAGGGACAATATGGCTTGTCCAAGGCATGCATTGTAACCATTGCACATTACAACATCTGCTCACCTGTATATGTGACATTCTGCAGGCACAGGGGTCTGTAGGTGAGTGGATTATGTTCTGTTGCAGCCTTGGTCTGGTTCCACTGGACAACTGTTGTGATGTGTAAGTGCAAACATAAAATTCATACATCCCCACACATTTATATATATATATATATATATATATATATATATATATATATATATATATAAATGTGTATAATAGAGATGTCTCCTTAATTTTTTCTGTGTGTGTACATTATGTAAATATATGTGGAGAGTCTATGTATCAGTCTATTTTATATATATTGCATTGCTCCCTACACAGACAAACAAATACCCACACTTGCCATGTCTGGGAATAGAACACATACCAAACTATTATATCACACTACATCATTAGGCTGTTATAGGACACACCATGGAGATTACTATATATATATATTGGTATCATATGTGTATGTGCCACATACTGATAGATAAACTAATCATGTGTGAGGGGGGTAGGGACTAACAGATATGTATATGTAGATGTCTGTAGCTAAAACTATACTTCCACATAGAAGGTCTTTGTGAGGAAGAGGCAACAGATTTGGGCTCAAGTTAGCCAAGTTTAGGAGCATGTCCAGTGTGACTGACAGTACTTACAAGGTGACTCCAGGCCAGAGCTACCTGTACTCCAGTCGGGAATTTTGTGTGCTGCAAACATTGGCTGTTGCACCTGTTTCCACAGTACAGCACTTCCCTGTAATTTCCCAAGGCATTGCCTGGCTGTTTCTGCACTTAATATATGAGTGGAGTACATGATGCAACACCACACACAGGCTGACAGTCTGCATACCTCTCACTGTACATGTTTTTGCAGAATGTCCAGCATTTCACCCCATATGCCTGGTCTGTTCCTCATACATTTGTGGTTTTCCAGTAAAATATTGTAAAATGCAGTCCTGCAGCTAATCTATCCTGTTGCAACCTACTGTTATACCAGCCACCTTCTAAGTTAATCAGAGCATGTGTAATGTCTGTCTCTAGTTTTGGCCCTTTGTCCCCCCCATTCTCTGTGGCTTTTTTCAGATTTCTTGCAGTAACAGATTGAGGGGTATGACAGTCTGTGGGAATACCACCATACAAGTACCTCACATGCAAATGATGTAGCTGCTGCCAAATTCAAACTATCAGCACCATCACCCATGCTAACATCCCAAGCTGAGTGAGCCACACCAGCCACCAGACAGACAGGTTTCATTTCTCACACAAGCAACAGCATGCAGACATACATTGTCACCCCTGTGTTATGTGGAAAATACAACGTGTGGCCAGGTTCTATGTCACAGCCCTGGAATTATCTGGTCTGCTGTTATATCATTGCAGACTTACTGTTACAGCAGTTGTATGGGAACACTGATGTGTTGGGAGTGGGTGATGACCAGCCTATGATCTGCTGATATAGACAGTCATGTGACAGTCCTGTGACCCCACTGTCTGCCATCTCTCTTGAATAATGCAGTGGATTTTCCAGCCATGTGTCCTAGTGAATATTATGGGGCACATACTATTGGACAGAATACCTTTTCTCCCAAGTGGCTGTTAGATCTCTGCAAGTTGCCCAGTAGCCCACTATATTCCCTTACATACATGTAGCAAGTCTATACATATGCTACCATATCCTAGTACCCTTACAAGTGGTGTATAGGTAAGTGACTTACATTGCGAATGCAGCAGTTGATGGACCTGTAGTTCGGGGCTGACTGTCTGATACACGCAGTAAACAGCCAGTACATGGTTAGGTACAGGTTGTGTGGGCTGGCTGTCATCATTTTTACTATGTATGCAAGTCAGAGTAAGGTGTCAGTCCCTAGTTCCCTAGGTTGTCAGTGAATGTGCTATGCATTGTCTCTTAGCCAAAGCCAGGATTTACTGAGCATGCCTACATCTGTCTACAGGGACATCAGCAGGGGGTTCCTTCTCTGAGTCCTCCTGTGACTGTGACTGTGGCTGTGTTGCCCTAGGCACTGGTGGGGGGCTGTGCATCCCCTCCCTTTGCTAATCCTGCTGCAGCTATTTCCACAGGATCAGATTGTGTAGCATAGCACATACTGTGAACATATGTGTACATATGGCTGGAGAGTACCAGATATATCAAGGCACCAGAACCATGACATCAGAAGCCCAAACACATGGTCTATGATGTTTCTAGTTTGTGCACGTGCCTCATTATGGCATTCTTCCATGGGTGTGTCTGCATTTCTGATGGGTGTCATCATCCATGGTTCCAGAGTGTAGCCAGCATCCCCCAGTAAATGGCCATGTGGGATGTCCCCCCAGCAAACATCTGGTACAGCTGTGATACATGCCAGATATGGGAGTCATGATAACTGCCAGGGCTGCCGGCACACACATTCAGGATAATCCCTTGGGCATTGCATATGACCTGGCAGTTGATGGAGTAGAAGATTCTGCCCTCTTCACAGGGTGTTGCATTGATGTGTACATGAGTGCAATCTATGGCACCCAGTACTTCAGGGCAGTTTGCTACATAGTAGAAGTGTTGCATATTGCTGGCCCACACCTCAGGAGTGAGGAGGAAAGATATGTGCTCACTGACATGTGGTAGCATGGCATCCAGGAACTATTGGACTATCCTAGATGCACATTCCTGTGAGACTCCCATCATGTCCCCAGTTGGTCTTTGGAAAGTACCTGTAGACAGTATACTAAGGGCTACACATACCTTTGTTTCCACTGGGATGGGTTCCCCTCTGTTGGCTCCGGGTCTGAGTTGAGGGTGGCAGAGTTCAGTGAATTCCTGTAGTATGTTTCTGTCCACCCTGTAGCGCTCTACAATATCCAGCTCATGTAGCTCCTGGAAGGTTACCCTGGGCCTGAACACTCTTCTCTTTCACTGACTAGGCCTATTGTCCTCAACACCAGCAGCATTGACTTTGGCATCTAACACATACAGATGTAGCAGACCTGCAGCAGCCCCTAGCATTACTCAACTAAAACTCCCAAGTCTGTACTCCAATGTTCCAGAGTATTGGGGGAAAATCAGAATCTAAGGTGTATGCTTACTTTACACAGCCCTGCTGTAGATGCAGAATGTGTGATTGGCTAACTATGATGGATTCCACCTATCTACAATATAATTAACATAATTTAATGTCCCTATGTCAGTGCACGACACCGCTCACAGTGGTGTGCCGAGCAACATTACTTATACAAGGTCAATGTAATCGAATACATCCGTTTTTTAGAACACGCTCAGCCACACGGTGCACTGCGCAAACATGTGCACTTTAAGCTTAAAAGAGCTTAGAAGTGAGAGGACACTCCCCCCCCAATGTCAGCCATATCTTGTATAAACATCAACATGGTGTAAGACCCTACACAAAGGGGATATGCGGACATGATTACTTCTTTCTTCTTCTCAGTAACTATGCCTAGTTTGCATACTTATCCACGCTGACAGCCTGTAAACTACACGCTTCACAGCCCTATCACCTTAGCAACAGCAGCAATGCACCATTGTAGGGACCCCATGCAAGGCCCTATAATACATTTCTGTTACATAATATAAAATTATTTTTTTTTCCAATATTTTTTTTTATATTTCTATTAAGCATGTTTGTGCACTGCACCAAGTAGTGTCACCAGGCCCAATTTATTAAAAAATTATTAATTTAACTTATTCTCTTTAATCTTTCTGACATACAGAATAATAGTTTTGCTTATATGTGTATGTGGTATTACATTTTCAGGGAATTTATCTCCACATTTCTACAGATTTACACTCCCTTTTGTCTATCTAGAGCCCTGTATGCGGAATTTTTCTTTGTACATTATGGACACTGACACAGGGTTTGAAGAGATGCCTTTCTGCTTGCTGGATTGCTCTACCTGCCTCGTTTGCATGAGATTCAACTGCTTATGAGGAGATTTGCATGCCAGAGAATTTTCCGTGTTTGCGCATGCGTGCACACCTTTCAGCAGCACTTACTGAATGTTAATATGTTTGTGTCCATGTAAGCATCGTGATGCCATGCCTACACGAAAAAAACTGTGGAGGCTTTATTAAATTCTCCCATGTATAAGTGGTTAAAACCAGGGCAGCCACAGTGGTGCAGTGGTTAGCATTGTTGCCTCACAGCAAGAGGTTCTCCGGTTTGATCCTCGGCTGGGGTGCCTTCTGTGCGAAGTCTGCATGTTCTCCCTGTTGTCGCGTGGGCTTCCTATGGGTGCTCCAGTTTCCTCCCACATCCCAAAGACATGCAGTAGGTGGATTGGACACTCCAAATTGGCCCTAGGTGTGTGTGTGCCTTCTGTGTAAGGTTGGGTGCCGGGCTGGCAACTCCATACTGTAAAATTCCACTGCCAATCATGAGCGGACAGGTGATCCTGGAAGAAGATAAAACCAACCTGCTCCTGCTATTAAAAGAACCTATGCTGTAACCCTTCTTGTTATCATTTTATTTTTTGTTATAGCTATTTGGTACACTCTCTCTCTCTCTTTCTTTCTTTTTTTCTTTTTATATCTATCCTGGCAAAAGAATAACTGAAAGATATCAGATTGTTATGCTGTTTATGAGTACTTCTTTACTAATATAGTGATAAAATGGTGGGTGTATGTAGTATGTATTAAGCTGTTTTCTTTTTTTCCTATTTTGAAATTCTTTTTTTTTTTTTTCTTATATAGTCTTATCTGTGATGTTTGGTGCCAGTTTATTCATTGGAGAGGGGTTAGGAGAGGAAAAATAGAATAGTGACGACAATTTCTCAGTTTTAACACTGTGGTGTCACTTTGAAACCTGTCAGGATTTTAACTATTTCTGAGGAAGTCAGTGTGCTAAAAGTGCTTAACTCACTTTTTTAAACTCTTGTATTTTACAGAATAAAATAAATATGGCTGATTTTTTTAGTGGAAGTGATGACGCACCAAGAATGGCAGTTAACTTCTGATACTTGAAGGATGACAATAAACATTTAATGACCTGGAGAGAATGGTAATAAAATATTACCAATATTATTAATATTACACAGTGTGCCAGATAAACATTTTATCATATCCTTTTTCTGAGTCCATTGAATAAGCATGGAGAAGCTCACACACGCACACACACACACACACACACACACACACACACACACACACACACACACACACACACACACACACACACACACACACACACAGATACATACATCAGCTATATTAGTTGATTCCTGGATTAATAAAATCATTAATTTTTGTATAACATATTAATTATTGGTCTTTGTCCTTGCTTTATATTTTGTTTATTTTTAACCTTTGGTATTTTTATGGGAACATGCATGCTTTTGTCATTATTAATGACTTCTTTATTAAGGTTAATTACTTATTTAAATGTATTTACAGTTTACATTTGTCATTATTAATGACTTCTTTATTAAGGTTAATTACTTATTTAAATGCATTTACAGGCTATATTCCTGTAAGGTAAAGGTCATTTTGGAAAGGCATCCCTAGTATTTGGTATTTGCTCAATTATTTACTCAATTGCTTAAGCAGTGAATCAGGATATTAACATGTACAGTCTTGTGTGAAATATAGTCAAATATGAATAGCATATTATGATGGAGCAACAAAAAAACATAAAAGCAACAGACTTCAAACTTAGGTAATAGGAAAATACAAGAAAACAGTAACTTGAGTCCTCACTAACTTTTATTTACATATTTCATCAGGCTTGCAACTCATAAATGTACCCAGAATAACTTATAACCGACTGATTAAAATAATTCATAATGATACCATCACAGCAACATTCTTGCAGAAGCATTTACATTTCTTTAAAAATACTAACCATAATGCAAATTAAGTAAACCTGAACCTTTCACAGATGCTTAGTAAAAATGAAGTTCTTATATTATGCTGGTTGTAATTCTTAGTATAAAAATCCATACAGCAGAATTCTGGCTTGCTTATATGAAGGATGTTAACACAGCTGGCAGAAAACAACTTGTGCAGAATGTTGTTTTCACTGACTTACAGTTTGTTGAAAGCAGTTTTCATTGAGGGAGATTGATGCAGTGGGGGAGAAAACTTTCCACTGGGTACAGCAGGTTGGGAGTTGATAGCAAGTTTGGGAATGCAGGGACCAGACCAATTGATTGCATTCTATAGTGGCAAATAAGATACTTCAAAAATGATTTGATTTATGATTCATACATTGAAGTTTCTTTGAAACAGGGGGTCACAAGCAGCACTCAAACAATTAACCTGGATCCTTATGTGATACCAAAGGAAGTAAAAATACTAGCTTCACTTTGATGTCAGCAGTCTTCTCAGTGTTAACAAACTCCATTAACCATATATTATACGTTTATTTTCAGAAAGTGGTTTTATCTTGTATTAAATCATTGAAGAAGCCAACAGTATGCATTCTCTACACTAGATGCACATTTGGAAGTAGTGTAAACTAGTTTACTGTTTTCAGCATCCTCAGAGAAAGTGTTCCAGTGTAAGAATAGCTTTGGTCTCACCACAGCCCCCAGGCTGTTGACCATATGTATAGCAGTGGTGGCAGCTCATCTCAGGTGCACAGATTCAGAGTGGTTCCTTATTTAGATGACTGGCTCCTTTCTGCACCAACCAAGCATCTCCTAGAGAAGGCCAGGGATTACTTGCTTCAGTTGTGTCCATTTGTATGGATTACAATCGATCTTTCCACGTCCCATCTTCAACCAGTTCAAGTTTTGGAGTTTATAGGAGCTCGCCTGAACACTGTCTGTAAGTTTGCATTCATACCCCAAACCAGAGTTCATACCATTAGATTATATGTCAGACAAATTCTAGACCAACCCTCTCCACCAACAAGATTAGTTCTTCAAGCCTTAGGTTTGACGGCTGCAGTGATTATCCTGTTACCTGCAGCTTGCCTTCACGTGACAGATCTTCAATGGACCCAGGCAGTAGAATGGTCGATGTTTCGGACCCCTTTGAAACATCCTATAAAAATTTTGTGAGCCTGCAAAGATCTCCTACTTTGATGGATGCAGTCCAACTAGGTTTTTCAGGGATGGCTCTTTATCCTTCCACCCCCAAAGGCCATGTTGACCATGGATGCCTCCCAGTTGAGATGCAGTCATTTCTTGGGATGGAATGTTCAAAGCACATGGTCACCAGAAGAGACCAATTTGATCAACAAACAGGGAGTAACCAGATCTTATACCCTCTTCCAACCACTTTCTTGGAGCAATGCACATATTAGGGAAATCCGATGTCTCACTGACAAGCTCAGCAGGACCATCCTGATGCCGGATGAGTGGTCTCTCAATCATGCAGTGATGGAAAAGATTTTTCATCAGTGGGGTCAATCTTGCTGCAACTGTTTTGCTTCCCCCTTCAACCACAAGTGCAGCAGGTTTTTTGCCATAATTTCCCCCTTGGGGGAGTCACTGAGAAATGCTGTAGTCTATGCTTGTCTCTCCGGTCTCCTCCATGCTTATCCTCCCCTTCCCTTAATAACCAAATTTCTCAAGAAAGCACAATAGTTGAAGAGCAAGATAAACCTCATTGTCCCTTTCTGACCTCGGCAGATATGGTTCCCATTCCTATGGTCTCATCTCCTATGTCCACCTTGGATACTGGACCCCAATCCAGATTTACTATCACATCCACCAGGGATGATTCATTGAGACATTCAAGGCCTCAAATTGATCGCATGGTTTCTCCAATTCTAATGATGGCTATACAGTCCAGGCTTTCCACCCTGATTCACCAAATCTTATTTTCCTCCCAGAAACCTTCGAGAAAAATTCATAACAGGAAATGTGAGAGATTTTCCTATTGGGCAGAACAGAGAAAGTTGTATCCTTTTACCCCTTCATTTCCTGTTATGTTAGAATTCCTTGCTTCTAGCTTTCAGGTGGTGTCAGTTTCTCCACTGTAAAAGTTCAGCTTGCAGCCATCTTGGATTACCACATAGGACATAACACTTTTCCGCTAACCTCTCCTAAACTATGTAATGTATTCCTTAAGGGTACCCTACTAGTTAGACCTCTGATAAAGGATCCTACTCCACCTTGGGATCTTAATGTTCTATTATAAACTTTAATTTACTCCCCTTTTGAGCTATCTGCTAAGTCAGATCTAAAATTCCTCTCTTGGAAAACAATTTTTTCTTGTTACTATTGCATCTGTGCGGTATATTTCTGAACTTTAAGCACTCTCTTCAAAACTGCCTTTTTTTGATTTTTCACAAAGACAGAGTGACTTTACATACAAACCCTTCCTTGTTGCCAAAAGTTTTCTCTGAGTCAAATATAAATCAAGTAATCAATTTGCCAGTCCTCTTTCCAAATTTTGACAATAAGGGAGAATGCATGCTTCATCTTTTAGATGTACATAGACAACTTCATTTTTTACCGACATAGAATAAAAAAAAGCTTCAGAAAAACTGATCAGCTATTTGTTTCCTTTGCCAAAAACAAGTTGGGAAAACCAGTATCTAAAGTTATCTTAGCCAAATGGATAACAGATTGTATTTCCTTTGTCTGTTCTCTGAGAGGATTGTCATTACCAAAACATCCAAAAGTTCTTTCAGCTAGATCCATGGCTGCATTATCTGCTTTTTGAGCCAGGGCTTCCATTGATGATATTTGTGCTGCAGCCACTTGGTCCAATTCTCAGACTTTTATTGTTCATTATAAGTTAGATATTATCTCCAGGAACAGGTCTGCTTTTGGTTCTCCTGTTCTTCTGAATATCCTTCCATGAGGGCCACCTAAGAATATTGTAGCTGGGGACTCTGTCCCATTCATTGAGGAATTAATGAAAATAACAATGTCAGATGTTAAAGTTATGTACTCACCATAACTATGCATCTGTGTTGTCCATTTTCATTCTTCCTCAACTTCCCACCTTCCATCCCCTATCCTTAGTCTTTGAGAGTGACCTGATGAAGTGCGTTGGAAGCACTGTTTCCAGTTTGAGCCCTTATTCTGTATTTATACTGTTTCTTCTTATTATTATTATTATGGTTACTTATGTGGCATACTTAGCAGCAAACTCATGCTGAGGTAATGTAGCAGTAAGGGGTATTATGGGTAGGGTCTCAAGAATTGGATCAAAGAATCTAAAAGAAAATGGCTGAGGTTGGATCTAAGACCCATTCATTGAAAGCCAATGAAAATGGACAACACAGATGCATAGGTTTGTTGAGTACATCACTTTAATTTCTCCTTAGTTCAGTATTTTTTGGAGCAAGAGTCTTAGATGACTGTAATACTGTTAAATGGGTCGGTTCTCTGCACAATTATAGAAAACTCTGGGTCAGTTTGGTGAGAGAATTTCTCCTTTCTCACAAGTTGCAGTGATCTTGGAGTTTATTGTAATAGTTGTAGGGTAGAGATTCTGTAGTCTTGTACATGGCTGGTGTTGATAAGTGCCTAAAAAACACACACACAAAAGATTAACCCTGAGATTCAGCAAGCTCTGCATGGCGTGCAGGAATAGTGCAAGAGCTGCTGGAGGCAATATGGTCACCGAGAGATCTAGGAATAAGCTCCCGGGACGTGCACGAGCGCTCCTGCACTATTCCTGCATGGACACAGCTCCTGTATGCTAATTACCCCATTTGCAGGTGAAAACCATGCAAATGAGGTGAATTAGCGTTCCAGGAAGCAGGCACTCATCCATGCAGGATTAGTGTAACCTGCAGAAATGTATTCGGCTAGTAACTGAGTACATTTCTGTAAACTACAAAATGGAACCATGACAGCTCCAAATAAAGGGTGTATATAATGTGGAAGGCATGCCAATGGCCAAATATATGGCCACTGGCATGGAAAATAGTTTCAAAATAACAAAAATAACTTTTATTTTTTTTGGATGATTTCGGCTGCTTAAGAGTAGGGCAGCGGCACGCAAATGGGATCAGCCCGAAAACAAAAATAAAACCTTGAAAAAAGCTTTTTAGGCAAAATCACAATTTTGCCATTATAGTCAATGGCAGGCAGAAGACAATAAGGCCACTGAATAGTGGTTGCTAAGGGGGAAGGCTCAGTGTTAGACTTGTAACTAGGCATTAGCAGTCAGTTCTATGCAAATGAGGGGAATGATACTGAATCACAGAATTCCCCTCATTGCTAGCCAGCACCCAACCGTGTAGGTGCAGGAAAACCATGGCGCAAGCCTAAGAGTTAGATTATATCATAGAGGGTGTGTCAGGCATAATGTAAGCTTATTGGAGCTCTGTGGCTTGGGTTTGCCCTTATCTTAGCTGAGCTAAGGAAGGGGGTGGGTCTGAAACTGCCTAGCAGTTTTTACATTGCCTAAATGGGTGTGCCTGACACACACCCAGTTTTAAACAAAAAAAAAATTAAACCAGGAAATAGCAGCTCTGTTCACATCTGAGCACTGTGTTTGCATGGCGCACCTCAGGGCTTAAACAGGAAGGCAATGGGAAGGGAAAACAGCAGTAGGAAGGTAATCAAGGAGAACTAGCATAGCTGGCAGGTGAAATATATCAGAATCAGCCAATTACACAGGCAGCAGCCCAGCCCAGCACACTACTATAAATTATGCAAACATCTTTCACTCTGGTTTTTCCCAAAAACTCTACACTACCGGTGTACAGAAACAGGGAAATTTTACCTAACAAAAGCAACAAGATGATAGGGGTTGCTTTCACTCTCATAAATCAATATGTGGAAGAGGCTGAGGGTGGTGAGGATGAGAATGCTGACGACCAACCCACAGTGAGGAGAAGGAGAAGAGTGTACAGACCCAGGGTAACCTATCAGGAGCTACATGAGCTGGAGATAGTGGAGCGCTATAGGGTGGACAGGGACCTCCTACAGCAAATTGTTGAGCTGTGCTGGCCACGCCTCACACACAGAACCAACAGAGGGGAACCTATCCCAGTGAATACGAAGGTATGTGTAGGCTTAAGAATACTAGCCAAAGGTACCTTCCAAAGGCCAATTGGGGATATCATGGGGATCTCACAGGCATCAGCATCCAGGGTATTCCATCACTTCCTGGATGTCATGTCAGCACATGCTGGTGAGCATATTTATTTCCCGTGAGGCGTTGATAAGCAACACACATCTCTTCCACCAAATAGCAGAATACCTTTTAGTAGTGGGTGGTACAGACTGCATGCACATACACATCAAAGTGCCACCCAGCAAGTGGGGTAGAGTCTACACAAACTGCAAGGGCTTCCCCTCCATGAACTGCCAGGTCATGTGTGATGCCCAGGGCATTATAATGAATGTGTGTGCTGACAGCCCTGGAAGCTATCACATCTCCCACATCAGCTGTACAAGAGATTTGCCAGTGGGGACATCCCATACTGCCACCTAGTGGGGCATGCTGGCTATGCACTGGAGCCATGGCTGATGACACCCATTAGAAATGCACACACACCAAAACAAGAACTCCATAATGAGGCACATGCACAAACCAGAATCATAATAGAGCATGTGTTTGGGATGCTCAAGTCACGATTCCAGTGCCTGGACATATCCGGTGTAGCCTTGCAGTACTCTCCAGCTACATGTACACAAATTGTCACTGTATGTGCCATGCTACACAATATGATCCTGAAGAAACAGCTGCAGCAGGAATAGCACGGGGTAGGGGCACACAGCCTCCCACAATTGCCAAGACCAGCACAGGCACAGACTGACACAGAGGAGGAACAACCTGAGCCAACCCCTGTAGGCAGAAGGAGGTGTGCCCAGTATGCCCAGGCCTTGGCAAAGAGGCAACGCATAGCACATACACTGACATGTTAGGAACCAGGGAAATGACACCTCTCTCTGACTCACACATACAGTAAAAGGGATGCCAAACATGACAATACCTGTGCTTAACCATGTATAGGGAGTGTACTATGTGCATCCGACATAGTCAGCCCTCCAGCACCATCCTCAATAATGGCATAGCCACAAGGTAAATCACTCTCCCTATCAATTGCTGAATGGAGTTGTATGTTCTGCTACTTGTATCTATGGCACGGATGTGAGCATGCAAGGGAATTGGGTGGCTGTATGGGATGGCAGCAGATAGTAGACACCTATATGGGTGGCATGAAATCCATAACAAATACTGGTGTCAACATAGTAGCCAGTACTAGACAAGGTAATAAATCCCACTGCAGGACATGTGGTGGACCAAATGTGTGTCCATAGGACTCACACATGCATGTCAGTGAGGCTCACATACCCAACCACAGTCTCAGCCAGCAGGACAGGTGTAGATGACCACAAACAAAGGCTGTGCTAAGGCCTCCGATTGATGGCAATGGAGAACAGCCCCCCTCCAGACCTACACAGACAGACTGCAACAGGTCAGGCAGCTGAATGTTAGTTCTGAAGGGTAAGATGTCTGAAACTGAAATGTAGGTCAATAAAACCTAAGATCAGTACGACACTGATATGCCTCTAGTCTGCATGATAGGTCAGAATACAGAATGAAATGGAAGCCGAGTACCTGAAATACCAGTACAGTCAAAGCAAAATGTTTACAGTTGTCAGGTGTGCCCCCCCCCCACAATCCTACGTAGAAATGTAGTAACATGTATGTGTGGGTATAATAACAGTGGAGCACAGATTACCTGAGCTGGCCAAATTAGCAGGGTAGATTGTTGCATATGTACAATATGCAGGGCTCTGTGTGTTAGGTTGTTGTGTGTTGTATATTATGTGGAAGTGGTCAGCATGTAGGCATGGAGGGTTGTGTCCCGGTGGCCTATGGCCAGTACTGTGGATGACAGGCCCAAGTTCTAACAACTGCAGTGCCAAACACAATGCATCCCAGCAAGACCCACTCCAGCAGTAATCCATACTAATTGGTTAGATGTAATATCTGTCACCATCTGAAAGATGGACATGGCATGAATGTGGGCCCAGACATACACACAGTATACAGGTGGAAGTACCCTAGACAGTGTATAAAATGTTACTGTCAAATGGACACACCTTTGGAATTGTACATACAGGTTAGCAGCATATTAGTTGTCTGTGTAGTATGGAATACTGATGTAGTCTGGCCAAACACTGGCAGACCACAAAAGGCACAGTTATGAAGTACTGAGAAACTGCTGATGTCCCCGTATAAGCCAGCATAAGGGGAATACCCCACGTATATCTGTGAGTCAGCTGCAAGAAGCTTCCATAGCATACATGCACTCAGCTCACCCCAGCATCAGCCACAGGTTCATCAAAGGTCATATCCCTGCTGTTGGGAAGGAGTACAATATGACCCCCATGTCTGTATGGGAATACCCACAGAATGCAGCACGCTGAAGAGGTGTCCCATGCAGGTGTGTCCCTAGCTGTAAGCAGCACCCTCCCAGCATCCACACCAATGGATTAATAAGGACAGAAACTACTGCCATTAACACCTTGCAGACCTACCCTGTCACCTCAGTGGAATCCAGTGGCTTGCAGCCTGGGACTGTAGAAGTGACAGAATGCACTGGTCTGCTACAGATGGCCTGCATCACTACAAAATGCCCTACAGTCCTCTGTCAAAGGCCTGTGTCTCACTCGTACTGCCAATGTATGTTATCTCATGGAGTCCCAAATAATGACATAACACAGTCCACAGAACACAAATGCAAGGCCATGTTGACAAATCCCAGTAGCATGTCCACCATGTCCTACTCCATGAACTGTAGACCAACCCCTAAATACTGCTGGGATGAAGTGATAACTATAGGGATACGTATCAGATATTGCTGACATAAAGTTAGGAAGAGGATAGAATAACAGTGGGGGGGTGGAAGCATGGATGCCATGGAGTGTGTGAAGTCTGAAACTCTGATGTGTGCCCATACTATCCCTGTCTGCAAACCCAGGAATGGGTGGCTACAAACCTGCTTGTAAACCACAATGTGAAGGGGAAATTAACTGATATATGAGCCCTGCCTCTGGGTAACCTGTGTGAATCTGCACAGCTGACAGGTATGTCCACAGCAGGATATGGCCATTCTGTCATGTAGATAGATGTACAAGCATGAGATCCTCAGCCAACACACTACCAAGGTGCTGGACCATTCACACAGACCCATCAGCAAATGTCTGCAGCTCCCCCTCCAGAATGGCATGATTGTGCAAGAATATGTAGGCTGCAGACCACAATACTGGACAGAGCTTCATTCATCTTGTATTCCCCAGGAAATGACTGCAAGCAAATAAGTATATCTCTCTGTAGCTGATGACATAATGCATCATAGTGTAAAACAGTACATACGTCTGAATATCTCTGCTAACATGAAAACCATGTAGCAGAAGCAGCACAGACACAATTAGTTACAGTGACCCACTATCCTTTGCCCATTGTGACTCCATATTGTCAACCTATCTACAGACATCCTGCAGAAACAGGTTGCTAGCTGTAAGTGTAGATAACAAATGCCTGCACTGGAGGACAACCTGCCTGGAATGGATTCACACATTCAATACAGAAGGTCATACTGGGCATGCTCCCACACTTAGAGAAACGAAACCCATGTCTGACAACAAAATACAGAAGGGTCATACTGGGCATGCTCCTACACTTAACAGAAATGAATCCCATGTCTGGCAACAACAGTGGACTATACATATCTATCAGTCGCAGATGTCTGTGCACACAAACACCACAATGCACACCAGTCATGCTTTGCATACAAATCGGATAGGGATACACACATATATCCAAGGGCAACACACTATAATAGGTCAAACATACAAAAAGAGAGATGTGGTGAAGCGAGAGACAGACAGTGACATAGAGCTTCCCATCATGAAGCCTGTCCCACCCACAACACATCCAATTGGCCAATATCACATGATGTGCCAATGTCTATCACTGTAGACATTTGCTTCTGGTAGCCCTCAGCAATATAGTGTCTGTGGTGCTAGTGATAACTGTGTAACATGACAGTACAAGTCATTATTCATCTAGCAGTCATATTCACAGTCCTGTCAAATGTAAAGTTGTGTGTGACTGAGTGTTATGTGCATTTCCAGAGGAATGGATTATGGCCCATTCACACACACTACCCTCCCCATTCCCCTAGTTTAGCTAGTGTGCTGTCAGTCACCTTGAAATACCCCTTTGGAGAAGGATCATCCTTATAAGCTCTGTGGCACGTGCAATAACTGCGTAATGCTATAGTGTGATGTAATAGTTAGGTGGGAGTTCTAATGTCAGACATGGCAACTGTGTGCGCATTTGTGTGCAGGGAGCAATGATTTTGAGGCCATTCATAGCCACTATATCTCCCATTGCCCTACATTTTCAAGGCTGCTGATGTCATTCACCTTGAAATGCACCTTTGGATAAGGGCTAACACTATAAGCTCTGTGGTGTGTGCAATAACTGCATAATGCTATAGTGTGATGTACTAATTAGGTAGGAGTTCTAATCCCAGGCATGGCAACTGTGAAACTCTGTGTGTGTGTGTGTGTGTGTGTGTGTGTGTGTGTGTGTGTGTGTGTGTGTGTGTGTGTGTGTGTGTGTGTGTGTGTGTGTGTGTGTGTCTGTGTGTGTCTGTGTGTTGGTGTGGGTGTGCATGTCTGCATGCATGTGTGTGTGTGTGTGTGTGTGTGTGTGTGTGTGTGTGTGTGTGTGTGTGTGTAGGGAGCAATGATTTTGAGGCCATTCATAGACACTAAACCTCCCATTGCCCTACTTTAGCAAGGGTGCTGTTATTCATCTTGAAATACACTTTGGAAAATGGCTAGCCCTATAAGCTCCTTGGTGCGTGTGATAACTGCTATAGTGTGTATGAGTTAGGTAGGAGTTCTAACCCCAAACATGGCAACTGTGAAACTCTGTGTTTGTTTGCAGGGAGCAATGATTTTGAGACCATTCATAAACACTACATCTCCCATTGCCCTACTTTAGCAAGGCTGCTGATGTCATTCACCTTGAAATACACCTTTGGATAAGGGTTAGCTCTGTAAGCTCTGTGGCTCATGCAATAACTGTGTAATGCTATAGTATGATGTACTAGTTAGGTAGGAGTTCTAATCCCAGACATGACAACTGTGAAACTCTGTGTGTGTGTTTGTGTGTGTAGGGAGCAATGACTTTGAGGCTATTCAGAGACACTACACCTCCCATTGCCCTACTTTAGAAAGGCTACTGATGTCATTCACCTTAAACTACACCTTTGAATAAGGGCAAGCCCTATAAGCTTTGTGGCCCATGCAACAACTGTCTAATGCTATAGTGTGATGTACTACTTAGGTAGGAGTTCTAATCCCAGACATGGCAACTGTGAAACTTTGTGTGTAGAGAGCAATGATTTTGAGGCCATTCATAGACACTACATCTCCCATTGCCCTACTTTATCAAGGCTGCTGATGTCATCCCCCTTGAAATACACCTTAGGATAAGGACTTACTCTTTAAGCTCCGTGGTGCATGCGACAACTGCGTAATGCTATAGTGTGATGTACTAGTTAGGTAAGAGTTCTAATCCCAGACATGGCAACTGTGAAACTCTGTGTGTGTGTTTGTGTGTAGAGAGTAATGATTTATAGGCTATTCACAGTCACAACACCTCCCACAGCCCCACTTTACCAAGCCGGCTGATGTCATCCACCTTGAAATATACCTTTGGGCACAGGCTAGCCCTATAATCTGCATGGCGGATGCGATAACTGTATAATGCTATAGTGTAATGTACTAGTCTGGTAGGAGTTCTAATCTCAGACATGGAAACTGTGTCTGTGTTTGTGTGCAGAGATTAATGATTTTTTAGGCTATTCACAGTCACAACACCTCCCATAACCCCACTTTACCAAGCCTGCTGATGTCATCCCACCTTGAAATATACCTTTGGACAAGGGCAAGATGTATAATCTGCATGACACATGTGATAACTGCATAATGCTATAGTGTAATGTACTAGTCAGGTAGGATTTCTATTCTCAAACATGGCAACTATGAAACACTGTGTGTGTGTGTGTGTGTGTGTGTGTGTGTGTGTGTGTGTGTGTGTGTGTGTGTGTGTGTGTGTGTGTGTGTGTGTTTGTGTAGGGACCAATGATTTTCAGGCCATTCATAGACAATACACCTCCCATTGCCCTACTTTAGCAAGGCTGCTGATGTTATTCACTTTGAAATACACTTCTGGAGAATGGCTAGCCCTATAAGCTCCGTGGCACGTGTGATAATTGCGTAATGCTATAATGTGTACGAGTTAGGTAAGAGTTCTAATCCCAAACATGCAACTGTGAAACTCTGTGTTTGTGTGTAGGGAGCAATTATTTTAAGGCGATTTATAGGCACTACACCTCCCATTGCCCTACTTTTGCAAGGTTGCTCATGTCATTCACCTTGAAATACACCTTTGGATAAGGGTTAGTGCTGTAACCTCAGTGGCACATGCAATAACTGAGTAATGCTGTAGTATGATGTACTAGTTAGGTAGGAGTTCTAATCCCAGACATGACAACTGTGAAGCTCTGTGTGTGTTTGTGTGTGTAGGGAGCAATGACTTTGAGGCTATTCAGAGACACTACACCTCCCATTGCCCTACTTTAGAAAGGTTACTGATGTAATTCACCTTGAACTACACCTTTGAATAAGGGCTAACTGTTTAAGCTCCATGGCCCATGCGATAACTGTGTAATGCTGTAGTGTGATGTACTACTTAGGTAGGAGGTCTAATCCCAGACATGGCAACTGTGAAACTTTGTGTGTAGACAGCAATGATTTTGAGGCCATTCATAGACACTACACCTCCCATTGCCCTACTTTATTAAGGCTGCTGATGTAATTCACCTTGAAATACACATTAGGATAAGGGCTAACCCTTTAAGCTCCATGGTGCATGCGACAACTGTGTAATGCTATGGTATGATGTACTAGTTAGGTAAGAGTTCTAATCCCAGACATGGCAACTGTGAAACTGTGTGTGTGTGTGTGTGTGTGTGTGTGTGTGTTTGTAGAGATTAATGATTTTTAGGCTATTCCCAGTCACAACACCTCCTATAGCCCCACTTTACCGAGCCTGCTGTCATCCACCTTGAAATATACCTTAAGACACAGGCTAGCCCTATAACCTGCATGGTGCATGTGATAACTGTAGAATGCTATAGTGTAATGTACTAGTCAGGTAGGAGTTCTAATCTCAGACATGGAGACTGTGTGTATGCGTTTGTGTGCAGAGATTACTGATTTTTAGGCTATTCACAGTCACAACACCTCCCATAGCCTCACTTTACCAAGCCTGCTGATGTCATCCACCTTGAAATACACTTTTGGACATGGGCTAGCCCTACAATCTGTTTGGTGCATGTGATAACTGCATAATGCTGTAGTGTAACTTATTAGTCAGGTAGGAGTTCTAATCTCAGACATGGTAACTGTTTGTAGAGATTAATGATTTTTAGGCTATTCACAGTCACAACACCTCCTGTAGCCCCACTTTACCAAGCCTGCTGATGTCATCCACCTTGAAATATACCTTTGGACAAGGGCCAGACCTATAACGTGTGGCGCATTTGATAACTGCATAATGCTATAGTGTAATGTACTAGTCAGGTAGGAGTTCTACTCTCAGACATGGCAACTGTGTGTGTGTGTGTGTGTGTGTGTGTGTGTGTGTGTGTGTGTGTGTGTGTGTGTGTAGAGAGAGAGATTAATGATTTTAGGCTAGTCACAGTCACAACACCTCCCATAGCCCCACTTTACCAAGCCTGCTGATGTCATCCACCTTGAAATATACTTTTGGAGAAGGGCAAGCCCTATAATCTGTGTCCTGCATGCAATGACTGCATAATGCTATAGTGCTATGTACTAGGTAGGAGTTCTAATCTCGGACATGGCAACTGTGAAACTTTGTGTATGTTTGTGTGTAGAGATTAATGATATTTTAGGCTATTCACAGTCACAACACTTCCCATAGCCCACTTTACCAAGCCTGCTGATGCCATTCACCTTGAAATACACCTTTGAACAATGGCTAGACATATAATCTGCATGGCACATGTGATAATGCATAATGCTGTAG
Organism: Protopterus annectens; assembly: GCF_019279795.1. Taxonomy (NCBI): domain Eukaryota; kingdom Metazoa; phylum Chordata; order Ceratodontiformes; family Protopteridae; genus Protopterus; species Protopterus annectens. The sequence continues at coordinate 853,957,715 of NC_056745.1, forward strand.
TGTAACTTCATAGTGAGGTAGGAGTTCTAATCCCTGGCATGGCAACTGTGAGGGTGCATAGTGTTTCATGATTTTGAGGCCAATCACAGCCACACCTTCCATTGCCCTACTTTACCAAGCCTGCTGATGTCATTCCCCTTCAAATACACTTTTGTACAAAGGCAAGCCCTATAAGGCCCATGGTGTGTGCTGTAAGTGCAGAACACCATAGCAGCAGTTGATACACAGCTATGGGTTTGAATCTCATCTGTGTCATGTGTTTATTTGGGTACATATGTATGTGTCTACCTCAATGATTTTGGCCCCATTTACAGCCAGTACACATCTCAGAACCTGACTTTAGCAGACCTGCAGATAGCATCCACCTTACAAGTATCTGTTGTGAAGCCCAAACTATCTCAGGACAGTGGTGCATGTGGTAAATGGGTAACATAATGACCTGTAAAGGTTGTTAGATAGTGGTTTGAACCCCACCATTGGCAAATGGAAATGTGTGATTAGGGTGAAATAATTTTTGTTAACTCTCACTGACTACATCACTCGATGCTAGTATTTACAAGGGCTGGTGATGTTCCTCACCATAGAAGTTCCTTGGGACAACATTCACATAACGAGCTTCATGGCACATGTGATAAATGCAATACACTGTAGTAGCAATACATAGCTAGATAGGCATTTGAATCTCAGTACTGGCAAGTGTGTCTGGGTCTGTCATCAGTATCATGTGTGGAGAATGCTGTGCTTGTGTAATAACAGGCAGCATTGTGGGGTGGGTTTTGCTAAATTATTATATTGAGAACCTACTATAATTCACAATGTCCACCTTACAAGGACAGCAGAAGTCAAACAGCAGA